>NW_023494790.1:0-255000 GCF_904425465.1 Colossoma macropomum
GGTGCGTTTTTATTAATGGTCTCCACATCGCGGGCGCTTTTATTAACGGTCGCCACATCGCGGGCGCTTTTATTAACGGTCGCCACATCGCGTGCGCTTTTATTAGCGGTCGCCACATCGCGGGCGCTTTTATTAGCGGTCGCCACATCGCGGGCGCTTTTATTAACGGTCGCCACATCGCGGGCGCGTTTATTAGCGGTCGCCACATCGCGGGCGCTTTTATTAACGGTCTCCACATCGCGGGCGCGTTTATTAGCGGTCGCCACATCGCGGGCGCTTTTATTAACGGTCTCCACATCGCGGGCGCGTTTATTAGCAGTCGCCACATCGCGGGCGCTTTTATTAACGGTCTCCACATCGCGGGCGCGTTTATTAACGGTCTCCACATCGCGGGCGCTTCTATTAACGGTCTCCACATCGCGGGCGCGTTTATTAACGGTCTCCACATCGCGGGCACTTTTATTAACGGTCTCCACATCGCGGGCGCGTTTATTAACGGTCTCCATATCGCGGGCGCTTTTATTAGCGGTCGCCACATCGCGGGCGCGTTTATTAACTGTCGCCACATCGCGTGCGCTTTTATTAACGGTCGCCACATCGCGGGCGCGTTTATTAACGGTCGCCACATCGCAGGCGCGTTTATTAGCAGTCGCCACATCGCGGGCGCGTTTATTAACTGTCGCCACATCGCGGGCGCTTTTATTAACGGTCTCCACATCGCGGGCGCTTTTATTAGCGGTCTCCACATCGCGGGCGCGTTTATTAACGGTCTCCACATCGCGGGCGCGTTTATTAGCGGTCTCCACATCGCGGGCGCGTTTATTAACTGTCGCCACATCGCGGGCGCGTTTATTAGCGGTCGCCACATCGCGGGCGCGTTTATTAACGGTCGCCACATCGCGTGCGCTTTTATTAACGGTCGCCACATCGCGGGCGCGTTTATTAACTGTCGCCACATCGCGTGCGCTTTTATTAGCGGTCCCCACATCGCGGGCGCGTTTATTAACGGTCGCCACATCGCAGGCGCGTTTATTAGCGGTCTCCACATCGCGGGCGCTTTTATTAGCGGTCGCCACAACGCGGCGCGTTTATTAGCGGTCGCCACATCGCGGGCGCTTTTATTAACGGTCTCCACATCGCGGGCGCGTTTATTAGCGGTCGCCACATCGCGGGCGCTTTTATTAACGGTCTCCACATCGCGGGCGCGTTTATTAGCAGTCGCCACATCGCGGGCGCTTTTATTAACGGTCTCCACATCGCGGGCGCGTTTATTAACGGTCTCCACATCGCGGGCGCTTCTATTAACGGTCTCCACATCGCGGGCGCGTTTATTAACGGTCTCCACATCGCGGGCACTTTTATTAACGGTCTCCACATCGCGGGCGCGTTTATTAACGGTCTCCACATCGCGGGCGCTTTTATTAGCGGTCGCCACATCGCGGGCGCGTTTATTAACTGTCGCCACATCGCGTGCGCTTTTATTAACGGTCGCCACATCGCGGGCGCGTTTATTAACGGTCGCCACATCGCAGGCGCGTTTATTAGCAGTCGCCACATCGCGGGCGCGTTTATTAACTGTCGCCACATCGCGGGCGCTTTTATTAACGGTCTCCACATCGCGGGCGCTTTTATTAGCGGTCTCCACATCGCGGGCGCGTTTATTAACGGTCTCCACATCGCGGGCGCGTTTATTAGCGGTCTCCACATCGCGGCGCGTTTATTAACTGTCGCTACATCGCGGGCGCGTTTATTAGCGGTCGCCACATCGCGGGCGCGTTTATTAACGGTCGCCACATCGCGTGCGCTTTTATTAACGGTCGCCACATCGCGGGCGCGTTTATTAACGGTCGCCACATCGCGTGCGCTTTTATTAGCGGTCCCCACATCGCGGGCGCGTTTATTAACGGTCGCCACATCGCAGGCGCGTTTATTAGCGGTCTCCACATCGCGGGCGCTTTTATTAGCGGTCGCCACAACGCTGCGCGTTTATTAACGGTCGCCACATCGCGGGCGCGTTTATTAACGGTCGCCACATCGCGGCGCGTTTATTAACGGTCGCCACATCGCGTGCGCTTTTATTAGCGGTCACCACATCGCGGGCGCGTTTATTAGCGGTCTCCACATCGCGGGCGCGTTTATTAACTATGACCACATCGCGGGCGCGTTTATTAGCGGTCGCCACATCGCGGGCGCGTTTCTTATTTGTCGCCACATCGCGGGCGCTTTTATTAGCGGTCACCACATCGCGGGCGCTTTTATTAGCGGTCGCCACATCGCAGGCGCGTTAATTAGTGGTCGCCACATCGCGGGCGCGTTTATTAGCGGTCGCCACATCGCGGACGCGTTTATTAGCAGTCGCCACATCGCGGGCGCGTTTATTAACTGTCGCCACCTCGCGGGCGCTTTTATTAGCAGTCGCCACATCGCGGGCGCTTCTATTAACGGTCTCCACATCGCGGGCGCGTTTATTAGCGGTCGCCACATCGCGGGCGCTTTTATTAACGGTCTCCACATCGCGGGCGCTTTCATTAGCGGTCACCACATCGCGGGCGCTTTTTTTAGCGGTCGCCACATCGCAGGCGCGTTAATTAGCGGTCCCCACATCGCGGGCGCGTTTATTAGCGGTCGCCACATTGCGGACGCGTTTATTAGCAATCGCCACATCGCGGGTGCGTTTATTAATTGTCGCCACCTCGCGGGCGCTTTTATTAGCGGTCTCCACATCGCGGGCGCTTTTATTAGCGGTCGCCACATCGTGGGCGCGTTTATTAGCCGTAAAAATTAATTTATCAAAACATTACCAGAACAGTTACAGCAAAAGAAGAAAGAAAGTAGGAAAGGAAATGCAAAAAACCTTGAACTCCTATTTATAAGACAGGGACCGCAAACATCTAGACGATGAAATGTTCATAACACAATTAAATATTTAATGTTGTAATTTCTACAATTAAACTGAACTGCTTTCCCAATTATTTCCATACACATTTTAAGTTAGTCATTTATTATTATTTACATACAAAATACCCATAGATTTGCAATAAACCTACAAAACAGAATATCAATATAATGCTTAATTATCTTTTCCTGTCAAGTTTCACTAAATGTGTGGTCTAGTTCAGCACCTTAAATAGAGTGTGAGTGTTAAACAGAAGCAGATCAGCCAATCAGGGAGCTACAGCAATATAAAGATTAGTCTCTCATAAGGAGAAAATATATATATTTCAAATATATTTATTAAATCTATTTTTGCAATATATGAAAATGGCCAAAAATGTATTTCTTAAATATATATTTAAAATGCATTTATTTATATTTGTTATTATATTTTTCAATTGTATGTCATTTTAATAAAGGTTAAAGATGTAACTAAATATACATGAACTGAATGAACGGTACTGACTTCTGTGTTTCGCGTTGTACTTTGCGTTAAGCAAAATAAACATTCCATATAAACTCAGAAGACTCGTGTAGGTTCACTGGTGGTTCTGGATAGTAAAC
The DNA here is from genome assembly GCF_904425465.1 of Colossoma macropomum. Classification (NCBI taxonomy): domain Eukaryota; kingdom Metazoa; phylum Chordata; class Actinopteri; order Characiformes; family Serrasalmidae; genus Colossoma; species Colossoma macropomum. Next base: position 3,499 of record NW_023494790.1, read on the forward strand.
AAAATGTCTATATTTGTGTTGTAGTCATGGCGACCCCTGGTTCCTATCACCACCACTGTAAAGACATCTGAACCATTTCACACCAAACCGCTCTGAATCTCTCTGTTTACATCTCACACACTCATCGCGGGCGCGTTTATTAACCGTCGCCACATCGCGGGCGCTTTTATTAACGGTGACCACATCGGGCGCTGTTATTAACGGTGACCACATCGCGGGTGTTTATTAACGGTCGCCACTTCGCGGGTGCGCTTTTATTTACGGTCGCCACATCGCGGGCGCTTTTATTAACGGTCGCCACATCGCGGGCGCTTCTATTAACGATCGCCGCATCGCGGACGCGTTTATTAGAGATATTTCACATCATCCGCACAGCTACGATGAGTTACAGGAGCCATCACTATCTAAAGGGATTTGCCATGGGCTGTAGGTTTGTCGTGCTTAGGTGTTTTGGGATCAGGAGATCAGGAATTACTGGAACCCGCTGCTTTCCTTGATAAGTCCCATCCTACAAGTATTTCAGGCTGTAACTTTTTTAAGAAGTAAATAAGAAACAAATGTATAAGTCAAAAACCCACATCACGCATGAGTTCATGTAGCCTCACTAAAACGCTGTGTGGTTGTGTTAGCCATGTTGTTTTGGTTTTGTACAGTGAATATTTAGCGATGTGGCAATTTCAATTTACTTGATGGGAGGATTTTATTTCTTTTTTTTTCTTTTCCATCGTTTCATTTGACTCATCAGTGAATTATCCAGCACTATATTATTTTAATTCTTTGAAGCGCTTCTGCTTTGTTCAGGTGCATTTGTTCTGTCCTTTTTCACAGAACAGTTCTGCCGCCCGAGAAGTTGAAAATAAAAGAATTCATAGATAGAATAAACATGATGTAATTCAAGTGTTCTTTATTTAATTGACACTAACATACATAATTTAAGTGTTAAATACTTTGTAAACATTATTTATGTCTTAATAATGTTTATGTTCATGGTTTATTAATGTTAATAAATGTAGTAATTAATTTTCACCAAAGCATAATCAAAACAATTACAGTAAAAGAGGCAAGAATGTAGGAAAAGAAATGCAACAAACTTGGACTCTTAATTTATAAGACAGGGACCGCAAACATCTAGACGATGAAATGTTAATTACACAATTAAATATTTAATGTTGTAATTTCTACAATAAAACTGAACTGCTTTCCCAATTATTTCCATACACATTTTAAGTTTGTAACTCAGGGAGTTACATCAATATAAAGATTAGTCTCCCATAAGGAGAAAATATATATATTTCAAATATATTTATTAAATCTATTTTTGCAATATATGAAAATGGCCAAAAGTGCATTTCTTGAATATATATTTCAAATTGTATTTTGTATTTGTTATTATATTTGTACTTATAAATTTGTATTAATTATTGTATATGTACAGTGGGGCGGCATGGTGGCGCAGTGGGTAGCGCTGTCGCCTCACAGCAAGAATGGCCTGGGTTCGATTCCCGGCCGGGCGACCTAGGTGTGAGTGTGTGTGATTGTGTATGTCTGTCTGCCCTGCGATGGACTGGCGACCTGTCCAGGGTGTATCCTGCCTTCCGCCCAATGACAGCTGGGATAGGCTCCAGCACCCCACCGTGACCCAGAAGGAAAAGCAGTTTAGATGATGTATGTATGAATGTACAGTACTGACTTCTGTGTTTTGCGCTGTACTTTGCATTAAGACATTCACACAACATGCCAAATAAACAAGATATCAAATCGTCAAACAACATTTGCACAGTGTATCAATATCTACAACACCTGCTTTTGTCCTGTAAAAGGTCCATTTACCAACATTTACAGTTAAGATACTGGAGTACAAATTCACCCCAAAAGATGCAAATTCATTTCAAAAGATCCCTATTCACTTCAAAAGGTTTCCAAACAGTAAAGTGCATTAGACAAAGTATTTTGGCAATTTTCATACAATTGATAATGTACTTAAGTACATTTACATAGGTGTATTTTTCTATAGTACATTTCTGCATGTAATATTTCCCCATAAATTTTAATATAAGTGCATTTTAAAATATATTTACTTATATTGTTAACGTGGCAATATATTCTGAAATGCATTTTTGTCTTTGGAATGTATTTTGTCGAAGACTGCAATTTATTTGAAATGTAAATGTATAATTAAAAGTCACGGAGCAGCGGCAGCGAAGTGACGGTCGCTAATAAAAGGGCCACGATGTGGCCGCAAATAACAGTGGCCGCTTCCTGCTGCCACAGGAGCAGCCACTTCTGCCCGTTACCCGGCAGCAGAGATCCAACTCCTACTGCCTAATTTACTTGTATGCACCGATGAATAGACCACAGTGTAAATGGTTAAAATTCACTGGGTCAGTTAAAACAGAATAGAAAGTTCTAAAAATAACGTGATCGTCACCTTTAAAATGTCCATGATATTTTGTATAAAAGCTTTCTTGTCTAGGCTTGTATTGAAACCATGAAGCAAAGGGTCAAACCACATTGGGCCAGTCAAACTCAGGTTAACCTGAGTTCCTAAAATAATATGACTTGGTGTCAGACTGGCACAGACTGTATCAGGATTACTGAACATTCACAAAAACACAATGAAGTAATTAGGCATCTCAGCTAGTGCTATTGTGTGGGTGGACTGCACTCCCACGGGTTTCCGCTAGACCCGCCACAATATCTTGCACGGTGAGACTAATTTTCAGCATTGAGCTAAACCAGTGGGTAACCAGCTCACTGCAGACGGGAGTGTTACAAAGCATGCATGAAGAAAAGTCACACAAATTAAAGAATAGCCTAAAATAAAGTAGAACAATCACTAAACCATTTATACAAACAAAAAGAATAACAGTAAAACTAATAAAATGATTAAAGTAATTCTAAAGAGTTACGAAGCTACAGATCACATGAACAATGTGCAAATTCTCCTAGCTTAGGCCTGATTCACACAATAGACCCGGCATTGCAGCAACATTCACTAAAAAAACTGTATACAAACTAAAAAAAATGCTAATTTTAAATTGAATTTAATTCATGACAAAATACTAGTTAAACATTCTGTGCTGCAGACAGATTTCCTGGTTGGTCTACAGGCTTGAAACTTGTGATTAGGCAAAAGTCAGAATGCTGTTGAGGATAAACAAACTTACCATGCACTTTTATTAATTTCTTTTTTTTTAGCAGAGTGACTGATGTGACTATTTGTCCGTCTGGAAACAGGAATGTCTGTATAACTTTCTGGCTGCTCCACAGCACAAATTCTGTATGTATGAAAGGCTGGCGCATTTCTGCTGTAGTGCTCACGCTGCTGCATTGCTCAAGCCAGCATGCGAGAGATGGCGGAGCGTTCACTCCGACGGCCGCAGCTGCCAAGCAAAACACCAAAAATAACCGCTCTGTGGTTTAATTCCTGCTTTGTGTTTACTGGATATAAATGCCGTTTGGTGAAGTTACTCACAGTGAGCTTGATGACCATGATTGCCATGTTACTGCAGCAGAGAATAATGTATCTGTAGACTGTGTCAGATATTGGATATCAGTTCACCTTGACGGAACTGCGTGGGTGGGAGCGGAACAAATGATTCCTAATTCTGCGGGAGCGTGCTGAAATCTTGCGGAAGCGGGACGGTAAAAACAGTCCTGCACATATCTCAACTCTGAAGGTCTTCTATAGTGAAAGTCCTTATGGCATGCGCCGTCCCCCCAGGGCCCCAACAACGGCCGCGAGAGCCGGCAAGAAGGCGGCCAAACTCCAAGTGAGGACGGTGGGGAGAGGAGAACCGTGAGGGTGTGGGGGACGGTGTGCGAATCCCCAACACTGCTGAGAGACGTGAGTGATGGCAGGAGGAGGACGTCAGCTGCCAGAGAGGGGGCGACAACAACGACACAAGAGGCACGAAGGCGGGATGCGACTCCCGAACTCTGCTGCCCGGCCCACCAAAAAGTGGCCAGGTTTGGTTGTGGTTTTGTTTGCTTTGTTTGGTTGTTTGGAATGAAAATTAAAGTTGCATGCCTGCTGTGAACTTGAACCCTGGCTCCTGCGTCCTCCTTGAGCCCAGGGTAGCACAAGCTGTGCTACAGTCCTGTTCCTGGTTTTTTATATGCAGCAACTGACAGCCAGCCAATCACAACACAGTTCCAGAAATCAGTAGTATCCAATCATATGAGGATGGAATTGGTGCGCGTAGCTTGGGACGAAGATGCATTTTATTTGCGGCACCTATTCAGAGGCGCCATGATATTCTCCTATCCTAGGTGGCCCTCTTGAAAAGTCTCCATGTTCCTGTTCTGCGTCACGTTGGCAGCGCTGTGTAGTTTTTCGTGTGGTGATGGACAGATGCAGAGAACTTGTAGAGAGGAGAATTATGTCACTGTAATGTCTCCTGGGTTTCTCAAACGCTAGAGGGCGCTCCCGAGTGAGTCCAAAATGAATGGGTTATGATGTAACATTTCAGCAAAATCATAGTTTATAAATGCTTAAACATTTTTAATATTTTTAAAGAATACAATCATTTCCTGAACACAGAGCAGCATAAAACATTTTAACACCGCTGTTATATTTTTAAGAGCTTTTAAACTCGAGTTATAGGAGTTTAAAACGGCTCCTCATGTACATTCATGATGTCTGTGAGTGTGAACAGCCAATGAGCTGCTTTGCTCACCAACCAATCAGCACTCAGTAGCAGTAATTTTAGCGTCCTGCTGCCCAAAACCCGTTTGCTGTAGAAAAAGGAAACATACAGGTGAGTTTTCTTTGTTTTTTTAGTGAAATACATCCTTCTACTGTCTAAAACTAAAGGAAAGTTCTGGGCGAGAGATTAGAAACTATTTATTTCGTTTTTAGCTGTTGAGCTCCATTCACTCCCATTAATTGAGGACTGACTCGCGGGTGCCCTCTGCTGTTTAGCAGCCCCGTTTTTGATATAAAAAGGAAGTGGCCAGGCTCCTTATAAACCGGCTCTGGACAGAGGCCTGGAGCTTTCGCGCAGGGGCGTGTCTGTGCATGTGACGTCATAACCAGACTTTATTCTGCAAGGGTGGTTTTCCTTGTGCCCGTAGTTCTCTGCAAGAGGCGTTTTGCTTGTGCAAAGAATCATTTTCCTCGTACCAGGGTAGTCTTCCTCAGTTGGGAATTCTGAATTTGAAGTCTGAATTGGATTTGGGCTGTGTTTCTTCTCCATGTTTGATGCCCCTGTGAGCAAATTAAAAATGAAACTGTCATGGACAATAACCTCAGTTATATTTTGCAGTTTGCCTTTATTGATAAATCTAAAAATTCAAATTAATAAAATCTACAATAAAAAAAAAAAAATCAGAGTCCCAATATTAAAAACTGAATACCTACCCAACTAATAAAGATCTGGATATTTGGATGTTTGGGTTCAGCCCTAGTATTCATAAGCATAAGACAGGTTAAAAATGATTGGGGAAAAGTATTCAGATACCAAAGTACTTTATTGCAAAGCTGCTGTTGGCAATTACAGCTTCAAAACGTTTGTGGTAAGAAATAATTCACGTTTTTGCAGCACTGTGGTTCAGTTTTGGTCCCATTCCTCTCAGTAAAGTCTTCAATTCCCCAAGATTACTACAATCTCACTGATGGTCCTCCTTAAACTCTCAGTGAGACTCCGGTCAGGAGATTGGCTAGGCCTTGAAAGCACCTTCACCTTTTCAGAAACCAGTCCTGAGTTACTCTGGCTGCATGTTTGGAATTGTGGTTTTGTTGAAATGTCATCTTCTCCTCAGATTCACTTTCTTGGCAGATGATATTAAATTCTTCTTCAGTTTCTCGCAGCACATCATTCCAATGGTGATTCCAATCAGACACAGCAGTGCTGCTGGAGTGTTTAAACACCTCAGAGTTGCTGCTGGACTGAGAACCAAAAATATCCAGCCAACAGTGTCCTGTGGGCAGTGTCTTGTGACCACTGATGAAGGGCCGACTATTTTGAGAAAAAGTTGTAATATTTCAAGAAAAAAATCGTAATATTTGGAGAATAAAGTGGTCTAACTGTAGGGGGGCTGCCATAACGCGTTGGGGTCTCGGTTGCTGTACTGTAGGGGGGCTGCCATAACGCGTTGGGGTCTCAGTTGCTGTACTGTAGGGGGGCTGCCATAATGCGTTGGGGTCTCGTTGCTGTACTGTAGGGGGGCTGCCATAATGTGTCGGGGTCTCGGTTGCTGTACTGTAGGAGGGCTGCCATAACGCGTTGGGGTCTCGGTTGCTGTACTGGCGCCGGAGCTCCACTCACTCCTGTCTCTCTGTGGATCATGTTGATCATCATTCTCACTGTCTGTGAAACTTCATGCCCTCTTTGAATGGGGGGAGATGGAGCCCCGATAGCCGTGTAGACGACCCTCCTTGAGATTCTCCTTCAACAACACAGACAGACAGTTTCCTCCGAGTCCGTCTGGCTCTTTATTCTAGATGAACACAGTTTCCTGCTCAGCCGTTTCAACCGGTTCTTATCCTAATAACAGGCTGGTGCTGATGTGCAGGAGAGACAGGGAGACTGAGTGTTTCTTTATGGGTGAATCGATATGAAAGTAGAACTCCACCAACTCACCACCCCTCATTTAACACGAGGAGGCGCTGCTTCACTTCGCAAAGCCTTTGGCCACAATACTGCGACCTTTCCTGGTATTAATGCCACTTTAATGTCGTAATTCTACGACTTTCTTTCTCAAAACATTACGACTTTATTCTCGAATTTTACTATTTTTATGTTTATTTTTATTAACAGTGGCCGTCCGCCGCTCATGGTGGCTCTGACCTGGATTTTTCTCTAAAGCTGCTTTGCGACTTGTTCTAAAAAGTGCTACATCAGTCAGCTTTGACTTGATATGACCTCTGTGTCAATCAGTCTCATCTGGCTTGTTACTATTGATGAAGTCCTCTTTGCTTTGCAGACAAGTGTAAAAAGACTCTGCCTTGATTCTTAATGGAATCTCCATTTTTGACAAAAACGTAATAATAAAGATTCAGATCTTAAGTCGAGATTTTATTCATAAAAATTACATTTCTAATTCGATTCCTAGATTGTTGGTTTTTAAAATAAGTTGGTTTTTAAAATGAAAATGAAAAATTGAATTCACCTCCCTTAAAATGATAAACGATAAGAAGAGCAATACTTTCCTGAGATATCTGGAGCTTTGGAGTTCATTTCATATTCCAATATCTACTATCACTGTATTTTTTTTTTAAATAATCATATTTATGGATCTATTGTTTGTCTGTTTGAATTTCATTTTGTTATTTTAGGTTATTTTGCTGCTGTTAATTTACCCATTTAGTATATACGTGATGTATGTTGTAGTGATGTGCGTGATAGTTGTTATGAATCATTGCATCAATAAAAATGAATAAATAAAATCAATAAATAGAAATTTAAAAATAAATTTCACCTGCACGTGCTAATGTACAAGTGTCAGTTTTTCATGTGTGTATGATCACCGTACACACACGGAAATATTTCGCGCGTGCACACTTTATTTCCGTCTGCACAAGAATTTCTTTTGCTTTCTTTACAGTGAGGAGTTTCGTCTATAGGTGAAAAGTCTCGAGACGCGTCGGCGCTCCTGGCCTTTATAGATCATCACCAACTCACATCTCATTCACGGTAACGTGAGAGCATTTATATCGTGCGTACACGTAGATCAGCTCTGTCTGGTCTTCGTGCATCAGGCCGGTGGGTTATTTCACATCCTCTAGTCTTAATTCAGCTTTGATCTCCGCGCTGCTGTAGCGGAGCGCAGGCGCAGCTGCTCCCCGAATGGGCGCCTCCTCGGTCGTCTGTTAATGTTAGATGTTACGCTTGAAGGTCTTGGATGCTAAAAGACGCCACAGTCATCAGTCCATGAATCAGTGAAGCTGCAGGTCGATGCTGGAGACCGAAAATAAACTTAAGTTAGCTTTCTAGAACCGGCTAAACTAGGGAAGTGTGATTTTCCCCCAGTCAGTGTGATGAATGAGATTATTAAATGAGATTCTTTTAGGTTTTTCTTTTAGGTTTGTCTTTAAAGTTATTGTTTTAAAAAGGAGGTTAAATATTTCCATATTGTGTCTAATGCAGTCAGGCAAGGCTGAAATTTGCTCATCAGTTCATTCTCAGTTTCACTTTAAAGAGGAAGTCCACAATTCTTTCCATAATTTCTCAATAATTCAGAACGTGAGATGTAAACAGAGTCAGTTGGAGTGGTTTGGTGTGAAATGGTTGATTGTAGAGACTCAGATGTCTTTACAGTGGTGGTGATAGGAACCAGGGGTCGCCATGACTACAACACAAATATAGACATTTTATTTACTATCCAGAACCACCAGTGAACCTACACGAGTCGAAACCTCAGCTGTTTAAATGAGCTGGCAAGCAGGCAACGGAGAACCTACATACAGTATTTACACAAATTAGATTAGAGGCATTTAAGCATAAAATGAGCCATTTTTAAGCTTTTGTGTATGGTTCTATATAGAACATTTTTGAATATAGCACATAAATGGTTTTATTATGCCAAGCTTGTAACAATAGAACACCAGTTTTTGGTGCTACACTGAGTCATTTTCAAAAAGGTTCTATATAGAGCCACATACAACTCATTCTCCATGGTTCTGCTGTAATGCTGCATTAACATAGTATTTGGAAATAAAATTTAACCCTACAGAATAAAAAAGTCGCTCCCTGAAATGCAAGATGTGACTTTTTGGACCTAGTTTTTCTAAATGGGATGTTAGAGAGTTTGGCGTTTAGATAGGGCTGATTAAATTAAATTAGCAGTTCAAATTTCAATGGGAATTCCACCAATTTTTCACAATTTTGGCATAATTCAGTAGTTAGTCATTCAGAGTGATTTGATGTGAAATGATTGGCTGTAGAGAAACTGATTCAGGTTAGATACTGTGACCATTTCCTGTCATAACTTTGTAATGTAGCATTTAGAAGCATTAAACAATTCAGATGTCTGGTTCCTATCACCTCCACTGTGAACAATTCAGACACCAAGTTTCTCTAGAACAGAGCGTTTCTCACCAAACCACTCTGAATGACTGTTTACATCTTAACCATTTAATTATGCAGAGATTTTGAAAAATTTGGGGAATTCCCTGTATCAATTAGCATAAAGTTACTACATTACCATTTAATAAGGTCAATGAGCCAATACTTCCAGAATTTTGTTATATACTAACACTGAGTGTATTTACATGCACTTAATCCTGTCATAATCAGATTTCTGCAGTTATCTGATCATTCAAATGGTCATGTAAACAGCACACTCTAATTTCTTAGACAGGAGTAAAGTCTAGAAATCTGATTAATCCCATTAAAAAATCTGATGAAGAGACTGGATTCTAGCTCAGTAGTCAGATTTCTCAGTGCTGTGAACTCTTACTCTGATTTCTTTCGGATTTCTCAGTCTGAGCATGTGTGAAAACAGATGGCGGTACCCGAAATAAGTGAGCAGCGTTGCCGCGAGACGCAGCAAAACACTTTTGGAGCAACACTGAAACCAAATACATGCTCAACGAAATGAAGGATTTAAATATTCTTCATCTTCTAGACGATGTTTGTTCATATTTTCAGGTAAAGTGATGTTTAAAAAAAGCTGCGTCATGAAGTTTGAGTTTTATGTTATGTTTATTGGCTGGTTGTGAAGCAGAAATCCGATTACTGTCTGATTCATGTAGACCCAGAGTTTTCCCATTACCTGATTACTCAAGTGCATATAAACATGTTGATCGGATTACTGACAAAAACTGATTTTCTGCAGTTATCAGATTATTAAGTGCATGTAAACACACTCATTGTCTTGTAAATCTATTAGAACTTTTGATTGGACTGATTTTGAAGGGAACCTTACACAGCACTGTAGACATTAAACAGACAGAAAGCACATTTCAAAAAAAGAAACTGAATATTTTACATTGTTTTATGGGTTTGAATCTGTTCTTTCAAAACAATCTGAAACACCCAGTAAATAACGCACTTTACAGTCAACTGTGTCTTTATATATCAGTAGTGCGAATACTGGAAAATCAGTGCGATTCTGTGACTCGAGTGCTGATATACTGTTATAGACAGACCTCCCAGCACAACAAGCCTCACGGCTCAGTTCTGACTTTTTCTGCTGTGACAGTTCACAATGGTGTGTCTGTTTACTTCATTACTATGGATTTTTAAGTAAATGTTGTGCATTACAGTTACCTGTGAATAAAGAACTTGAAACAGAATTAAAAGAAATTAAAAACAAACTGGAACACTGCCATACCACTATGAATATCGCACTTATTTTCTTTCTAATATATCACTAAAACTGAACAGTAAAAACACACAGTATTAGTGATGTGTAGATGTTATACCACCCGGGGTAGTCGTAGACAAAATTATTAATTTTAGGTAAAATTGTGATTTTATTTAGAAAAGTGAATGTGTTCAAAACAAATGTGTTCTAGGATTTATTAAAAACTGATCAAGAAGCCTTAGTAACTGAAATCATTTGTACAGGAACTTTCATTGTCTTACATGATTTTTCCAAAGCATTAAGATCTTAAGATTCAGCAGCGTTTGTACAGCTCTGATTCTTAAAGCTCCTCAAAGAATCTGACATATCAAAACTGGAAAGGAAGCTTTTGTTTGTCTCTTTTAGAGGAAAAATAACCTCGTCATCTGTAGGCTGACAGTTTTTCACACGGTAACGTGATCCTGACTTTGCTGCTTTTGGCTGCTTTTCCATATTGTGCACCAGCTGTGCACTGAGGATTTCAGAGAGGCTGTCTTGAAAATGACTTTAGGGACTAAATTCAGTCCCGACACCAAAATCCATGTCTGTGGTGCCCGCGTAGCAAATGTATGGTACTGCTGTCTGGCTGAATGCTAACAGTGGGGCATAAGCTCCTATAGGAGGCCGGTTCAGGCATGTTGAAGAACTCCATTGTTGAGGGTATGATTGAGATTTGCTGGCACGCAGGACACCTTTTACAATGATTTCAGAGCTGGGTAATGAAGTGCAAGTGTGAACGTGCTAGCGCTTTCGGGGAGTGACATTCGACATATTAAATGAGTCATAATTGAGGACAGGGGTAATACATAAAACTAGTCCTGGGTGATACATCACGTACAGTCTGAGGTCAAGATGACAGATTTCATTAATTTTCTAAGTGAAAATAATTTAACACATCCTCTACAGACAACACACTTCAATATGACATTTTTCTGCAGATTTTAGCGCATGAGTTTAAAATATTAGAAAAATATTAATTGAAAATGTTTCATAACTTGCACAGGCTATATTTTATGTTTAATTTTTCCCCCAATATATATTAAATTCTGCAAATAACCAGTAATTATGCATTAAAGTTCTCTGTAGAGGATGTGTTCATTTGAACTTATTTTCACTTCAGAAAACGTGTCATTTGAACTGTATACTGGTGATATTGCCACACTGTGATACTGCCGTTTAGTTTAAGCCATAGCCAAAGTTAAACCCACAAGAGCAAGACTAACTTGATTAACCTGAACATGTTTTCAGGTTCTCTAGAGCTTTAACTTTCAGGATCACCACTATTTCATGGGTAACATCTCAAAATACTGCTTAAAATTTCCAGTATTCATAAATTACTGACACATTTTGTCTAAAGTTTAAACTTAACAACCAAGCGAAAGCTAAACTAGGAAACATAGTTGGTGGCAGTCTTGGATGTTGGACTGTCAATCAGTTGTGCTCATTAGAATATTAAGACCCTGACATTTCTCAGTTTTACCATATTTTTTATCCTGTTTTTTGTTTGTTTTCTTTTTCCACACTTGGATGTACTCCATTTCAGTATCACACAAATATGTTTAATATTTTACTCAGGTTACGGTTACCTGAGACTTTAAATGGTAATGTATGTCGTTTTTTGGGCTACGTTCAGATTATTTTAAACAAAAAGAAGTTTAACAATCTAAAGCTTTCTTTCTGGCTGTTCACTGTTTACAACACTAAGCTTCTCCTTGTTGTACTTTTTCAGAGAGTAAAACCAGTCAGTCATGTTTCTAAGACCTAGTTTTGTATAGAGTAGCGGAACTCAGGAAGAGTAGGTTCATTAACTTAAAGCTAATTAATGCAAAGTAAATTCATTCTGATACTCTGATAACACAAAATGTGATATTTAAAATTTATCAGTACCACTCAGTGATATGAGCTTCACTGTGACAACTTTTTTTTGTGTTGGGTGGTGGTGGTGTGGGGCATGGTGTGGGGGGGTGGTATAGGGGGTGGTTTGGGGGTGAGGGTGGTTGAGGATAAGTATGCTGGAACAGTTTCGCTTTGTTCATTGAGAAGGTGGATAGTTTCATGTTAACTCTACAAAATTACACTCTACTGACGGGTCATTATAATCACTGTGGAGCAGAGAGCTGGGGTGAGTACAATCATAAGATTCTGAGCTGAACTAAATGAATATTTGGATTGTGTTCCTGTACTTGGTTTATAAAGCCTACATACTTTCAATATCCACTTTATTGTAAACTCCTACCTTGTCCTTCCTGTCCTTCTACTGACTGGTCACTACCTGATACTGTACTGTATTAGTCTACTGTGTAACACCCTGTGATCAGAAACTGACCATTGAGGACGGACTGGAGGATGGATAACACAAACTGTGTGCAGCAGATGAGCTGCAGTCTCTAACTGGACACCAGTAAAGAGGAGCTACAGGGCAAAGTGGTCAGTGCGGAGTGCAGGGTAGTTTTTTTTAAAACAGTGATTTATTACAAACTGCAGATTATTCCTCTCAGACAGTCGTGGGATTATTCCACTCATTCCATGGTAACAGTGATCTCACTACTCATTACTTCTGTGTTACTCTGCTGCTCTCTAAACCAGGGGTGTCAAACTCAACCAGTAAAGAGGTCATATTAAAAATCTCAAATCTGTGGGCCAGAGAAAAAAGTTTTCATTTTTAATTAATGTTGTGCTGTAACCTCAACCGGTCATTGTTTTATTTAAAATATGCAAAAACTTGAACAGTAAAATACAGACACACTAGTAGAGCTTGAAATTTTACATGGACACTTGAAATATTCTAAATTTAAATGTTCCCAGAAGCTCAGTCTTTTAAACCTACCTATGTGCTTGAACTCGACACCTGGAAACTTTTCTTTGCTGCAAGTTCATTAAGACTTTGCCTCAGTTTCTGAGCTGCTGAGTTGACGTTATGTGTTTATACTGGCTGAACTGCAGCTGAAATGCATTTTGTGATATGACTGGTGTAGAATTGTGTAGAATTGAGCTGTAACCGCTGTTCCATAGACTGTTGTTGGGGTAGGATAGTTGGAGCACATTACGTTGCGGTGCATGCTGGGGACTGTAGTGCAGCGCATTGTGAAATGAGCTAATATTAATAGAAAATTTAAACACTTCTGTGGGCCGGAGAGGATTGTGTGGGATTTGTTTGTCACATGGGCTCTAAACTGTCTATCCTGAATGATGTACCAACGACTGATTCACTATGAACTGCTCAAAGTACAGAAGGGTAAAATAAAAAAAAACAAATAAATAAAATTAAAAGTGCGTTCCTGAGTCTAGGTTACACATGTTTTTTTATTTTGCCTGTATAAAATACCAAAAACAGCCAAACAAATATTTCTCGCATGATTTGTACAATTTCTACCATCAAAACCTCAAAAATGTTTTCTACTACTGTATGAACAAACTAACCAGAAATTTGGTTAACACTTAGCATGTTACACCAGATTTGACCAGTAGGGGGTGGTTTTTAAAATGTATTTATTTATTTATTTATTTTTGTTTGTGTTTGTTTGATTTTTATTCCATCTCTCTCTTTGGAGGCCAGGGAGATATTTCACAAAATAGGATTTCACAGTTTAGCCAGATAACTTAAGCCCAAAGTCAAGCCTGTCCAATAGGAAAAGAGCTGAAGAACATTCCAGTTGGACAATCCTCATCTTTGGGCTTACACTAGCCTTGACCAGCAGGGGGCGGCTATCTTACCTCTCAGGACCCAGTGAAAAAAGATTTTTGGCATTAACGTGCTAATTGTTAGCATGTTAGCTTCCCAGTATTTTTTCACTGGGTGGCTGAAGAGTTAGGGGAAGAAAATACAGTAATAATAATAATAATAATAATAATAATAATAATACAGCCGCACCCTGCTGGCCAAAGCTGGTGTAACACACTTAGTGTTAGCTTTTTTCCTCTCCTTCATACTTTACCCCTCTGGCAGCCCTCAGTAGGGAAGGAAATTATGAGGCAGAAGTGGAGCTTAGACTCAGGAAAGCACAGTCATTTTTTTATTTTACTCTTCTGGGTTTCTGTAGGAAAGAGTCCTGCGACGTATTTAGGGGCAATTGATAAATCAGCTTTAATGCGTCAAAATCACACCTTATTTATATGAAAGCACATGATTTACATATCATTTGCAATAGACACGCATGAATTCGCCCTCATATACATGTCATTTACATGGAGCACCTCGTAATTCCTCCTGATGTTTCAACACTGAGCCAATACAACTAAAACATTCAGCAGATCATGAGTTGTCAATGGTTGTCCTCTTAGGTGGAGTTCAGTTCAGCTGGAGGTGCACTGCCCCCCCTACAGGCCAAAGGAGATGCACTTGTTTAACATGTTTTCTCCTCTTTATGTACAGAAATGCAAGGCATGCTGACTCGTCTGACCCGCCTGGCCTGGGCTGCCCCCACCCTGAGCCGTGCAGTGCATTCTGGGATGCGGATGACCTCCTCTGTGGCGTCCCGGGCGGAGCGTGCGGAGCGTCAGCTCACCTCAGAGGAAGTGTACACTCGCGAGGATCGATACGGAGCGCACAACTACCACTCGCTGCCCGTGGTCCTGGAGAGGGGAGAGGGTCAGTACAGACTCCACACACCAGCTGGACACGCACTGACCTTTTCATAGCGTACAGTCCAATCAAGGAGTTTATTAAATACTTAAATACATATGTGCAAGAACTGCACACTACATAGTATGCTTTTCATTTGCATATTGCATAATATTGCACATCTCAAATATAAGGTTTCCCTTTCAACCCATCAAGCTTATAATCTCACTTTAACAGACTGCTGGTGTTAATTTAGTCAGCAGTCTAGATTTTAGAACCACAAATCTTATAGGCTCACTGGCTCAGGTGTTGCACTTTGGTTTTGAAAGACACTAAATATTTGGATACTCGGTACACTACAAAAAATTATATCATAAATATAGTCGGTTACGGGACGGCAGGGAGGTGGACCCAAGCACAGAGAAAAACCCGCGAGAAAGGGTCTTAAATGAGTTTATTGAGGAGATGGAGTGTGAATTTGGCGATTGTGCATGTTGGAGTTGAAATAAAAGATGATCAGAAATCAGAAAGACACTTCCTCTGTAATTATGAGAGGAAGGTCGACTTTATGTTTCACCTGTTTGCTCTTTGTGAACCAAACACCTTGGAGCCGTTTCTTATTCAAGCCTTCTTTTTGGCTTTTAAGTAGTTTTGGGGCAATTTCTCTCTTTTATTTTTCCAGCCCTCTTTCCTTTTTGTTTTTTCCTTTCCTTTTCTTTTTGTTTAAATACCCACCTGGGCTGCGTACCATACCGGTCACCCCTCTACAAAGGTGTGACAAAAGGCTGCTGTTTGCCACAGCCTTAAGTAGAGGAGTCCACAGGTGTGCCAGGTTGGGCCCAATCAACCTGAGGGCTTCTGGGAATTGGAGTTCCCTGAACTTGTGGCGCCTCACCACTGTCACCCTCTGCTGGTGGCCAGCGGTGTAGCCTGAGCCCTTACAATAGTCATTAAATCAGTAGTCAATAATATGTTTCCTGTTGAGATTATTTACCTTATTTTCAGACATTTTTTATTGTTTTAAGGCATTTTATTAAGTAAAATTTTCACTCTATATTTTGTCAGGGTAGTGCTGTCGCCTCACAGCAAGAATGGCCTGGGTTTGATTCCCGGCCGGGTGACCAGGGTCATTTCTGTGTGGAGTTTGCCTGTTCTCCCCGTGTCTGCGTGGGTTTCCTCCGGGTACTCCGGTTTCCTCCCACAGTCCAAAAACATGCAGTCAGGCCGATTGGACGTGCTGAATTGCCCCTAGGTGTGAATGTGTGTGTGTGAATGTGTGTGTCTGTCTGTCTGCCCTGTGATGGGCTGGCGGCCTGTCCGGGGTGTATCCTGCCTTCTGCCCAGTGGCAGCTGGGATGGGCTCCAGCACCCCACCGTGACCCAGAGGGATGGGCGGTTTAGATGATGTATGTATGTATGTATGTATTTTGTCAGATAATTTTGCTTGTTTTAAGACGTGTTTGAAACCAGCAAGATTATCTGCAAATATAGTGAGATAATTTTACCTAATAAAATGACTTAAAACAAGTAAAAAAATGTCTGAAAATAAGGTAAATAATCCTATAGGTCGTTCTACAGAAACATCAATTTTACAGATAAATTACACTTCAAAAACACATTAGAGTTACAATTTATTTATATTTTAAAATAAAACAATAGGTTATTTTAAAGATTACACCTTTCTTGAGTCATCAGTTTAGCAATATTGTTTTTTAAATCAATCATATAGAATTCCAAACACCACAGAAGTGCTTGTCCACACAGTCATGTGTGAAGGCTGAGGCCATATTTTGAGGTAAAAAACATGTTTTTCTGCAATTTTAACTACAATAATCTATACATGACTATGGAATATATGATTTAAAACAAAACACCAAATAAATATTATAAAATATATAATGAAAGTCCCCAGGAGTCACTGGTGTTACCGCGTAACAAAAAGTGTCTTATTTTGAAATAAAAGTCACACTGATGACATCACTTGACTTCCTTTTTCCTGTTTTCTGAGGATCTATGAAGAAAAGCTCATGGTGAGTCCACTGAGTCTTTCAGTTATCAGAGATTTTCTCATTTAGCTCATGATTTCATATGAAGCTTTTAGCTGAAGTCACTGGTGTGACCGATTTTATTCTGAGGTAATTGTGGAAAAATAGAATACAAATGGATTAAATTCCATATTTTAGTGGATATTCCATGATTGACAATATGTGGTTTGATGCTCTGTAGCAGTTATTTTGTAAAATTCATTTTTCATTAAAATGTCTCTGGTGTTAGACTTTTGCTACATTCAAAAGTTCAGATTTAAGGCATTTCATCATTACTTGTTTATAACTTTTGTCAAATATTTTCCTTGTTATAACAAATATATGGTTGTGCAAGTGAAAAAAACATCATTGAGTCACATTTTTAACAGACCTAATTAAAACAGATGAAAGAATAATCTCCTGGTTTGTTGCATTATCATTATTCTTTTGTAATTCTGACTATTGAAATATTATTCCATTGGGAAATAATATTTCATAAAAGCCTTTAATAGTGCCAAAGGAGTAAGGTAACACCAGTGACAAAAAGACAGTACACACAATCTTTAAATAAATGCACAAAAAAGTAAAAACATCTCAAAATGGGAAATATTAGATATGTCACTAGATTTAAGATCATTTTACTGGACAAGACACCATTTTACAGTGTAGAATTGAAGTCATTTGGTAGATAGAATTGTGGCCAATGAGCCAGGATCTCTTTGTGCACCAAATTGTATGACCAAGCTGGCTAGCAAGAAATCACCAGTGTTGTACCTCATTCATGTTAAGTAGAACAGAAATAAGCTGAACATTGCAAATGCTATGTTATGATTTTTGTCTTTTTCAGGCATCCACATGTGGGACTTAGAGGGTCGTAGGTATTATGACTTCCTCAGTGCACACAGCGCAGTTAACCAAGGCCACTGCCACCCCAAAATCATTGCTGCCCTCAACACCCAGGCCTCCAAATTGACCATCACCTCCAGAGCCTTCTACAACGACGTCCTGGGTGTGTATGAGGAGTACATCACCAATCTGTTTGGATATGACAAAGTCCTGCCCATGAACACAGGTGAGTAGAACCTCCTCTGATGAAAAATGTGCCTCTTTCAAATTGAAATTTCAGATTGGGCCGGTGAGTCCTGAAGTGCACAGTGCCGATCCTCTGTTGAATCACTAAAGAGTTCCAAATTGCCTCTGGAAGCAACATCAGCAAAAGTACTGTGTGTTTGGGGCTTCACAAAATGAGTTTCCATGGCTGAGCAGCTGCACACAAGCCTAAGATCAAAATGCACAATACCAAGCATCAGATGGAGTGGAGTAAAGCAGCCACCACTGGACTGGAGCAGTGGAAACATATTCTGTGGAGTGACGAATCACACTTCTCTATCTGTCAGTCTGATGGAGAGTCTGGGTTTGGCGAATGCCAGAAGAACGTTACCTGCCTGACTGCACTGTGCCAGCTGTAGAGTTTGGTGGAGGAGGGATGATGATATGGGGCTGTTTTTCAGGGGTTGGTCTAGAACTCTTAGTTCCAGTGAAGGGGAATCTTAATGCTTCAGCACCAAGACATTTTGGACAATTGTACACTTCCAACTTTGTGGGAACAGTTTGGGGAAGAACCTTTCCTGTTCCAGCATGACTGAGCCCCAGTGCACAAAGCAGCTCCATAAAGTCCTGACTGGAGTTTGGTGTGGAAGAACTTGACTGGCCCTCACAGAGCCCTGACCTCAACCTCATCAAACACCTTTAAGATGAACTAGAACAGAGATTGCGTGCCAGACCCTCTCATGCTTCATCAGTGTCTCATCTCACAAATTGGCTTGGTGGACCGAAAGGCCAGTGCAAAGTTTTATGTCTATTTACTCCCGCTGTACGGCATACTCTTATCTATAAATATGGATGAAAGTACATATAAAGTTCAGGCTTGATGATGGCTGCTGCTGGTTTTAGTTATGTGACGTTTATTTCAGTTTGTGTCCATTTGGAAAACTGCCTATGAAAACATATCTGTTAGAAATGCTTTTCACTGGACAATCTCTTTAATTCCTCATAGCAATTACACATGTCAGCACAATGTTCTGCACAAACCTGCATTGTGTTCTTTCCAGTTCAGTTCCATTCCACAGTGTAAGGATTAACCTTTTGCCTAGTGGTGAATCAGCGTGTAAAGGATATTGTGTTTTCTTTTTGTGTTGAATACTGAAGGTGTTGAAGGTGGAGAGACGGCCTGCAAGCTGGCACGAAAATGGGCGTACAATGTGAAGGGCGTTCCCAAATATCAGGCAAAGATCATCTTTGCAGGTGATTTTTTTTCCCCACCACAGGAGAGTTAAAGATCTTCTACATCAATAAATGTTTACTTGTGGATGTACATATGAAATGTGCCCACTGCACATTTATAATGCATAAAATGGAATAGTTTATTTCTGAAAGTAGTTTCTGTTTTCAGAGGAACTTGTTATTAGTGTAGTGTTAAAACTAAAGAATATAATCAATGTATTCTGCAATATAAATCTGTAAAATACTGAAAAATGTTAAAGGTATCCACAATTATGAATGGAGCTATAGATGACTCTAGAATGAAGTGTGATGCAACATCAAGAATAAAGAACGTGTCATATGTCAAAAGTGGTGATCAAATCTTGAGGCTGATAACTTGACATTTAGTGTAAATTGATAGTTACAGAATGTTGTTTGCCATTTCATTTTTATTTTGTTTTCTAAAATATGTTTCTAGTTCATCTCATTG
Source organism: Colossoma macropomum (assembly GCF_904425465.1). NCBI lineage: Eukaryota > Metazoa > Chordata > Actinopteri > Characiformes > Serrasalmidae > Colossoma > Colossoma macropomum. The sequence goes on from NW_023494790.1 coordinate 23,126, forward strand.
TCTGTGTACTTTGTTGTAATGCTCTGGAGGTCTCTCTGTAATTGGTTTAATCCATTCCTGTCTCCTCTCTTTATGTGTAGAGGGTAATTTCTGGGGCCGTACGATGGCGGCCATCTCCAGCTCCACTGACCCCAGCAGTTATGACGGTTTTGGCCCATTCATGCCTGGATTTGAGGTGGTTCCTTACAACGACATACCTGCCCTGGAGGTACCGCTGATCATTAATCTTATCATTGCCTTTTAGAGCTAGATTTCCAGGGTGTACTGTAGGCTACATTCATATTACAAATTTGCTCAGCTTGAAGATCTGATGACTTCAATATTATAGACTACATATCCAACAGTGTCCAGACAGCCCTTCTGATGAGTGAATGAATCTACAGTAAGCTTGTAGAATTTTGTAGAATCTCCAAAGAAAAATACTGACCAATAGAATGGGATGCTCTGGAGCAGCCGCACATTGTCCTAAGGTCACAATGACCAGTGCCATGCGTGGGCTAGAGAAATATGAAGCCCCCCAGCATTAGGCTGTGGAGCAGTGGATTATATTCTCTGAAGTGAGCCTCAATCCACTACCTTTGGGATGAGTTGGAGTGATCCAGAACTGACCATCCAACATCAGTACCTGACCTCACTAATGCTCTGGTGGCTGAATGCAATCAAATCCTCACAGCAATATTCCAACATATAGTGTAAAGCTTTCCATAAGAGTGGACAAAACCAGAATGAGCTCACATGCTCACTGTCTTTTGAATATTTTTTGATACTGTGAAATACATGTAAGTTATTGTGATTTTGTAATGTGAATGTAGCCTCATCGTCTCTTCTGTGTGGTTCGTGTCCAGTCGCTGAAGTTAAATGGTTGGTGTGTTTATACAGAAAGCCCTGCAGGATCCTAATGTGGCTGCGTTCATGGTGGAGCCCATCCAGGGTGATGCAGGTGTGGTGGTTCCTGACCCAGGTTACCTGACCAAAGTCCGAGAGCTGTGCACCAAACAAAACGTGAGTAAAACACCTGTCCATTACACAGTGCATGAGGAACACTGTGTGCTTCACAAGGGCTCCAGAACAATTGCATAATGTGCTTCTTCCTTATCACAGAAGTTATAAGGCAAAATAAGTGGAAAGAACAGTATGTGTTCACTAAATGTGCCAGTATTAATCCAGGCAAAGTATCCATCCATGGATGGCCTAGAGGATGCCAGGCACCTGAGCATCTGTTTGAGGTCCTGATTCATCAGTCTGCCCATTAGACTGAGGTTGAAAGCCAGAGAATAAACACACAGAGGCCCCAGGCAGCTGACCGAATGCCCTCCAAGATTTGCTGGTGAGCTGGGGCCCACAGTCAGACACAATGTCTGTAGGGAACCCATGGACCCTTAGCATGTTTTGCAGCAGCAGCGTGGCTGTCTCCTTGGCTGATGGGAGTTTCAGCAGTGCAGTGAATTTGCAGCCCTTGGCAAATTGGTCAATCACAACCATGATCGCTGTGTCACCTTGGGACACAGGCAAGCTGGTGATAAAGTCCAAGGAGATCTGTGACCATGGCCAAGATGGTATGTGCAGGGGATGGAGCAGGCCTGTCAGTCCCATTTTGGGCTGCTTGTTTTTAGTGCAGACCTGGAAAACTGCTGCATAGCCTTGTACATCCTTCTCCATGTTGAAGCCACCCCCAGGGTCCGGTTCAGACCAACTGAGCATGAACGATTGATTTCTTCAGCTTCATGTAAAGACTGGAGATCCAGTGGACATGGACAACATGCTTGTCCATTGAGCGGCTGTATATGAGGATGTCATTAAGGTAGACAAACGCACAGAGGTTCAGGGTCTCTCGCAGGACCTTGTTAATGTAATCCTGGAAGACAGCTGGTGCATTCTTTAGCCCGAAAGTCATCATGAGGATACTTTTAATGGCCTGACAGGGCAATGAACGCTCTCCTCCACTCATAGCGCTGGTGCATCCTAATGAGGTTGTAGGCACTGTGCAAGTCCAGTTTAGTAAAAACTGAGGCCTCCTGCAACGCTTCAAAAGCTGAAGTCATCAGCAGAAAGGGGTAATGATCCTTGATGGTTATGTTATTGAGACCTCAGTAAACAATGTAGGTATGAAGGCTGCCATCCTTTTTCTCTACAAAGAAGAATCTGGCCCCAGCTGGTGAGGTGGATGGCTGGATGAAACCCAGCGCTAGTGCCTCCCTAAGGTACTCATCCACAGCTGTTCTCTCGGTACCTGAGAGAGAAAACAGTCTCCCTTGGGTAGGGGTGGTGCCTGGAAAAAGGTCAGTGGCACAGTCACAGGACAAATGAGGAGGCCGGATTTGGGCTTTGTGCTTGCTAAAGACCTCCAACAGATTGTGGCAGTCTGTCAGGACTTTAGATAAGTCAGGGCTGACTAATGGAGTGTCAATCTAATTAAAGGTCACCGCAGATTTCCCCAGTGCAGGTCCCTTTACATTGAGACCTCAGCCCGCCAAAGACTGGATCAGCCAATCCAGCCATGGACTGTGCCATTGTAGCCAGGCGAAACCGAATACTAGCTGGTAACTGGTAGCAAAAAAATCTGCTTCTTGTGCTGACCTAGACGCAGAGTGACAGGTCAGGTCTCCTGTTTTACCTGCCTTGACCCAAAAGGGTGACTGCCAGACAGGCAGTGACTGGTATAGGAAACTTTAGGTTGACTAGGTGCAGGTTAAGGGTCTTGGTCAAAATGACATTATTAATATTACCTGCTGCCCTGGAGTCCACAAATACCTAGAGTCACTTCTCAAAAGTTTGCCCCCATGAGAGGGTGCCAGTGAGGAAATGGATAGCCTGCAGTAGAGAAATTTGCCTTCCCACATACGAGAATCGTGTTGCTGGCAAGAAAGGTGCATACTTCCCAACTGTATGGGCTGATCGTCCGGCTTGGAAGGAACAGGATACAATGGAGGCCCTAAATTACTTGGGGAAAGGGCCTTGTACCGCGGGCACATGGACTCCTGTTCCCTACAGTGCACCCATAGTTGGGTCTAGCTTTGGGGTATGTTCAGTGAGCTTTTTGAGTAAGACGGGAACATCTCGGGTGGCCAGCTTGCCCTTTACTTCACTACTGAGGCCAAGTTGGAAGGCGGCCATTAATGCCTCTGCATTCCAACCGCTCTCTGCGGCCAGAATGTGGAACTCAGTGGCATAGTCTCCCACTTAGGACTTGCAGTGCTGTAGTTGAAGGACACGAAAACCACCCCTCTGCAAACCGCATGGTCAAACCTACAGTGCATAGCAGCCATAAACAGTTCTGACAGTTTTATGTGGTGGACTCAGTGAAATTAGTTACTTTGGACTGGTCAGTGGGCAACCTTGAGTTCACATTGTAGGAGAAACACCTTACAACCAGAAACACCCCAAATCCCCATCATATCTTTCTGGGGAAGTCAGGTTGAGTTCAGCCTAGAGGTTCAACCCAATGGACTTCAGCAAGGGTCCCAGCAAGCCCCTGCAGCTGTGTTAGTATTTGCTGCTCATGATGGCCAGTTAACAAGCCCTTGTTGGCTAGGGCATTCCTCAGCTATTTGACCTGGGATGGCTCTTTTAAATCCATGGTCTGGCTCAGCCTTGCTATAACAGGGTGAATGGCTTACGCTGCTTGGGGATTGAACTGGCAGTCCCCTTGTTAAGGAACCAGAACACTATGGGGACTCTGAGCGTGAATGCAGAGAAAAACAATAATTAGTTCTCAGTTCTCAGGGTGAATGGACAGCTTAAACAAAATGGCAAACCCAAACTCTAGATACCTCAAAATGAACACAAATCCTCCCCTCTTTATTTCTTTCAGTTCATTTAGATAGTTTCCCCTTTCCTTTTGATTGCTGGGAGTTAGAAAATTCAAAAAGGTTTTTTTTTTATTCTTACATTGAAGTATTTATTCTGTAAAAGACCGATGATCACAAAACCCAAGACTCAAGAGAGAAACAATACCAGTACCGGCTTAGTCAGAGAGCCGTGCACATGGCGGCGTGAATTCAAGACTGTGCAGTGAGTTGTGGGTTAGCTCTCCATAAAAAGGGAGCTCAACAGCTGACACCAGTCAGCCCTAATCAGCCCTTCTTGGTTCCCCCTAGTGGCTGGGGGTGGCCTAGCAAGATACTGGGACATTACAGTAACCTTAGGAACTGCTCCTGACTCTCTAATACCTGCTGCATGATTTCTCCAGAAGGCCCTGATGAGCTCCAGGTCCAGAATCTGCTGAGCCGGGGCCCGGCATCTCTCCACCGGCCCATACCCCTCCCAGTCCACCAAGCACTGGGTACCACCCGCACCTGACGAGAGTCCAGCAGCCATCAGATGGTGTAGGCTGGGGACCTGGCAACCACACGTGGTGGCTGACACCTAATCAGCCCGTCTTTGTTCTCTTTCTCCCACTAGTGGCTGGGGTGACCTGGCAGGAAGCCAGGACATAGCACCACGTATAAAAACTAAGCTGCAAAACAGCTAATTTTGAATTCACAAAATGGAATAAAATGCAGTATACAGACCCTTAAGTCATATTTGGCTAAAAAAAATCTGTAATATTTTCCATTTGCCCTTGTTTATAAATAACTGTGTCCAAGAAACCACATAATCAAGACTTTAAGAGATACTGAATAACTCAACATGGTTTGAGTTGAGTGAGTGATGATTTAGGCATGCAGTTAGCTCAATGCTAATTGGTGCAGTATAAGCTTCCATTGCTTGTTAGCTATAGTGTTTTGCAAAAGTTTGGGCACCAATTAGCATGGAGTAGTTAAATCAAAACAATGGGACCTAACTGCTCAACATGTGGCCATGAGGGACAAGGATGCAGCCTCACTTCCTGCTCTAAAATGGATGTGATTAAAATAAGCTCAGATTCTGGACTAAAACTCTGATTTGATACAATGACACAGGGATAAAGAGAGATGGAAATATGATCATGTAAAAATGATTTATGACTGTTTTTGGTACTTAAACCCAAATAAACTTTATAAGTGGACTTTATAAAATACAAGTCTTTTATTTCTGCAGTGGTATTTGTGGAGTAAATAGGAGGCGAATGTTTCTTGTGATTGACGTTTGCGTTTGTGTGTTTGTATGTGTGTGTGCGCGTGCATTACAGGTTCTGTTAATTGCTGATGAGGTGCAGACGGGTTTGGCTCGTACGGGCCGCAGGCTGGCTGTGGACCATGAGGCTGTGCGGCCGGACCTGGTGGTTCTGGGAAAAGGTCTGTCTGGAGGAGTCTATCCTGTGAGTGAAAAAAGCAGAACAGGTATATTGTTCGGCTGCAGGCTGGGACAGGCGGCAGCAGTAATGTGGTCACTGTACCAGACTGTAGTGGTGTAGAGGGAGCTGAGCCATAAGGCAAAGATCAGGATGCCCCTGGACGCCTCATGGTGGCAGTTTACCAGGCATGGCCTACTGGGCCGAGACCCCAGGGTCGTCCTAGGACCCGCTTGAGGGATTATATCTCTAAGTTGGCCTGGAAGCAGGGATTCTCTGCTCTCCCAAGCGCTACCGCGACCCTATCTGGATTAGATGGTTAAAGATGATGGTGATGATGATTTTTCTTATTGCTGTATTAGCAGCAGAAGCTAGAAAGTTAGGACAGTTGGCTATTTTCATGTTTCATGTTCAAGTTTTAACACTTCTGGTCAAATGACATGTTTTGTTGATTTTCTTAGTGAAAATACATTAACACATTCTCTACAGAGAACACAATTAAATATGGCACATTTTAGTTTAGCACAATTTTTATTTTTTTCTGTTTATTTGCACATATTGCAAATTTAACATATTGGGAAAAAATAAAACATAAGATTTTAAAATGTGCCATGACTTTCACACAGGCCATATTTTATGCATTTTTCCCCAATATATATGTTAAATTCAGCAAATAAGAATATTGTTCAAAATGTGCAAAAAATGTCATTCTTGTGGGGTGTATATGGTTTATTTTATGAGTTATAGAAACATTTCATGTCATTTATATCTAATTATTTCATATCTAATGATTTCCTCAGAGTGAATGCAGTTTCCAATCTTCATCACTGACAACTAGTGAGAGCAACAGGGGCTGCATGTTCTGACTAACTTCTGTGTGATTGTAGCTCTCGTTCATATAGCTTGTGGATTCTTGTTACAGTGGAGGGTCTCGAGGGGAACTGGAGCTCCACTGTGCTGTTGCTTTTGTTAGTTTGATGCTTGTTGATTTTTCCCATGATATTGTTAGCATCAGTTGTTTAGCTTGTAAATGATACTTCTAGCTCAGTGTACTTTGGAGTTAAATAAGTTCATGATTGCAGTAGCTGGAACTTCTCTGAAGACAGCCATCAAAGGAACTTGCCAGCTAAAACGGTGGGCTACAGTCATGGAGTCATGCATATCGCACCACGGTGCACTGCAGCTGAACATCACCATGCACTACCCCACAAGGATCAGTGGGTTAAACAAGGGAAATGTGTTAACAGAGTTAAGATGTTTGTGGACACCTGACCATCACACCTGTATGAGCTTGTTAAAACATCCCATTCCAAAACCAGCAGCATTAATATGGAGTTGGCCTTTGTGGTTATAACAGCTTCCACTCTTCTGAGAAGCTTTCCACAAGATTGTGGAGTCTGTCTGTGGGAATTTGCACATTTAGCCAAAAGGACATTTGTGAGGTCAGGAACTGAAATGCAATCCATGGCTAGAGTGCAACAAAAAATTAATTACTTGAAAAACATGTTCTTGTCCCATTTTACTGTATTTATGCCAAGATAAAGAGTTTGAAACAATTTTCTTGGCTGCTTGTGGCTTTTGCACAGTATTTTTGTGAGATTATAACTAATATCCACAGTTTGCTCACATGTCTGTATTTATTGTATGTGTACACAAGCTCAGTACTTAAAATGTAAGTTATATGTAGATTAATTGTGTATTGTCTTTTACATGTTTTTCATACATTCTTATTGCAATTTATGCACCAAGAGAAGTTCCATGTATATGTTCTACTAAAAGATTGTGGTTCTGATTATAGGGCCCTGTTTTCCTACAGCTTTGTAGTTAACAGTCAATCATTATCATTATCAAGTGTGTAAATCTCCTAGCCATTCTACTGTATCTACTGTATTTTTGGGAAAACGTATGTAATTGTACTAGAGAGAGCATCACTACTGTTCTCATTGTAATGATCAAAAGGCTGGAGACGATGAGTGCAGAGTTGAGTGTGAGGGTTTGTTGTAGAGAGGAGGAGTGGAACACTAATCTAAGCTTAGAAGAGCTCACACTAATGTGTTCCGTTATGTGTTGCACCCCTGTGGTGTTTCCCCACTTCCTGTGCTGCACGACTGTCTCAGTTCACAGATATATGTGAGGAAAACCCCTAATCTAAACCTGTAGTTCCTCATGTTTAAGTGTTCAAAAGTTTGAATACCCCTGGATAAATTCTGTTTTATTGAAAGTTAACACGTGCTCTAAAGATAGCATTTTTCTGCAAATTTTTGTGCAAAATTTTGTTCTATTTATTTGATGAATTTGTTGGTGTAAATTTGTCATTTGTGTGTCTGTGGTGCAATTCTTTGCATATCAGCAGTGTAACTTTCCTATTTGTGTGTCTGTAGGGTAACCGTACTGTAACTCTGCCCTTTGTGCATCAGTGAAGTCTGCTTTTTATGGGTCAGCAGTGTAACTCTGCTTTTTATGGGTCAGTGGTGTAACTCTGCCCTTTGCCACTCAATGATGTATCTCTGCCCTGTGTACGTCAGTGATGTAACTCTGCTCTTTGTGGGCCAGTGGTGTAATTCTGCCCTGTGTATGAGTCAGCAGTGTAACTTTGCCCTTTGCAAATCAGCGGTGTTACTGCCAATTGTTTTTCAGGTGTCTGCAGTGCTCTGTGATGACGAGGTGATGCTGACAATTAAACCAGGAGAGCATGGCTCCACCTACGGAGGAAACCCTCTGGCCTGCAGAGTAGCCATTGCGGCCCTAGAGGTTTGTCCTTCCATCCTTCCATTGATGCAGAGATGTTTATGTTGTTTCCGTCCATTTACCCATCTGTCCACTGTTTGATAATGGTGTGTGTGGGTCTGATATGATCTGATTAGGTTCTAGAGGAGGAGAGACTGGCTGAGAATGCTGAGAAAATGGGAAATATTCTGAGAGCAGGGCTGAACAGACTGCCCAAAGAATTAGTGACGACAGTGCGGGGGAAAGGTCTGATGAACGCCATCGTCATCAAGGAGACTAAAGGTACAACTCTGCTTAAAGTCTCAGCTGAAAATGGTGCCACAGCACAACTTTTGATATAACTAGCTTTTGAAAATAATAACTGATGTATAATGAAAAACTCTTTATAGCATTAATACATTTTTAGTGGAAATTAGTGGAACAAGCTTTTCCCAAGTAAATTTGGACCCTTCGGACTTTTCTGTTTTTAAAGAGGCTGGTGTGTGTTCTGTTACTGAAGTTTTGACCTTGGAGAAGGGAAAGATCTTTGATTGTCACTTTGTTGAACCAGCGCACTGTTTACGTTCTCCTGTGCTTAAACTCTCGCTCTGCATTTATCTTTCAGACTACGACGCCTGGCGAGTGTGTTTGCGTCTCCGTGACAACGGACTCCTGGCCAAACCCTCTCGTAGTGACATCATCAGACTGGCCCCGCCCCTCATTATCAAAGAAGACGAGATCAGCGAGTGCGTTGACATCATCCAGCGAACCATCCTGTCATTTTAAACTGTTATAAAATCCTACTGACCATCAACCACAAACAAAAACACCCTGTTCATTTTCCTCCAACTGTGAGGACTCAATACAATGCTGACCATATGAGTTAACATGCAGAAAACAAGTCTATATGCTAAAGGCTTCATGTTTCAGTTTAGATCTAGTTTCTACATTTTTATATTCTGTTCTACAGTTTTGGACGAGTGGAGGGATGATAAGTGATTTACCAAGTACAGATTTTGAAATTTCATGATTTAAAGTTTCTTTAATTCCATGAGTTTTAAAGGTCACATTTGTCAGGGTCAGCTAACTCCCAGACAATACTTGACTGTGAATTTCACAAGTGCTGCTAGTTTTTTAGCTCCCAGTCCTGGTCTGCTGGACACCATAAACTCTGAATTTTTTGTTTTTCCAGCTCTAACACACTTCATTCTAGTCACCAGATTATATGTTGCAAAAAAAACAAAAAAAAAACAAGGATGCCGTGGCAGGTGAAATCATCTAAAATCTAGTCAGTATATCTAATATTTTACATATAATATTCCTACATTTCACTGGTCAGATTGTTCTAATGTAAGCATGATTTCTTGAAACAAGCTAAAGAAATATGTCTGGACCCTGAAAATTAAAATGATATTATATATCTGTTCTTTTTAAGTTTTATGTTTAAGTCTGAAATTACCACATGTGGCTCTGTAGTATGTGTGATGTTTAAGGACTGGGACTGAAACCCTGTTTTTGCTGTACGGTCTGTTAGAATGTTGTTTAACAGCAAACTGAATTCATACTAGCAGTATTAGAACCCACTACATGTTAAAATGATTGAATTATGTGATGACGTCACGCGTGAACTATGTAAAGAACTTTTCCAAAATAAAGAAATTTCCCATGACGTCATGTGGGACATGTGTAAAAGAATTTCCCAGGAGATGGTCATGGTAAAAGTGTGAGCAAATTTTCAAGTTGTAGTGGTTGAAATCGTCCCTCTGAAATGGGACCCTCAAATAAAAAGAGCATCACTTCATTAACAGCTACTAGCGCTGCTCTGTAGGCGACCCTGCCAGTCTGCAGTGACAGCAGAGGAGGGTAAAGTTCAGCTCCTCACTGCTGGGCTTTAGTTACATTTAGGGCATCATACGCCTTCAAAGAGGGGGGCAATTATTTATTATCACCACCCCTAATTCTTCAGTGGTATGAAGCTGAAGTCAGATATTTGCCAGATTCTTGTTCAAATTGTCTCGTTCCACCTTAAATGGAGCAGCAGTTACATTCTGCCGCTTCAGGTGTCAGAACTGCTGAACTGTTTAAGGCAGAATGAAAAATTTAACTATACTATTATAGATTTTTTTATGCTTGTTATGATGAAAAGGACCAAAATACACTGAAACGACATTAAACTAAAATAATACGATGGTTATTACAATTTTTAACAGAGAAAATTTTCACATTTGTGGGTTTCTTTGGTCTCTTGTTCTCCATCTTGCTGTTTTTTCTTGTTTTCTCATAACTCTCTGTTTGGAGTCTCTGAAAAGCCTCCATTTGGAGGGTCATGCAGTCCCAACACTTCACCCTCCCCCTCTATCTCAACAAGAATCAGGACACCCTACCCTCTAGACGTGAACTCTCATAGCAGAGGGCTGAGAGCTAAGTGGTAGTCATCAGTAGGAGTGTGTGTTGTGCTGTCAGATGACAAGAACACCTTTGAGTCACCTTTGCAAAGAGAATGTGTCATTATTTCAGATGAGAATGCCACAATTTTATCGTCATAACAAAGACCCAGCGTTGTTGTATGCAACTCATCAAAAGTTGACATATATAGAGGTGACTGCGACGGGGGAAGGTTGGTCTCACATAGTCCAATCTCTGACTGTGAAGAGCGCATTGATCCAGTATGATTTTAGAGGACCTATGACATCTGCCTTATTCAATGAGGATATTCTTTCTTTGTTTGATCACAGGATACAGAGCATTGGCTTTGAAGATGTTGTGAGAGGTGACAAGGAGAACTTTGTGTCTCTATGTATGGGATTTCACCCATTTCACCCCAGTGTCATCCAATCTGATGAATGGGAGGATGTTTTTGTTAAGGCTGTCAGGTCTGCGACTTTGGATGGAGTTTCTTTGAGTGAAACAGATTTACGGGACACTCAGGAAAGACATGACTCCACACTAAAACTATGGATTATTCAGACAGCAACTCCTCCACGAGGCATGAGGGGTATTGGGGGTGTATTGAATAAGAGACACAGTGAATACAATTTTCAAAATAAATGTTTTTGGATCAAGTTACCGGTTTGAATTTAATTCAGTTCACACAGGCTATGCACTGCAAAGTAGACTGTTTGTTGTATAAAGTGAGACAGGTTGCACAGTGTCCGGATGATAAAGTACAATTAAGTATGCAGGATTTATTTAAACCAGTAATATGGCAAACAAACAGTGGGTCAGCTAAATGCAGAACATTTTCTGGATTCTGTGAAAGCTGTAGTACAGCCTAATGAAATTTAATGTCCCAGCCTTGTGCTAGGCCACCTTCAGCCGCTAGGGGGAGACAAGGCAGCACTAAGGGGTAATTATGGGCTGAGCAGTAACAGCTGTGGGCACCCACTCACACGCCGCTTTCTGCTCAGTCTTGAGTTTATGCCGCCATGCGCAGGTGTCTCTGCTGAGCTGGTAACGGGATTCTCTTGGGTCTCAAGTTCTTTGTTAATACCTGGGTTCTCTCCCAGTGCCCTTCCTTGTGTATGTATTTAAAAAATCCTTAGTTTTTAGGAACTCTTTGCTTTGAAGACACTCATTTGGCATTATCTCCTCCTTTGTGTTTATCGATTTTGCCGCAGTAGCTCAGTGTTGGCGCACTCACCCCACATCGTGTCTCACTCAGTGTAACCTTGCTTTTCTCTGTCTTTCTCCTCCATTCTGGAGTCTCTACTCCTCTGTACTTGAGCCTGTCCCTGCGCCTCATTGGTGGCCTGTCCCATAGCTCACTAGGTTTAGAACTAGGGCATTGTTGGTTGAATCCTCATGCGGGATAAGTTGTGTTACAGACAGGTTGCTGGCTGATGGTTCACTCACATTAAGAGTTCAAATAGCGAGAAACTTTCAAGATGGAATAGATAATTTGTGAGTGATAAAGGATTTATTAAAAACTGATCAAGAAGCCTTATTAACTGAAATCATTTGTGTTTGTACAGAAACTTTCATTTTCTTACATGATTTTTCCAAAGCATTAAGATCTTAAAATTCAGCAGCGTTTGTACAGCTCTGATTCTTAAAGCTCCTCAAAGAATGACATATCAAAACTGGAAAGGAAGCTTTTGTTTGTCTCTTTTAGAGGAAAAATAACCTCGTCATCAGCAGGCTGACAGATTAAAAATCAGTCCCAACACCAAAATTCATGTTGTCTGTGGTGCTCGTGCCGGTTCAGGCATGTTGAAGAGCTCCATTGTTGAGGGTGTGATTGAGATTTTTGGCACGCAGGACACCTCTTATGGTGATTTCAGTGCTGAAGAATGATGTGCAAGTGTGAACATGCCAGCGCTTTCGGGGACTGACATTCAAAATATTTAATGAGCCATAATTGAGGACAGGGGTAATATGCAAAACTAGTCCTGGGTGATGTATCATGTACAGTCTGAGGTCGAAATGACAGGATTTAATTCATTTAAGTGAAAATAATTTAACACCTCCTCTTCATACAACACACTTCAATATGACATTTTTCTGCAGATTTTAGCGCATGAGTTTAAAATATTGGAAAAAAGTTAATTAGTAAGTAGTAAGTAAAGTTTATTTATATAGCGCTTTTTACAACAGGTGTTGTCACAAAGCAGCTTTACAAGGAAATCAGCATTACAGAAAGAAATCCAGGTCCAAGCCTCCATGAGCGTCGCCAGTGGTGACAGTGGCAAGGAAAAACTCCCTAAGAAACAGGAAAAAACCTTGAGAGGAACCAAGACTCAGAAGGGGAACCCATCCTCCTCTGGTCGACAACGGATAGTAAACATTGTTAGTATAAAGTATTATAGTACAAAAACAGGGAAAGAGGTGGAGCAAACAATTAATTTGAATAGTTTAGTTCATGCAGCAGCATCAGTGGGGTCAGGTTGTGAGGGTGAGGTTTGCACGGCGAGCAGTGGCACCCGATCAAGGCAGCAGCGGCAGCAGCAGCATCAGAACGCACAAGATGGGCAGCTGTTCAACTCGGCAAAGGAAAGAAAGGAAAAACACAGTCAGTTCTGCAATGGGTGATTGATTAATTTGATTAGTTTAAATGATTGATTAGTTCAAATGAATAATTTTGATTAGTTCATGTAGCAACAGCAGCAGCATCAGTGGGGTCAGGTTGTGAGGGTGAGGTTTGCACGGCACTGTACAGCAGGAGGCTCAATGTTGGTAACCCGGTCCAGAGGGCTGGCGAGCAGTGGCACCCGATCAAGGCAGAAGAGGCAGCAGCATCAGACGCACAGGATGGGCAGCTGTTCAACTCGGCGAAGAAAAGAAAGGAAAACACACAGAGAGTCAGTTCTGTAATGGGTGACTGATCACAGGTTACAGTGTTAGCAGAGCAGCAGAGACTCTGGCAGGTATAGAACTGACAGGTAAAAACTAATTACCAAAGGCTGGACTATACAAGTAAGTTTTTTGCTTAGACTTAAACACTGAGGCTGTGTCTGAGTCCCGAACATATACAGGAAGACTATTCCAAAGCTGGGGGGCTTTGTATGAGAAGGCTCTCCCCCCTGACGTAACTTTATTAATTCTAGGTACTAATAGTGAGCAGCACCTTGTGATCTAAGTAGGCGTGATGGTTCATAGTGAGAGAGAAGTTCACTCAGGTACTGAGGGGCGAGTCCGTTTAGTGCTTTATAGGTCAGTAAGAGAATTTTATAATCAATCTGAAATTTAACTGGTAACCAGTGTAAGGTTGATAAAACTGGGCTGATATGGTCGAACTTTCTGGTTCTAGTAAGAACTCTGGCTGCAGCGTTCTGGACCAACTGAAGCTTGTTAAGGCTTTTGCTGGGACATCCAGCCAGCAGGGCATTACAGTAATCTAGCCTTGAGGTAATAAATGCATGAACTAACTTTTCTGCATCCTGTAGAGAGAATGCATTTCTCAATTTAGCAATATTGCGGAGATGCAGGAAGGCTGTTCTAGTAATATTAGTTATATGTGTGTCGAAGGACAGATCAGGGTCTATAATGACACCAAGGTTTTTTACAGATGAGCTTGATGCAGCTGAGAAATTGTTAAGTTTAAGTGTAAAATTAGACAGTTTGTTTCTGGCTGCTTTTGGACCAAGAAGCAGATCCTCTGTTTTATCCGAGTTAAGAAGGAGAAAGTTACTCAACATCCAGTCTTTTATGTCTTTTATACAGTCCTCAATCTTGCTAAGTTTAATTTTATCATCCGGGTCGCTTGCTAAATATATTATCGGCATAGCAGTGGAAATTGATGCCGTGTTTACTGATAATGGTGCCCAGTGGTAGCATATATAATGTGAATAATACAGGTCCTAAAACAGAGCCTTGTGGAACACCATACTTTACTTTTGTGAGAACAGATGATTCACAGTTTATATTAACAAACTGATAGCGATCAGTGAGGTAGGACCTGAACCAGGAAAGAGCTACTCCTGTTACCCCTACAAGGTTTTCTGGTCTGTCTAGTAAGATAGTGTGGTCTATTGTGTCAAATGCCGCACTAAGATCGAGGAGGACTAACAAGAACACATGATCTTGGTCAGAAAATAATAATAGATCATTTACAATTTTTACTAGTGCTGTTTCTGTACTATGATGTGGCCTAAAACCAGATTGAAATTTTTTCGTGTATTTGATTTCTATGCAAATAGGAGCTTAACTGTTTTGCTACAACTTTTTCCAAGATCTTTGATATAAAGGGGAGATTCGAGATGGGTCTATAATTTGATAGTTCGCAGGGATCGAGGTTCGCTTTCTTAATCAGCGGTCTAATTACTGCTAGTTTAAGAGATTTTGGGATGTACCCAAGGCTAAGAGAAGAGTTTATTATTGGCAGAATAGGCCTGGTTATTTCTGGCAAAATTTCCTTGAGTAAACCTGTACGAATCGGATCTAATTGAAAATGTTTCATAACTTTTGCACAGGCTATATTTTACATTTAATTTTTCCCCCTATATATATTAAATTCTGCAAATAACCAGTAATTATGCATTAAAGTTCTCTGTAGAGGATGTGTTCATTTGAACTTATTTTCACTTCAGAAAACGTGTCATTTGAACTGTATACTGGTGATATTGCCACACTGTGATACTGCCGTTTAGTTTAAGCCATAGCCAAAGTTAAACCCACAAGAGCAAGACTAACTTGATTAACCTGAACATGTTTTCAGGTTCTCTAGAGCTTTAACTTTCAGGATCACCACGATTTCATGGGTAACATCTCAAAATATTGCTTAAATTTCCAATATTCATAAATGACTGAAGCATTTTGTCTAAAGTTTAAGCTTAACAACCAAGCGAAAGCTAAACTAGGAAACATAGTTGGTGGCAGTCTTGGATGTTGGACTGTCAATCAGTTGTGCTCATTAGAATATTATAACCCGTGACATTTCTCAGTTTTACCATATTTTTTATCCTGTTTTTTGTTTGTTTTCTTTTTCCACACTTGGATGTACTCCATTTCAGTATCACACAAATATGTTTAATATTTTACTCAGGTTACGGTTACCTGAGACTTTAATGGTAATGTATGTCGTTTTTTGGGTACGTTCAGATTATTTTAAACAAAAAGAAGTTTAACAATCTAAAGCTTTCTTTCTGGCTGTTTAACGTGTGCAACACTAAGCTTCTCCTTGTTGTTGTTTTTCAGAGAGCAAAACCAGTCAGTCAGATTACATTAAATTTATCAGTACCAACCACGTGTCACTATGACTCCATGTTTTTTGTGGGGGGGTGGTTTGGGGGTGAGGGTGGTTGAGGATAAGTATGCCGGAACAGTTTCACTTTGTTCATTGAGAAGGTGGATAGTTTCATGTTAACTCTACAAATTACACTCTACTGACGGGTCATTATAATCACTGTGGAGCAGAGAGCTGGGGTGAGTACAATCATAAGATTCTGAGCTGAACTAAATGAATATTTGGATTGTGTTCCTGTACTTGGTTTATAAAGCCTGCATACCTTCAATGTCCACTTTATTGTAAACTCCTACCTTGTCCTTCTTGTCCTGTAGTGATCTCACTACTCATTACTTCTGTGTTACTCTGCTGCTCTCTAAACCAGGGGTGTCGAACTCAACCAGTAAAGAGGTCATATTAAAAATCTCAAATCTGTGGGCCAGAGAAAAAAGTTTTTTCATTTTTAATTAATGTTGTGCTGTAACCTCAACTGGTCATTGTTTATTTAAAATATGCAAAAACTTGAACAGTAAAATACAGACACACTAGTAGAGCTTGAAATTTTACATGGACACTTGAAATATTCTAAATTTAAATGTTCCCAGAAGCTCAGTCTTTTAAACCTACCTATGTGCTTGAACTCGACACCTGGAAACTTTTCTTTGCTGCAAGTTCATTAAGACTTTGCCTCAGTTTCTGAGCTGCTGAGTTGACGGTTGAGGATTGTGTGGACCTTGTGTTTGTCACATGGGCTCTAAACTATGTGGAGTTTGTTCTTCTTCAGCACTCAGATTTTTATCCATTAGTTTTATATCTCTTATAGAAAGACAGGCATGACTAATCTGACAATCTAACCTAATATAAAGGATAAAAACTGACTGACATCACTTCATTAAAGTGATTACATTTCTGTAACTCATAACTTTCCAACACTGTTAGTGAACATTATTAAATAACAGTAAAATGTTTCATACAATATATATATATACACACACACACACAAACAGAATTTCATAGTTTAGCCAGGTAACTTAAGCCCAAAGTCAAGCCTGTCCAATAGGAAAAGAGCTTCCAATAGGGAAGGAAATTATCAGGGAGAAGTGGAACTTAGACTCACGAAAGCACTGTCATTTTTTTTATTTTGCTCTTTTATTTTGCTCATATACGCATCATTTACATGGAGCACTTTGTAATTCCTCCTGATGTTTCAACACTGAGCCAATACAACTAAAACATTCAGCAGATCATGAGCCAATCGTTGTCTTCTTAGGTGGAGTTCCGTTAAGCAGGAGGTGTACTTCCTTCCGTACAGGCCAAAGGAGGTGCACTTGTTTAACATGTTCTCTCCTCTTTATGTGTAATAATGCAGGACATGTTGACTCGTCTGACCTGCCTGGCCTGGGCTGTCCCCACCCTGAGCCGTGCAGTGCAGTCTGGGACGCGGACAGCCACCTCAGAGGAAGTGTACGCTCGCGAGAATCGATACGGAGCGCACAACTACCACCCGCTGCCCGTGGTCCTGGAGAGAGGAGAGGGTCAGTACAGACTCCACACACCAGCCGGACACTCACTAACTTTTCATACCGTACAGTCCAATCAAGGAGTTTAACACTGTAAGCGTTAAAAATCCAGGTGACCTGTGCAAAAGTTATGGCACATTGTATATTTTCTTTATTTCTCACAAAATAAATAGAAATAGTGCAGTAAAATTTACAGAAAAAATAGGTTTGTTCTCTGTAGAGGATGTTTTGAACACTTCACATAGAAAAATCAACATGTAAATTTGACCTTATTGGCATACTCAGATTTTTGCATGTGACTGTATATAGAATAAAGCTTAAATGCATATATGCAAGAGCTTCCCAGTACAACAAAAAAAAACAAAACAAAAGACACTTCCTCTGTGACTTCCTCTATTTGCTCTTTGTGGAACAAACACTTTGGCTTGGAGCCATTTCTTGTTCAAGCCTTCTTTTTGGCTTTTAAGTAGTTTTGGGGTGATTTTTCTTTTGTTTTTCCAGCCCTCTTTCCTTTTTGTTTTTTCCTTTTCTTTTAAATACCCACATGAGCTAAGTACCGTACTGGTCACCCCTCCACAAAGGTGTGACAAAGGGCTGCTGTTTGCCACAGTCTTAAGTAGAGGAGTCCACAGGTGTGCCAGGTTGGGCCCAATCAGCCTGAGCGCTTCTGGGAATTGGAGTTCCCTGAACTTGTGGTGCCTCGCTGCCATCGCCCTCTGCTGGTGGCTGGCGGCACAGGCTGGGCCCTTACAATAGTCAATAAATCAATAGTCAATAATATTTCTCCTGTTGAGGTAATTTCCCTTATTTTCAGATATTTTTACTTGCTTTAAGTCATTTTATTAAGTAAAATTATCTCACTGTATTGGCAGATAGGTTTGCTTGTTTTAAGAAATGTGCTTGAAACCAGCAAAATTATCTGCAAATAATAGTGAGATAATTTTACCTAATAAAATGACTTAAAACAAGTAAAAAAATGTCTGAAAATAAGGTAAATAATCCTATTTCTACAGAAACATCAATTTTACAGATAAATTACACTTGAAAAACACATTAGGGTTACAATTTATTTATATTTTAAAATAAAACTATAGGTTATTTTAACAATTACACGTCCTTGAGTCATCAGTTTAGCAATATTGGTTTTTAAATTAATCATATAGAATTCCAAACACCACAGAAGAGCTCGTCCCCACAGTCATGTGTGAAGGCTGAGGCCATATTTTGAGGTAAAAACATTTTTCTGCAATTTTGAAAGTTGTTGTCCCCAGGAGTCGTGTCACTGGTGTTACCGCGTAACAAAAAATCTCTTATTCTGAAATAAAAGTCACACTGATGACATCACTTGACTTCCTTTTACCTGTTTTCTGAGGATCTATGAAGAAAAGCTCATGGTGAGTCCACTGTGTCTTTCAGTTATCAGAGATTTTCTCATTTAGCTCATGATTTCATATGAAGCTTTTAGCTGAAGTCACTGGTGTGACCGACTTTATTCTGAGGTAACTGTGAAAAAAATAGAATACAAATGGATTAAATTCCATATTTTAGTGGATATTCCATGAATGACAACATGTGGTTTGATGCTCTGCAGCCGCCATTTTATTAAATGCATTGTTCATTAAAATGTCTCTGGTGTTCCTTTATTATGTGGAACACCAATGAGGATCAGTAACACCAGTGACTCCTGTGTATAGATAAACGTTATTCAAAGCTGTTCATTGAGTTCTTTTTCATAAAATAGCACACAGATTTCATGATTATAGCTTTTCTTTATCACTGTTAATCCTCTATTGGTCTGTATTAGCTAAATTGAGTGATGCTGGTCCTGAACGCAGAGCAGAGTGCTTGCAGAAAAGGAAACAGGGCTATGCCAGAGACATTGGCGAAAAAGAGGAAGAGAATAAATGATTTAAGTGAAAGGTAGAAGAGAGTTGAATATAAGATATGATGTGATCTTTCTGTGTTGTTTTTGTTAGGATGTGTGCTGCCCCATTTTGTATGAGTTGTGAGGCATGGATTGTTTTCTCAGGAAGTCTAGTAAGAAGAGCATTACAGTGATCAACTCTGCTGTAACAAATGCTTGAACAAGTTTCTCTGCGTCGCTCTGAGAGAGAAAAGGCAAAGGTTTTTTCATGATTGAGTTGTAAAGAAGTATCCAAGAAATATCTGACACACAGCTGGTCGGTCTGTCTACAGAGTCTTGATCATCAGAAGGAATAGAAATGTATAACTGGGTGTCATCAGCAAACTTTTGAAAACTGCTCTCTTGTTTCCTAATGACATCACCCAGAGGAAATGTACAAAGAGAAAAGCAAAGGCCCTAAAACTGAACCTTGAGGGACTCCACAAGAAATGTTACATTTTTTGATGAATGATTTCCCATTGACACCATGAATTCTTTATCACCTAAATATGATTTAAACCATTCTAAAACTGTTCCTGAGAGGCGACCCAGCATTCAAGATAGTGTATTAGAATCTTGTGATCAACGGTATCAAAAGCTGCACTAAGATCCAGTGAGACCAGAAAAGAAGGATTTTGTGCATCAGCGCTGAGCCAGAGGTCATTCATAACGCGAATCAGTGCGGTCTCTGTACTATGGTTCTAATGAAAACCTGATTGAAACTTCTTATATAACTTGTTTGATGTTTGATACACATTTAATTCTCTGAAAACAATTCTTGCTAAAATTTTACTTAAAAATGGAAGGTTTGAAATTGATCTAACCATACAATGAAAAATGGGGACAGTTCCACTTTACTCTTCTTAATCATAACCTGGTAACATAGCATGACATAAAATAGTAGCGGAGAAGTGCAGTTTAGACAATGTACTGAGTTGGACAGGTTTAGTTGTTTTCTAATAAAGTTACGTATTTTAAACTGTTGTTCATGACTTACGTCTTCTACTAAGTGCTTTCATTAAGTATCAGTGATAACCTTTGATTTTATGCCAGAGTCACAGTTTATTCTCACTTTCTTAATTAGATTTGGGGGACCTTTGGTCTTATGTATGTCACTCGTGTTTCATTTTGTCGCTGGTGTTACTGTGTTTTTTCTGTCACATTAAACAAAAATGTGTCACATATGACATGACAATAATTTTATATTAATAGACTTTTGCTACATTCAAAAGTTCAGATTTAAGGCATTTCATCATTACTTGTTTATAACTGTTTTTTTAAATATTTTCCCTGTTATAACAAATATATGGTTGTGCAAGTGAAAAAAACATCATTGAGTCACATTTTTAACAGACCTAATTAAAACAGATGAAAGAATAATCTCCTGGTTTGTTGCATTATCATTATTCTTTTGTAATTCTGACTACATGTGCTGAGAAGATTGGGAAATAATATTTCATAAAAGCCTTTAATAGTGCCAAAGGAGTAAGGTAACACCAGTGACAAAAAGACAGTACACACAATCTTTAAATAAATGCACAAAAAAGTAAAAACATCTCAAAATGGGAAATATTAGATATGTCACTAGATTTAAGATCATTTCACTGGACAAGACACCATTTTACAGTGTAGAATTGAAGTCATTTGGTAGATAGAATTGTGGCCAATGAGCCAGGATCTCTTTGTGCACCAAATCTAATGACCATGCTGGCTAGCAAGAAATCACTAGTGTTAGTCTTCATGTTAAATAGAACAGAAATAAGCTGAACATTGCAAATGTTATGTTATGATTTTTGTCTTTTTCAGGCATCCACATGTGGGACTTAGAGGGTCGTAGGTATTATGACTTCCTCAGTGCATACAGCACAGTTAACCAAGGCCACTGCCACCCCAAAATCATTGCTGCCCTCAACACCCAGGCCTCCAAACTGACCATCTCCTCCAGAGCCTTCTATAATGACGTCCTGGGTGTGTATGAGGAGTACATCACCAATCTGTTTGGATATGACAAAGTCCTGCCCATGAACACAGGTGAGTAGAACCTCCTCTGATGAAAAATGTGCCTCTTTCAAATTGAAATTTCAGATTGGGCCGGTGAGTCCTGAAGTGCACAGTGCCGATCCTCTGTTGAATCACTAAAGAGTTCCAAATTGCCTCTGGAAGCAACATCAGCAAAAGTAGAAGCTTCAAGAAATGGGTTTCCATGGCTGAGCAGCTGCACACAAGCCTAAGATCAAAATGCACAATACCAAGCATCGGCTGGAGTGGAGTAAAGCGCCGCCACTGGACTGGAGCAGTGGAAACATATTCTATGGAGTGACCAATCAGCTTCTCTATCTGTCAGTCTGATGGACGAGTCTGGGTTTGGTGAATGCCAGGAGAACGTTACCTGCCTGACTGCACTGTTTTTCAGGGGTTGGTCTAGAACCCTTAGTTCCAGTGAAGGGAAATCTTAATGCTTCAGCACCAAGACATTTTGGACAATTGCACACTTACAACTTTGTGGGAACAGTTTGGGGAAGAACCTTTCCTGTTCCAGCATTACTGAGCCCCAGTGCACAAAGCAGCTCCATAAAGGCCTGACTGGAGTTTGGTGTGGAAGAACTTGACTGACCCTCACAGAGCCCTGACCTCAACCCCATCCAACATCTTTGGGATGAACTAGAACAGAGATTGCAAGCCGGACCCTCTCATGCTTCATCAGTGTCTCACCTCACAAATTGTTTTGGTGGTCCGAAAGGCCAATGCAAAGTTTTATGTCCATTTACTCCCGCTGTACGGCATACTCTATAAATATGGATCTATAAATATGGATGAAAGTACATATGAAGTTCAGGCTTGATGATGGCTGCTGCTGCTGGTTTTAGTTATGCAACATACTTTTGTCAGCTTGTGTCCATTTGGAAAACTGCCAATGAAAACATATCTGTTAGAAATGCTTTGCTTTTCACTGGACAATCTCTTTAATTCCTCATAGCAATTACACTTGTCAGCACAATGTTCTGCACAAACCTGCATTGTGTTCCTTCCAGTTCCATTCCACAGTGTAAGGATTAACCTTTTGCCTAGTGGTGAATCAGCGTGTAAAGGATATTCTGTTTTCTTTTTGTGTTGAATCCTGAAGGTGTCGAAGGTGGAGAGACGGCCTGCAAGCTGGCACGAAAATGGGCGTACAATGTGAAGGGCGTTCCCAAATATCAAGCAAAGATAATCTTTGCAGGTAGGTCTTTTATTCCACCACAGAAGAGTTAAAGATATTCTACATGAAATTAATGTTTAATTGTGAATGTACATTAAAAAGTGGCAATATGCATAAGATGGAATAATTAATTTCTGAAAGTAGTTTACTGTTTTCAGAGGAACTTGTTAATGTTGTTTATCATGTTAAAGCTAAAAAAAATCATCAATGTGTTCTGCAATATAAAATCAAAATCTGTAAAATACTAAGAAATGTTAAATATGTCTACAATTATGAATGGAGCTATAGATGATTCGGAAATGAAGTATGATGCAACATCAAGATTGAGGAACGTGTCATATTTCAAAAGTGGTGATCAGATCTTGAGGCTGATAGCTTGACATTTACTGTAAATTGCCAGTTACTAGAATAGAATATTGTTTGCCATTTCATTTTTATTGTGTTTTCTAAACTATGTTTACTTTAGTTTATAATACTCTTTATTTATTATTGTATATAACGTGGCAGTAGTTGTAAAATATATATATATATTTAAAATAGATATTTAATAGACAATATAATAGTAGTATTGTCACAGTATGTTAAGCTAAGCAGCTCATTGTCTGTGTATTTTGTTGTAATGCTCTGGAGGTCTCTCTGTGATTGGTTTAATCCATTCCTGTCTCCTCTCTTTATGTTTAGAGGATAATTTCTGGGGGCGGACGATGGCGGCCATCTCCAGCTGCACTGACCCCAGCAGTTCCGAAGGTTTTGGTCCATTCATGCCTGGATTTGAGGTGGTTCCCTACAACAACATCCCTGCCCTGGAGGTACCACTGGTCATTAATCTTATAATTGCCTTCATTAACCTTATCGTTGCCTTCATTAATCTTATTGTTGCCTTTTAGTTTCCAGTGTATACTCTAGGCTTCATTAACATTATAATTTTTTTCAGCTTGAAGATCTTGGATGACTTCAATATTAGAGACTACATGTCCAACATATGCAACAGTGTCCAGACAGCCCTCTGATGAGTGAATTAAACTACCATAAGATGTACTAATTGCTGATTCAATTGTGCACACACAGCTTGTATAATCTCCACAGAAAAGTATTGAACAATAGAACAACAGAATGAAGCAGCTGCACATGAGCATAAGGCCACCATGACCAATGCCAAGTGTGGGCTAGAGAGGTATGAAGCCCCCAGCATTAGGCTGTGGAGCAGGGAAACTGTGTTCTCTGGAGTGATGGAGCTCCATAGTGGCTAAATGCAATCAAATCCTCACAGCAATGTTCCGACATATAGCGTAAAGCCTTCCCAGAAGAGTGGACATACAGTATGACCAGATTTTTTGTGCAGCAGCTTAAACTTGATAAGTGTGTGCAGATAATTTCAGAGCACAGGTGTGTTCACAGTAGTTGATATGAGGCTTACCTCATATCAGTGTCCACATAAGGGTCGATTCTTAGTTTTGGTGATATTGATTGATGATAAAAACTTGACTGCAATTTATATCCTTTAGTGGGTATTTTGCAAAATGCATGCATTGAAATCAGATATCATTACTCTGATTAAATAAATCAATAACAAGCACTTACTGATCTGAATAAGCTCACATGCTCACTGTCTTTTGAATGCTTTATTATTTTTAATACAAACTTATCATCTGATACTGTGAAATACATGAAAGTTGTGCTTTTGTAATGTGAATGTAGCCTTATTCTCTCTTCTGTGTGGTTCTTGTCCAGTCGCTGAAGTTAAATGATTGGTGTGTTTATACAGAAAGCCCTGCAGGATCCCAATGTGGCTGCGTTCATGGTGGAGCCCATCCAGGGTGATGCAGGTGTGGTGGTTCCTGACCCAGGTTACCTGACCAAAGTCCGAGAGCTCTGCACCAAACAAAATGTAAGTAAAACACCTGTCCATTACACAGTGTATGAGAAACGCTGTGTGCTTCACAAGGGTTCCAGAACAATTGCATAATGTGCTAGGATTTGGTAAGTGGTTTTGCATTGTTTATGTCTTAAGATGCCCTTGGCAAATTGGTCAATCATGACCATGATCGCTGTGTCACCTTGGGACACAGGCAAGCTGGTGATGAAGTCCAAGGAGATCTGTGACCATGGCCAAGATGGTATGGGCAGGGGATGGAGCAGGCCTGTCAGTCCCATTCTGGGCTCCTTGTTTTTAGTGCAGACCTGGAAAACTGCTGCATAGCCTTGTACATCCTTCTCCATGTTGAGCCACCCCCAGGGTCTGGTTCAGCCCAAAGTGCCTCCTGGATGGTGGTTTCCTGTCCCCACTGTAAAGGGACGACAATTTGGGCTTCTAAAATTATAGGCTCTGGAGGTTGGTTAACAGGAGGTGCATCCCACTGTCTGGAGAGGACATCAGGCTTGGTGTTCTTTCACCTTGGCCAACATGAAAGGACAAAGTCAAAAATGGCTGAAGAACAATGCCCACCTGGCCTAGCATGGATTAAGATACTTGACCTGTTGAATATAGGCCAAGTTCTTGTGATTCGTCGAGACCAGGAAAGGGTGTTTTGCTCCCTCCAGCCCAACAGGGCAGCCACCATAATTAAGATCTGAATAAACCAAGCGAAATAAAGCTTAGAACTGACAGGAGGGAAGTTGGGTGCAGCCATTCCATAATGGAGGTTTAGCCAGAGAAAGCTGACCAACTGAGGTTGATTTCAAGATTGATTTCCTCAGCTTGTAAAGTATGTAAAGACTGTTTTCAAGCAGAAGCTGGAGAACCCAGCGGACAGGCACAACATGCTTGTCCATTGAGTGGCTGTATATGAGGATGTCATCAAGGTAGACAAACGCATAGAGGTTCAGGGTATCTCACAGCACCTTGTTAACGAAATCCTGGAATACAGCTGGTGTATTCATTAGCCTGAAAGGCATCATGAGGATACTTTTAATGGCCTGACAGGGCAATGAATGCTGTCTTCCGCTCATTAACCTGGTGCACCCTAATGAAGTTGTAGGCACTGTGCAAGTCCAATTTAGTAAATCTGAGGCCTGCTGCTGTGCCTCAAAAGCTGGAGTCATCAGCAGTAAGGGGTAATGATCCTTGATGGTTATTTTATTGAGACCTCAGTAATCAATGTAGGGATGAAGGCTGCCATCCTTTTTCTCTACAAAGAAGAATCCGGGTGGATGGCTGGATGAAACCCAATGCTAGTGCCTCCCTGATGTACTCATGCATAGCTGCTCTCTCAGCACCTGAGAGAGAAAACAGTCTCCCTTGGGTAGGGGTGGAGCCTGGAAGAAGGTCAATGGCACAGTCACAGGACATATGAGAGGGCAGGATTTGGGCTTTGTGCTTGCTAAAGACCTCCAACAGAGGTCTGCCAGGACTTTAGATAAGTCAGGGCTGACTGATTGAGTTTCAATCTGATTGGAGGCCACCACAGGTTTCCCCAGTGCAGGTCCCTTTACATTGAGACCTCAGCCCGCCAAATACCGGATCAGCCAATCCAGCCATGGACTGTGCCATTGTAGCCAGGGGAAACTTAATACTAGCTGCAACTCAGGTGCCTGGATTAGCAGCAAAAAAATCTGCTTCTTGTGCTGACCTACAAGTGATAGGTGAGGTCTGCTGTTTTACCTGCTTTGCCCCAAAATGGTGACTGCCAGACCGGCAGTGACTGGTACAGAAAACTCTAAGTTGACTAGGTGCAGGTTAAGGGTCTTGGTCAAAATGACATTATTAATATTACCTGCTGCCCCAGAGTCCACAAATACCTAGAGCCACTTTTTGAAATTTTGCCTCCATGAGAGGGTGCCAGTGAGGATATGCCCAGCCATTTGGATTGCCTGCAGTAGAGACATTTGCCTTCTCACATACGATAATCGTGTTGCTGGCGAGAAGGGTGCATACTTCCCAACTGTATGGGCTGATCGGCCAATTGGAAGGAACAGGGTGCAATGGAGGCCCTAAATTACTTGGGGATGGGATCCTGTACCACAGGCGCATGGACTCCTGTTCCCTACAGTGCACCCATAGCTGGATCTAGCTTTGGGTATGTTCAATGAGCTTTTTAAGTAAGACAGGAACATCTTGGGTGGCCAGCTCACCCTTTACTTTACTACTGACATCCAGTGGCCATTAATGCCTCTGCATTCCAACCACTCTCTGTGGCCAGAATGTGGAACTCAATGGCATAGTCTCCCACTTAGGACTTGCCATGCCTTAGTTGAAGGACACGAGCCCCACCCCTCCACAAACTGCATGGCCAAACGTACAATGCAAAGCAGCCATAAACAGTTCTGACAGCTTTATGTGGTGGACTCACTTTCCAGGGCTTGATCTGTAAGCAGCAAGATGAAATGAGTTACTTTGGACTGGTCAGTGGGCAACCTTGAGGGCTGCTACTCAAAGGCTAATTCACAATGTAGGAGAAACCCCTTACAACCAGAAACACCCAGGAGCCCCACCATATCTTTCTGGGGAAGCCAGGTTGAGTTCAGCCTAGAGGTTCAACCCAATGGGCTTCAGCAAGGGTCCCAGCAAGCCCCTGCAGCTGTGTTAGTATTTGCTGCTCATGATGGCCAACTACCGAGCCCTTGTTGGCTAGGGCATTTCTCAGCTATTTGACCTGGGACTGCTCTGTTGAATCTATGGTCAGGCTCAGCCTTGCTATAACAGGGTGATTGGCTTACCCTGCTTGGGGATTAAACTGGCAGTCCCCTTGTTAAGGAACCAGAACACTATGGGGTAAGCTATCACCCAAGTGTGAGAGGGTGGGCTCAAGTGCAGAGCAGTAGAGACTTGGAAGGACTCGCAAATGAGTGTAAATGCAAAGAAAAACAATAATTAGAAGTTCTCAGGGAAAACAGTCGGCTTAAACACAATGGCAAACCCAAACTCTAGATACTTCAAAATGAACACAAAAACTCCTTTTTTTGTTTCTTTTAGTTCATTTAGATAGTTTCCCTTTTCCTTTTAATGGCTGGGAGTTAGAAAACTTAAAAAGTTTTTTTTTTCATTCTTACATTGAAGTATTTACTCTGTAAAGAATGAAGATCACAAAACCCAAGACTCAAGAAAGAACCAGTACCAGTACCGGCTTAGTCAGAGAGCCGTGCACATGGCAATGGTGAATTCAAGACTGTGCAGTGAGTTGTGGGTTAGCTCTCCATAAAAAGGGAGCTCAACAGCTGACACCAGTCAGCCCTAATCAGCCTGTCTTGGTTCTGTTTCTCCCCCTAGTGGCTGGGGGTGGCCTAGCAGGATACTGGGACGTTACAGTAACCCCCAAGGGACTGCTCCCGACTCTCTAATACCTGCTGCATGATTTCTCCAGAAGGCCTTGATGAGCCGGGGCCTAGCATCTCTCCACCGGCCCATACCCCTCCCAGTCCACCAAGTACTGGGTAGCACCCGCACCTGACGAGAGTCCAGGAGCCATCATGGTGTAGGCTGGGTACCTGGCAACCACACGTGGTGGCTGACACCTAATCAGCCCGTCTTTGTTCTCTTTCTCCCACTAGTGGCTGGGGTGACCTAGCAAGAGGCCAGGACATAGCACCATATATGAAAACTAAGCTGCAAAACAGCTAATTTTGAATTCACAAAATGGAATAAAATGCAGTATACAGACCCTTAAGTCATATTTGGCTAAATAAATCTGTAATATTTTCCATTTGCCCTTGTTTATAAATAACTGTGTCCAAGAAACCACATAATCAAGACTTTAAGAGATACTGAATAACTCAACATGGTTTGAGTTGAGTGAGTGATGACTTAGGCATGCAGTTAGCTCGATGCTAATTGGTGCAGTATAAGCTTCCATTGCTTGTTAGCTATAGTGTTTTGCAAAAGTTTGGGCACCCCCAGTCAAATGATGTTTTGTTGATTTTCTAATTGCAAATATGTTAATACATCCTCTACAGGGACACACTCTAAATATGCCATCCATCATCCAAACCGCTTATCCTTCTGGGTCGCGGTGGGGTGCTGGAGCCTATCCCAGCTGTCATTGGGCGGAAGGCAGGATACACCCTGGACAGGTCGCCAGTCCATCGCTGGGCAGACAGACAGACATACACATTCACACCTAGGGGCAATTTAGCATGTCCAATCAGCCTGACTGCATGTTTTTGGACTGTGGGAGTACCCGGAGAAACCGGAGTACCCGGAGGAAACCCACACAGACACGGGGAGAACAGGCAAACTCCACACAGAAACGACCCTGGTCGCCCAGCCGGGAATCGAACCCAGGCCATTCTTGCTGTGAGGCGACAGCACTACCCACTGCGCCACCATGCCGCCCTAAATATGCCATGTGTCTATAAATTTCAATGCACAATTACTGTTTATGTGCTTAATTTATCATAGTGTAAAGAAATAAAACCTGTGCAAAATTTGGGTACATAGCACGTTTTATGTCTTTTTCCCTCAAAATGTTAAATTCAACAAATAAACAGTAACTCTGTTATAAAGTGTGTTGTCTGTAGAGGAGGTGTTAACTTATTTACACATTCAGAAAATCAACACTTTCTTTAATTTTGCTGCAGGTGCCCAAACTTTTGTAAGCCTTGTACCTCCAGTGAACTAACTACAGAAGCTTCCGATACCAAACATGTCTCATCTGATTGACTACATTTGTAGTAAAATACTGCTTTATTTCTTTAAGGGGATTTTGCTTTTGCTTTGATTAATCTTGTACCCTAATTATGTTTATTTTATTAAAGAAAACCATTAACATTAACTTACTACTAGAACAATCATAACACCACCCAGACTTTACCAGAGGTTTCAGTAGTGTCGGTTTTGGAAGTGACACACACATAAAATTATAATATTTCTAATTAAAACACAAAGTTTACTTGCAGAAAATATGTGTTTCAGTAGTGACGATTCTTAATGTTCCACACTGATTTTTAAACTTTGGGACACATTTACTTCAAAACAATGGGATCAAACTGCTCACCATGTGGCCATGATGGACAGGGATGCAGCCTCACTTCCTGCTCTAAAGTGAAGGAACTCTAATTTGATAATTTTGTATATATTTAACTTTTATCTCAGCAGTTTGAACTAATTAAGTACAATGTAAATGTAAATTCAATCTAAAGGGATAAAGAGAGGTGGAAACATGATCATGTAAAAAAGATTTATGACTGTTTCTGATAATTAAACCCAAACAAACTTTATAAGTGAAACAAACTTTATTAAAAACTTTATAAGTCTTTTATTTCTGCACTGGTATTTGTGGAGTAAATCTGAGGCGAATGTTTCTTGTGATTGACATTCGTGTTTGTGTGCATTACAGGTTCTGTTCATTGCTGATGAGGTGCAGACGGGTTTGGCTCGTACGGGCCGCAGGCTGGCTGTGGACCATGAGGCTGTGCGGCCGGACCTGGTGGTTCTGGGAAAAGCTCTGGCTGGAGGAGTCTATCCAGTGAGTGGCGCACACACACACACACACACACACACATTCTCTCGACAGTTCTTGGAAATGTCTGGAAGTGTTGATCCTCACTGAAATGAATACACAGCCACATTTGGTGCTTCTGGGAAGAGCTCCTGTGTACCTGGAGGCTTCTACACCAAACTTTCTTTGGATAGAAGAAAACCTCAAAGGCATATTATAAAAGGAACAGTATAAAATTATTATGTAGTTCTGTTTCTTAAGGCCTGGAAAAGGATGGCATACCACTCCGGCTAAGAGGAGAGGACCTGTCCCAAATGGAGGAGTTTAAGTATCTAGGGGTCTTGTTCACGAGTGATGGGAAGAGGGATCGGGAGATCAGTCGCAGGCTGGGACAGGTGGCTGCAGTAATGCAGTCACTGTACCGGACTGGATTAAGTAGCTAAGAAGTTAGGACAGTTACATTACGTAACAGAGAACACAATTAAATATGGCAAAGTTTATTTACACATATTGCAAATTTAACATATTGGGAAAACACTCTAACTTTCACACAGGCCATATTTTATTTCCCCAATTTATATATGTTCAATTCAGCAAATAAGCAGTAATTGTTTTCAATGTGCAAATGTATGTCATCTGTAGAGGATGTGTGAACTTCATTTCTGTGTGGGTTTCCTCCCACAGTCCAAAAACATGCAGTCAGGCTGATTGGAAATGCTAAATTGCCCCTAGGTGTGAATGTGTGTGTATGTCTGTCTGCCCTGCGATGGACTGGCGACCTGTCCAGGGTGTATCCTGCCTTCCGCCCAATGACAGCTGGGATAGGCTCCAGCACCCCACCGTGACCCAGAAGGATAAGCGGTTTAGATGATGTATGTGTGATGATTTCCTCAGAGTGAACGCAGTTTCCTATTTTTATCACTTTATCTCACTCAACTAGTGAGAGCAACAGGGGCTGCATGTTCTGACTAACTTCTGTGTGATTGTAGCTCTCGTTCATATAGCTTGTGGATTCTTGTTACAGTGGAGGGTCTTCAGGGGAACTGGAGCTCCACTATGCTGTTGCTTTTGTTAGTTTGCTGCTTGTTGATTTTTCCCATGATATTGTTAGCATCAGTTGTTTAGCTTGTAAATGATACTTCTAGCTCAGTGTACTTTGGAGTTAAATAAGTTCATGATTGCAGTAGCTGGAACTTCTCTGAAGACAGCCATCAAAGGAACTTGCCAGCTAAAATGGTGGGCTACAGTCATGGAGTCATTTATATCACAGCATTGCACTGCAGCTGAACATCACCATGCACTACCCCACAAGGAGCAGAAGGCTAAACAAGGGTAATGTGTTAACAGAGTAAAAGTCTGATCATCACACCTGTATGAGCTCGTTAAACATCCCATTCCAAAACCAGCAGCATTAATATGGAGTTGGCCTTTGTGGTTATAACAGCATCCACTCTTCTGAGAAGCTTTCCACAAGATTGTGGAGTGTGTCTGTGGGAATTTGCACATTTAGCCAAAAGGACATTTGTGAGGTCAGGCACTGAAATGCAATCCATGGCTAGAGTGCAACAAGAAATTAGGAACCTAAACTGTATTTTTCTAACCAACAAATTCTTGTCACATTTTTCTGTATTTATGCCAAGATAAAGAAGCTTTTGCTCAGTATTTTTGTGAGATTATAACTGTAATATCCACAGTTTGCTCACATGTCTGTACTTATTGTATATGTACACAACCTCAGGATCAAAAGGCCAGAGACGATGAGTGCAGAGTTGAGTGTGAGGGTTTGTTGTAGACAGGAGTAGTGGAACACTAATCTAAGCTTAGAGGAGCTTCTAGAAGAGCTTGTTCCGTTATGTGTTGCACCCCGTGGTGTTTCCCACTTCCTGTGCTGCACGACTGTCTCAGTGAACAGATTTACCTGAGGGAAAACCCCTAATCTAAATCTGTAGTTCCTGTCTGTGAGTTTCTGTACTCACCATTTTACTGCTTTCAGCCCTATCTATCTATCTATCTATCTATCTATCTATCTATCTATCTATCAATCTCTCTCTCTCTCTCTCTCTCTATATATATATATATATATATATATATATAGAGAGAGAGAGAGATATAAAATTACACTTACAGACATGTTTAAATGTTTAAAAGTTTGAATACCCCTGGATAAATTCTGTTTTATTATTTATTATTAAGTTAACACATGCTCTAGAGGGAACTAAGTTAGATGTAGCATTTTTCTGCAGATTTTTGTGCACAATTTCTATTTATTTGATGAATTTGTTGGTGTAAATTTGTCATTTGTGTGTCTGTGGTGCAATTCTTTGTTTGCATGTCAGCAGTGTAACTTTCCTATTTGTGTGTCTGTAGGTTAACAGTACTGTAACTCTGCCCTTTGTAGGTCAGTGTTGTAACTCTGCTCTTTGTGGGTCAGCAGTGTAACTCTGCCTTTTATGGGTCAGTGGTGTAACTCTGTTCTTTGCGGGTCATCGGTGTAACTCCACTCTGTTTGTGTCAGCAGTGTAACTCTGCCCTTTGCGGATTATTGATGTGACTCTACCCTTTAAGGGTCAGCGGTGTAACTCTACCCTTTGCGAGTCAATGATGTATCTCTGCCCTGTGCATGTCAGCAGTGTAACTCTGCTCTTTGCGAATCAGCGGTGTTACTGCCGATTGTTTTTCAGGTGTCTGCAGTGCTCTGTGATGACGAGGTGATGCTGACAGTTAAACCAGGAGAGCATTGCTCCACCTACGGAGGAAACCCTCTGGCCTGCAGAGTCACCATTGCTGCCCTGGAGGTTTGTCCTTCCATCCTTCCATTGATGCAGAGATGTTTATGCTGTTTCCGTCCATTTACCCATCTGTCCACTGTTTGATAATGGTGTGTGTGGGTCTGATATGATCTGATTAGGTTCTAGAGGAGGAGAAACTGGCAGAGAATGCTGAGAAAATGGGAAATATTCTGAGAGCAGGGCTGAACAGACTGTCCAAAGAATTAGTGACGACAGTGCGGGGGAAAGGTCTGATGAACGCCATCGTCATCAAGGAGACTAAAGGTACGACTCTGCTTAAAGTCTCAGCTGAAAATGGTGCCACAGCACAACTTTTGATATAACTAGCTTTTGAAAATAATAACTGATTTATAATGAAAAACTCTTTATAGCATTAATACATTTTTAGTGGAAATTAGTGGAACAAGCTTTTCCCAAGTAAATTTGGACCCTTCGGACTTTTCTGTTTTTAAAGAGGCTGGTGTGTGTTCTGTTACTGAAGTTTTGACCTTGTGGAAGGGAAAGATCTTTGATTGTCACTTTGTTGAACCAGCGCACTGTTTATGTTCTCCTGTGCTTAAACTCTCGCTCTGCATTTATCTTTCAGACTACGACGCCCTTCGAGTGTGTTTGCGTCTCCGTGACAACGGACTCCTGGCCAAACCCTTGCGTAGTGACATCATCAGACTGGCCCCGCCCCTCATCATCAAAGAAGACGAGATCAGCGAGTGCGTTGACATCATCCAGCGAACCATCCTGTCATTTTAAACTGTTATAAAATCCTACTGACCATCAACCACAAACAAAAACACCCTGTTCATTTCCCTCCAACTGTGAGGACTCAATACAATGCTGACCATACAAGTTAACATGCAGAAAACAAGTCTATATGCTAAAGGCTTCGTGTTTCAGTTTAGATCTAGTTTCTACATTTTTATATTCTGTTCTACAGTTTTGGACGAGTGGAGGGATGATAAGTGATTTACCAAGTACAGATTTTGAAATTTCATGATTTAAAGTTTCTTTAATTCCATGAGTTTTAAAGGTCACATTTGTCAGGGTCAGCTAACTCCCAGACAATACTTGACTGTGAATTTCACAAGTACTGCTAGTTTTTAGCTCCCAGTCCTGGTCTGCTGGACACCATAAACTCAAAAACAACTTTTTTGTTTTTCCAGCTCTAACACACTTCATTCTAGTCACCAGATTATATGTTGCAAAAAACAAAACAAAAAAACCTTGGCAGGTTTTTGCATGATTTCTTGAAACAAGCTAAAGAAATATTAAACAGTAGTTATTAACCCCGGTAAATGTCAAAATGATTTATGAGTTATGCGTGACGTCACATGTGAAATATGTAAAGTATTTTCCCAGGGGGTTGATGTGTATAAAAATGTAAACATCAGTGGTATGACATCACATGTGAAATATGTAAAAAAATTTCCCAGGGGGTTGGTGTGTGTAAAATGTAAACATCAGTTATATGACGTCACGTGTGAAAATTGCAACTAATTTTCCCAGGAGGTGATGTGTGTAAAAACTGTGAACAACTATTGTAGGTTGTAAAAGAATTTTTTTTTTCCGGTGATAAAATGTTCAATTTTCCCCAGGGTGCGTGTTGGGAGGGGTGGCAAGCGTGAACAAATTTTCCCCTCTTGAGAAGTGTTAATGAAAAAAATGATGTGAATTTTATGTAAAAGTTTAAAGGGGTGTGAAAAATTAAGAGTAAGGATGAAAAAAAAAGATGCGAGGACTTACCGTCGGTGGGGTGGGGTGGGGTGGTTGGGTCGGGGTATGGTGTGTGTGTGTGTGTGTGTGTGTGTGAATGCTTTTTGATAACTACCCGAGGTTTGCCCGGTATGATGCGTGGGAATAATTTTCAAAAGATTCCCAGGATGTGTTTTGGAAAAAAGATGTGTTTTGGAAAAAAAAGATTCCCAGGATGTAATGGTATGACGTAGTTGTTGTTGTTGTGTTTTTGAGTGACAGCAGCAAGTGGGGGGCCCCGTTCTGCTAAGCGTGACTAATAATTGAACAGGTGTCGTGGTGTTTTTCTCCTCACAATACTATAAAAACTGGCCGAGAGCCATAATAGTTGTAAAAGTTACTCATTATGGACCAGTTTGCGAGCAATTACAATACCCCTGCTGGGGGTGAAGCTGAGGTGATAAACTTATCGACCGACGCCGAGTACGAGTCTGACACCGAATCTGCGAGAAGTACGATGGTTCTCACAGATTCTGACGAATCATCCACAGCGGACGATGGTGTTTTTCGCAACACCCCAGAAAAGGACGCGCCAAACTCAGCTGTCGTTCAGGAAAGACCCAGCGTGATCGTGTGGCGATCTTTCAGCGGCACAGGTTCAGACGAATCACTCAGAGCGGGGGCGGTGGATGAAGTTATTTGTATCACCCCTGAAAAAGATGCGACAAACTCAGCGGCGGTTCAAGAAAGACCCAGCGTGATCGTTTGCAACGTCACCAACTGTGTCAACTGTATCACCGCCACGGTCCGCTCGCCGCCACGACCGGACCGGGAGGAGGAGGAGGAGGAGGAAGAGATTCCGGGGGTTTGTCAGCCACAACCCGGCGACCGTGTTTGCAACACGCTGAAAGTCGGTGCCAACACAGGTGATGGACCGTCGATCGCAGATTACAGCCCGGTCTCCGATTACGAGGAGCGAGTTGATGAGTCGAGAGTTTCTGCTAATTTGACGTCAACGATGAGATGTTTTATTTAACGACAACGCTGTATCTTTTTTTGATGACAGGATACAGAACGACGAATTTGACCATGTTGCGACAAACGGAGGTGTAAACTTTCTAAACGTCGAAGATCTGGTCGATTTGTTTGAACTTGAAACTTTAGTGGACAGAACTTTTCGCTGCGACTTCATTCAATAGAATGAGTGTCGCTCAGCAAAACGATACAGGAATATTGACCGAAGCTGAGGATGGATTACCGTCGCAGAACGAATGGGATTTATCGGATTTTACCTCACACGCTGACGATGGAGCGAATCAGGATGTTTTTATGCAGCATATCAACGCATCGACTTTGGGGGAGTTACCACCGCAGAGCGAAGGACACGCATCACACGTTAACGATGGAGCAAATGGGAGCGCTTCGACGGGGTGTGAACGGAGGTGTCAGGCGGCAGACCCTGAAATTCACGCAGAAGGCCCTCCACAAGTGGGGAGGGGGATGGGGTGAGGGAGAGACCCAGACCCATGTTTAATCACAGTGAATACAATTATCAAATAAATTTATCGGATCTAGGTACAGGTTTGAATTTAATTCAGTTCACGCAGGCTCTGCACAACCGAGTAGACCGTTTGTTACAAAAAGCCAGACAGGTTTCACAAGGGGGATGACATTATCCAAATAAGTTTGAAAGGTGAAAGCCTGTTTACGCCCGTGATATTTCAAACTAACGCAGAGGAGCTGAACGCTGAACATTTTCTGAATTACGTAGAATCGGTTGTTCAATCAAATAAAAAACTGTTAAGCGACAAATCACTCACACTGAACGTTCAGATAGTGAGAAACTTTCGAGGCGGAATAGGTTATTCCAGAATGATTAACAGTATTTTGTCATCGGAAATACTTACAAAAAAAAGTAGGCATTTAGTTATATTTTTAAATGCTTACCAAAATTCCTGCTTCGCGTGTAGTTTGACGGGTGTGATGAAACCGGGTTTGACCCAAAGCGAATGTCAAAAGGAAGCGCAAACGCAGAAACATGTATTTTTTGACATCGAGTCCCGTTGACAGAGTCAAAATCTACCCCCCAAGAAATCTTTTCCACCTCGTGTTGCCTGTTAGATGTGATAAACTAAACAAATTAGTTTTCACCCTTTGTAGAACCTGCGCGGAGGAGGAGGCCGGGGACGCGTGTCGACATTCGGAAGAAGAGAGAGCCATAACGGGTGTTTATTGCACGGAGGAGATCAAAAGGAGTTTAAACCACGGCTACACGATCGGGAAAGTGTACGAGGTTTGGCACTTTGAGCAAAACTCCTGCGATTTGTTCGCAGGATACATCGATTTACATTTGAAAAACAAAGTGGAAGCCAGCGGCTTCCCTCCGGGCGTGAACACCGACGCTGAGAAAAATGACTATTTGTTTAAGTTTAAGCGACACGAAGGTGTCCAACTGGATGTGTCAAAAATCGGATTTAACCCGCTCAGAGGAGTATTAGCAAACTGTTTCTGAACGCTCTCTGGGGGAAATTTGGACAGAGAACGAATCGGATGAACACGGAATTAATAACGGAGCCTCGTGACTTTTTAGAACTGATGTTTTGCAAACATAAACGCATTTCTTATTTTACTTTTATTAACGACGACGTTGCTTTGGTCCAGTGGCAGTACGAAAAGGATTATTTGCAAAAACCCGTGGTTTCTAACGTATTTGTAGCCGTTTTCACGGCGGCTTACGGACGATTAAAACTGTACGATGTGCTAGAAAAATTACAAAAGCGGGTGTTATATTTTGATACGGATTCTGTCATGTTCACGGCAAAACCGGGGGAATACACTCCTCCCACGGGGTTTTATCTCGGTGATCTGTCGAATCAGCTAACGGATGGTGATTATATCAAGGAATTTGTGTCTACAGGACCCAAAAGCTATTGTTTCGTCACAGCCGGCGGGCAAGTTTCTCTGAAGGTCAAGGGGTTTACAGTTAATCCGGAGACTTCTAAAATTCTTCATTTTGATTCCTTTAAACGGCTGGTGGAGCAGCACGTTAGCACGGGCGATCCGACACTCTGCTGACTGAGACCCCTTTAATTCAAAGAAACAAAAAACGCTTGGCTCTGCAGAACGTCAGAGCTCTGAAAAAATTTCATTAATTTATAACAAGAGAATACTGAGACCCGACTTTACCACGGTGCCTTATGGATTTTGACGTCAGATTAAAGTTGCCCTTTACATGTATTTTGGCCGGACCGAGCCGTTCGGGGAAGACGTGCTTTGTGCGAAGACTTTTGGAATGTTCTTCCAAAACTCTCAACGGGAAGCCTGGCAAAATCATGTGGTTTTATGAAAACTGGCAAAAAAGTTACGACGAACTACTGGAGCTTATGCCCGACGTGGTTTTCGTTCAAGGAGCACCGAGCAGCCTGCACGACGCTGAACTACAAGGAGGACGATCAGGAGAAGGAGGAGGAGGAGGAGGAGGAGGGGGAGGGGGTCCTCTGATCGTTCTGGACGATATGATGGACGTTATGAGTCAGTCGGTAGAATTAGAAAGGGCTTTCACGAGATATTCTCACCACAATAATCTTAGCGTGATATATTTGACGCAGAATCTATTTTATAGAGGAAAGAATTCTCGCACCCTTAGTTTAAACGCCTCCTACCTGATACTTTTTAAAAATCCTAGAGACAAGTTACACATTTCAATTTTGGCTAAACAAATGTATCCCGGACAATCGAAATATTTCCTGGAATCGTTCCAGGACGCTACGAGTAAACCTTTCGGTTATTTAATTGTGGATCTTAAAGCCGAAACGCCAGAAAGATTTAGGTTGCGGAGCGGGCTGTTACCCGGACAAGAATCTGTGGTGTACGTACCTAAAACATAGATTTTTTTTTAAAATGACGTCAGCCCGTTTAAGAAAAGCTCTCCCTTTTCTAAGCGCTTGGATAAACGCCAAGAGAAAAAATAAAGCCGACAAAAAAATTTACCCAAATACGTGATTTTGGCCATATGCGAAATCGTTTTAAACGTTTTAAAAGGCAACGTCCCGCTGACTGACTCTCAGTATAAACAGTTTAAGAAAAGGCGACGCTGTTTAAGACATCTGGCTGACAAAAGTTATCCGTTTGGGCGCAAGCGTAAACTCATTCAGAAGGGGGGTTTTATCGGCCCGTTAATAGCCGCGGCCCTGCCTTTTGTGTTACAAATGCTAACCCCCAGGCAGCAATGAACCACGCGCGAAAACTGTACCTAGTCTCTGCCGACCAATTGCAAAAACTCACACCCTCCTCCTCCTCTAAAGGCGACATTAGGGAAAACAGCGAGAATGAACTGGAGCGGGAGATTAAATCCCTGTTGGAGAGAAAGGATTTATCCGCGGACACCAAACTGGATTTGTATTCTCAACTTTTGCGGAAATATCTGACTCTGGTCAAACAAAAATCTTTGGAAAAAAAAGAACTGACTTTAAGTTTACCTCCTCCTAAAGAAGAAGAAGAAGGAGAAAAACGAGAAAGTAAAACACCGGACGGCTTCTCCACAAAGGTTCTGGAACACTTGCCCGCTCGTTCGAGAAACAAAGCCCGACTGATTATGGACGCGCTGGAAAACGCGTGGACGGCTCGCGGCGAATTCGTGTACAGAGGGGATGTCGTGGAAGGGAGTCATATATTTGATTTGTTAAAAACGGCAACCTCTTATCAGAAGCTGAATTACAAGCCCGTCGGGTGGAGCAGTTTCCTTCGCAGCTTGGCGGACGCCAACGTTCCTTCGGGGGCCTTGGGGAATTCTTCTGTAAGGCGAGAGATGGAAAAATACAAACACATCAAAGGGTCCGTTGATGATTCTTTAACGTTTAGCACGCCTGCGAGTACGCCCTCGCGGGTTAAAAAAAAAGAAATAGCAAAACACACTTTGAACCTCCGGGGTGGATGTCGTATTAAGAAATGTTTTCATTCGTATGCTTAAATAACCACATCATTTATATCTGAATCAAAGTACATTTTATGCTTTTTATAATTGTGTCATTTTTTAAACCAACGGGTAATGTGTATGTTTGAATCTTTTTTTACATTTTTATTAAAAACAAAATGTTTTCATTTATATCTGAATCAAAGTACATTTTATGCTTTTTATAATCGTGTCATTTTTAAACCAACGGGTAATGTGTATGTTTGAATCTTTTCACATTTTTATTAAAACCAAAATGCTTTCATTCGTATGTTTAAATAACCACATCATTTATATCTGATTCAAAGTACATTTTATGCTTTTGTTTTTTTTCATTAAAACATAGTCTCATATTTTTCAACTCTTTTAATATGTTTTTTCTTGTGTGTGTGTTTGAATAAAGTAAACATTTTTTAAAGCGTAGCGATTTTATTGAAATATATAATCACACAGACGTTAAAAGATCATTTTGTAATCATTTATTGATAAAATCACAACGGTAAACACAACTTTGCACGCCGTGTACAATATGACAGTAAGAATCTATCCGCAGCAAACTTTTTACATATTTTTTAACAGAGCGATCATTTTCTCGTAAATCGGTGGAATAAGAATTTAGAACCTGAGAAAACGTAAGACCCTTCATACGCTGTTTTAGAAAATACACGCAATGATGCCCGCAGGCGTCCGACCTATGGTCTTGAACTTGTCTAGCGTTACACAAAACTCGTCGTGAATTATTTTTTAGAAAAAGCATGATGTAACTGGGGAAAAATTCAGAGTCCGGCGGAAACCCGTAGGAATCAAAAAACTCTGCATTTCCATCTGACAGTATTAAAACAGCCAACCAATGCTGTCCAGGCAGGGTGTGAGGATGCGTGTTGATGACGCAACAGGACGGAGGTGTGTGGTTTAACACCCGAGGCAGTTGATCGCAGGGGAATACGCCTCTGAAACCGAGGGTGCATCGCATGGCTTTAGTGATCTGTCTGGTGTCCATTTTTTTTCAAAAATAGTCCATAAGCACTTCACGTTTGTGATTAATTTCTAACACGTTGTCAAAAACCGCAAACACGATGATGTTTATGGTGTTGGGCAAAGGCGCTCGAAACCGGAGGTCCAGTCTGACGTGCCCCGACTGTATTAAGGAAACGTGTTCGCCCGAGCTTTCGTCGGGGGTCAAGTTGAACGCGAATAAACAGTAGCCCTGAGAAAAATCTTCACGAGAGATGGCCAAAGGCTGGTCCCTCAACCCTCTGTCCGTAGCCTCGACCAGGCTGAAGTATTCTCGCAGGCAGCGCTGCCTGGGAAAAGGGGGTCGAAAAGGCGTGGACGGGTAGGACACACCGTCTACGCTTAGATTTAAAGATTCCACGTCGTAATGATGAAAATTAAAAGGATTTCGCGCGTAAGATCCGCTGAAAGCTTCGTTATGAACAAAACCTATAGCGATGAATTTTGGCACTTGGCCCAAAAATAGATTGTCCTGGTTTGACACGCGACCCCCGCCGGCACGCTTAACACTTTCACGTTAACTCGTTCTAATGGGTACCTCGCGTTAGACTAAAGCAAAGCTGACGCGTGCTCCAGTTTCACACTGGGTGACACGTGTATTCTTTTCACGTACAAAAGGGCCGTTAAAATGTGAAGTTTATAGCCCGGGTTCGGATCCGATGACATTAAAACAAACTCGTTTTTATTACGAGCTAACTTGATTCTCACGTCGACGGAATTTAAAAGAAGCTTTTCCTGAAATGCAAAGTCGTTATGCAAATGTCCCATTAATTCGAACGTTCGGCTCCTTTCGCAATAAGCGCTTCGCCACGTTAACTCCTCATTGTCTCTGTTCGGGTCAGCTTCGTCCATGCGCCCTGCCGTGTCTTTGCGAAACAGCCCCGCTGCGAATTGCGAATTCAGAGTAGGTTCGGAATAGTTAAGTAAACACTCCAGAACGGCCCTGTAGGTGTACGTGGAACCGCTTTGAGAAATGAGCTTATCGCCGAGGGACAGGTCGACTTGGCTAAAAAGAGTGGCCGCGGGGTAATTGATCAAACCTACGGCCGCGCCGGCCGCCAGATCGGTTCCGTCCGCGTTGGTAACTTTGCACGTGAGGTACAAAAGCAAACGGTTCAGATCGACGTAGGTGTCCCCCGACCCCACTATAAAAAATTCCAGGGGGCCGTTTTCGGTGATGGCCGTGATTGGTGGCGTTTCTACGTATTTGTAGGATTCTATACTGTGTTGCGTCATAGGGATCGTAATTAGGTCCAGCTCGGACTTCATGCATTCCGCCGAGGCGCTGTGTATAAGAGACATCTTTTAAAATATGTCGGGACCCGCACCGGTTTTCCGCTCGCTCTTTTTTTTCTTCCTGTTCCTTAAACGAGAGGCGCGGACGAGCGCACCGCCAGCTTCCTGTTCAGACTGAGACCTTTTGAAAAAACGTTTTTATTTTTAAAAGGTACGGAACCGCGACGCCCCGGCGGGCGCATGCGTCGATTCGCGCGGCTCAAAACCACCAGGCCTTCCCCCTCCTGCCGCCTTTCCGACGCGTTTCCCAGTAATTTCCCCGCCGCTGCGGAAACCACGTCTTTCGCGATATTTTTAGCAGCGGTCTTGAGGTGCGGTCTGACCAAGTTGAAGCCCGATTTTAGCAGAGGCACCGCCAATCTAAACAAACCCCGAAAAACGTTGCCGATCCCTCTTCCGTACTGCACGGGCGCTCCGCTGAAACCTTCTAAACCGGACCCCGCCTGTCGCGTATAGTAGAGGACGTAGGGGTTAGGGTCGGCGTGATAAGCAGACTTTTTTTATCGGATCGGTCTAAAATGTAGCTTCACGATCACTTTTCCAAATTCGAATTTGACGTTTCGGTTTTGATCCGTCTTTAACTCTATTAAAATTTCATCAAACACGTGTTTGCTGACCGGGTTGTAGTGCACCTTGTCAAAGTTTAGCCTGACGAAATCCAGATGCGCTTTGGGTATTTGAACGGTTCGCAAAAGAGGTGCTAAGGTATCGGCTACAATCTGATGCGAAGAAATACCCGAATAAAGAAACAAATAAAACGTTTCGCCTTTAATATGGGCAGGGAATTTAGTTTCGGTCGGGTCAGTCCACTTCTGTTCCTCGAAGCCCAGAATGTGCGCCAACTGTCCGTG
Organism: Colossoma macropomum; assembly: GCF_904425465.1. Taxonomy (NCBI): domain Eukaryota; kingdom Metazoa; phylum Chordata; class Actinopteri; order Characiformes; family Serrasalmidae; genus Colossoma; species Colossoma macropomum. The sequence goes on from NW_023494790.1 coordinate 65,286, forward strand.
CGTTCGAATCCGAATAGGCCATCTGTTCAGCGAGGTCAGTCGTATAATCTCCTCCGGTGTGACCCCTAATTTTACCCGTCTCGTGACCTTATCCAAATATAATTCGACGTGGGTTTTGGTGGTTCTAAAATATTTGTTCATTTCGGTCAAAATGTCAGCGATGTAAGTATAATAACCGCGTTTTACTTTAAAAGCCACCTGTTTACTGAGATCCGGCCCTTCGCACACCCAAAAGTCCGTTTCCTGTCGCCCGCCGTCCGCCAGCGTGTACCAACTCTGGGGAAATGAAATTTCTGCTAAGCCGACCTCCCAACCGCCCCTGAGGTGAACGGTTTTGGCTAACTTCACCCTGTAGCTGGATATATCGTTTTGAGGGTATAATCTGTCGCTAGCGTTACTCGGCAGAGTGATGAAAAAATCTCTGGTTTCTTCCATGGTGGGGGGGTCCGCGCTTCCGAATAGGGGCTCGCGCCGCCCTCTCACGGGGTTTTTATCGAGCGTCCTGGATAGAATTTTCGTTTACCCAGGAGTCAAATTTTTTATCCCAACCTTTCCATCTCACCTTAACGAGAACCTCGGATTTAGTTTTTTTCCTAGCCAGTATTTTTTCTACACGATAGACTTTATTTTCAGGTACAATCATTTTCTGCATTTCTTCTTCATAAAAAGAACCTTCTATTATTTCATTATCGAGGTCTTTTAGTTTATACATCGGCGGGTCTCGTTTAACAATTTTATCCACAAAAAAATATTCATCCGTGAAAGACGTTCGTAACCTTTCGCGAAGACCCTGCGCTCTTTCGAAATCCGAACCGCGTCACCTATTTTAAACTTGGGTCGGGGTAATTCCCCTCTCATTCTTTTCCGTACAGATGATGAAACACCTGTATCTGATTGCCCTCGTTCACTTCTTCGGGACGCATTTTAATAGATCTGTGAAAAGCGCGATTGTAAGCGCTCACTAGTTCCTGAAGCACATCTAAATATTTCAAGGTGTTAAAACCTGAAATATCTGAACATCCGCGTTTTAAGGGTTTTGTTAAATCGCTCCACCACAGAGGCTTTCAATTCGCTAGCCGTAGTAAAATGTCTTATTTTATATTTGTTTAAAAGTTTTTTAAATAAATGATTACAAAATTCTCGCCCCTTGTCACTTTGAAGAGTGACGGGTTTTCTACCTCGTAAAAGTATTTGTTCAAAGGCCTTCGTTACGCTCTTGGCGTTCTTATTTTCCAACGCCTCCACCCACGCGTATTTTGAAAACACATCTATGCAGGTTAAAATAAACTTTTTCCCATCGTTGTGTTCCAATAGAGAGGATAAATCTGCCAAGTCTAACTGCCATTGTGAATCTTTTTCGCACGCTAGTACGAAACTCCTTTTAAAGTTTATTCTTCGGGGTTTGTGTAGCGTGTAAGTGTCTGAACTTTGTAAAAACCTATCAATTTCATCTTTATTTTTATTAGCCAACCCCACCTCCCTTACGCTTTTGATAAAGGGCTCCCTACCACACAGACCGCCTTCCGACCCGGGTTTATGGTACAACTCTTGCAGCGCCGTCTGAGACATATCCAAATGGTCGAGGTGTGAAACACGTTAGGGTTTTTATATTTTCTTCTGGGTAAAACACGATCTAAAATAAAATGTGGAGAAAACAAACTGATGACAGAAATCGACTTCAAAAGGTTTTTATGTTTTTTTTTTGTTTATTTAAAGGTTTTTATGTGTTTTTTTTGTTATAAACGGTTTATTTCTTTTATAATTTTTTGGTTGTTAGTATCTAATCTACTGACAAACCGTTAGTTTGAGATATAGGTAAATTAGTTTCAAACTAAATGTGATGAACACTGAAGTATAAAATATGAAAATAAAAATGATTACACTATTAAATATATGAAAATGAAAAATGATTACACTTAAAATATGAAAAGAAAAATGGTTACATGATTTAAAATATAAAAAAAATTAAAATGATTACACTTAAAATATGAAAAGAAAAATGGTTACATGATTTAAAATATTTAAAAAATATTAAAATGATTACACTGTTAAAAATATTAAAATGATTACACTATTAAATATATGAAAATGAAAAATGGTTACATGATTTAAAATATTAAAAAATTAAAATGATTACATGATTAAAATATTAAATGAAAATGATTACATGGTTTAAAATATTAAAATGAAAAGACTATACAGTTTGTCTAATAAACATGCACAAAAGGGGTTCAAAAAATATGTAAACTACTAGCAGCGATCAAAAGATGTCATAAAGGTGCTATAAACAATTACACAAACTCAAACGACTAAAATATTAAATGAAAAACGTGGTGTTTTTTAATAAAACAAAAAGGTCCCAGTTTTTTCTAATAATAATAATGTTTATGGTTTGTCTAATAAAGAAAATATACAATGTATAAACTTACTAGCAGCAAAAAACATCGGTGTCATAAATGTCTTATGTACAAATACACAATCTCTCTCTCTCGCGAATCACTACACCGATCTGTCATCCTCAGACCCCATCAGAATTTTACACACGTCGGCGGCCGTTGATTCCGCAGCGCTGTTCAGAGGTTCATCCGGCCGCATGTAGAACCGGCTCAGAATTTCGGACGGATCTCTGCTCAGGTACTCGGACAGCGGGTTATATTCACTCAATTTTTCCTGCGTCAGCGTGTAAATTCTACGCAAAATGTTTATTACAAAACCATCATGAGGTTCTTTTAATTCAAAGTGTTGCTTTAGAGACTCTTTTATTTCCAATTCACAAGCGGGAATGAGATTCAGCCACTTCTGCTTTAACTCGTTGTCCAGAAATCTTACGGGGACGCCTTCCACGCAACTGTGCTGTCTCTGTGATGGGTGTTCAATTTGACACCCAGCGCAATCTCTCGTAACCCATTGACGAACAGCCAGGATGATCGCTCTTGCCCAGATAAATTCCACAATTTTCGTGGCTCGGTCCTTCAGACTGAGGTCCGAAGGCTTCTCGCTCTGACTTTCCGAGCTGGCGCCGGCGTCAAGAGGTTCCTCGCAGTGACCTTTTGACCCCGTTCCTGAGAAAGCGCTCGCGTTCTCTCTCTCACGCTGCTCGATGTCAGCCGGCGAAGAAGGTCGGCTTTGTAAGCCGTCCTCGTCCACCACGATAAATTCATCGCTGTCCAGATCGGTCACGCCGGAGACTTCCTCTTCCTCTTCTTCTACCTCGCTGGCGCTGGTCGAATCTGAAATGTCATTTTCGCCGCTTTTTTTACGTTCCACGAGGTCTAGATCAGAACTCTCTTCATCGTGCTCTGGCTGGTGAGTGGGGGAACACCCCCAATCTCTCCCGCTGGGCATGTCCTCGCACATGCGCATCGCTGTTTTGTCATCTTGGTATTTAGACATCAGACTCGTCGGGCGTGGAATATGACAGCTGTCGCAACCGCATATTACGCTGGCTGGTGATAGAGAGAGAAAATCGTTAAAAGGTTTAACGGGCTCGTACATGCTTACTCTTCGACCACACGCTGCAACTTGAAACGGTATAACCCTTTTCACGGCTTATATTCACAAACTACGGTACCTCAAATGGTCAAAATGAATTCTTAAGAAAAAAAGCGTTTTTCTTACCTGTCAGAACATGTTTGACCGCGTGATAAATATCCAGTAGTTCGCTCTCCCGCAAAGTTATTTCAATCAGCTGGACGTGCTCTTCTTTTTCAGTAGGGGCAAAATAAAAAATCCACTGGTCGTCATCGCTGGAGCACACGTTTTCATGCCTTATCACAGGTGACGTGCACACTTCCAATCGAACTCTGTAGGTAAACTCAGGGGTCTTGAGCCCTGTGATGGTCAGGGTGATTTGACGTAAATAATGCGCGGATCTGACCTTCAGTGTGATTGTGGTTGACCTGGACGGTTCGGTCTTGTGTTTTGTGTCGCGAACCATGCATAACCTGTTTCTGGCCTGTAAGATGCAATTCCCCCACTTCATTCGTTTTCGGGACGGTCTGGTTTAACAGGTACAACTCCTTTTCAGAAATGGAGACTTCAGTCGGCTTGTCACTGTGAAACAGCCTACTCTGACGGAAAACGATGTAGCGATTGTTCAGCCGGGTTTCTTTCGGCAAAATTGTCCAATACGTCATCGAAAGACTTCTCCTCTTTATGCTCGGTTTAAACAGACTGTCGTCCGCTCTGAATCTGTCGATTTCCTGCTTTTTCTTCTGCGAAGGTGTAACATCGTTTTCTTCCCGAATCGAACGGGGCCAGCAGTGTTTAGGTATGTCGTTGCGAACGAAGGCCTTCCTCGCGCTCAAAATTTGACTGGTCCTCAGGGGCTGCTCCTTCAGTTTCAGTCGTTTTAGGCTGTTTGGCCACACGAAATAAGGTATTCCACGCTTTTGTAAGTTGTCCCGAATGAATGTGCGATAGCGCCATTTGCTCAAGGAATTCAAGATCGGAGATCCGGCTTGAGCCTTAGACGATCTGTCTGGAGAATCCATGACGATGGTTTTGCAGAAAAGTCACTCTCCGCACCAATCTGTCTCTTTTACGGCCAGTTTTTATAGTATTGTGAGGAGAAAAACACCACGACACCTGTTCAATTATTAGTCACGCTTAGCAGAACGGGGGCCCCCCACTTGCTACTGTCACTCAAAAACACAACAACAACAACTACGTCATACCATTACATCCTGGGAATCTTTTTTTTCCAAAACACATCTTTTTTCCAAAACACATCCTGGGAATCTTTTGAAAATTATTCCCACGCATCATACCGGGCAAACCTCGGGTAGTTATCAAAAAGCATTCACACACACACACACACACACACACACACACACCATACCCCGACCCAACCACCCCACCCCACCCCACCCCACCGACGGTAAGTCCTCGCATCTTTTTTTTTTCATCCTTACTCTTAATTTTTCACACCCCTTTAAACTTTTACATAAAATTCACATCATTTTTTTCATTAACACTTCTCAAGAGGGGAAAATTTGCTCACGCTTGCCACCCCTCCCAACACACACCCTGGGGAAAATTGAACATTTTATCACCGGAAAAAAAAATTCTTTTACAACCTACAATAGTTGTTCACAGTTTTTACACACATCACCTCCTGGGAAAATTAGTTGCAATTTTCACACATGACGTCATATAACTGATGTTTACATTTTACACACACCAACCCCTGGGAAATTTTTTTACATATTTCACATGTGATGTCATACCACTGATGTTTACATTTTTATACACATCAACCCCCTGGGAAAATACTTTACATATTTCACATGTGACGTCATGCATAACTCATAAATCAGACAATTTGACATTTACCGGGGTTAATAACTACTTTAAACATATCAACTAGATTTAAGATATTTTCACTTACTAAAACAGACTTTTTGTTTGCAGTAAGTTCAGAAAGTACTTTAATACACTAACAGGTCTTCAATTCTGTTGAGAAATGTGTCTCAGCGACTTTATGTCTAGACCCTGAAAATTAAAATGATTTTATGTACATATGTGTTGTGTTCAAGTTTGGTGTTTAAGTCTGAATTACCACATCTGGCTCTGTAGTATGTGTGATGTTTTAGGACTGGGGCTGAAACCCTGTTCTAGCTGTACAGTCTGTTAGAATGTTGTTAAAGAGTCAGACAGCAAACTGAATTTATACCAGTAGTATTAGAACTCAGTACAAGTTAAATTGATTGAGTTATGTGATGACGTCACGCATGAAATATGTAAAGAATTTTTCCAAAAATATAAAGAAATTTCCCATGACGTCACGTGGGACATGTGTAAAAGAATTTCCCAGGAGATGGTCATGGTAAACGTGTGAGCAAATTTTCAAGTTGTAGTGGTTGAAACCTTCCCTCTGAAATGGGACCTTAAATAAAAAGAGCATCACTTCATTAACAGCTACCAGCGCTGCTCTGTAGGCGACCCTGCCAGTCTGCAGTGACAGCAGAGGAGGGTAAAGTTCAGCTCCTCACTGCTGGGCTTTAGTTACATTTAGGGATCATATGCCTTCAAAGAGGGGGGCAATTATTTATTATCACCACCCCTAATTCTTCAGTGATATGAAGCTGAAGTCAGATATTCACCAGATTCTTGTTTGAATTTTCCCGTTCCACTGCTGGTGCAGCAGTTACACTCTGGCGCTTCAGGCGTCAGAACTGCTGGACTATTTAAGGTGGAATGGAAAATTTAGGTATACTATTATAGAATTTCTATGCTTGTTATGAAGAAAATGACCATAATACACTGAAACAACATTAAACTAAGATAATATGATGGTCATTGTAATTTTTAACAGAGAAAATTCTCACATTTGTGGGTTTCTTTGGTCTCTCGTTCTCCATCTTAGCGTTTTTTTTTTCTCATAACTCTCTGGTTGGAGTCTCTGAAAAACCTCCGTTTGGAGGGTCATGTAGCCCCAACACTTCACCCTACCCCTCTATCTCAACAAGAATCAGGACACCCTACCCCTAGACGAGAACTCTCATAGCAGAGGGCTGAGAGCTAAGTGGTAGTCATCAGTAGGAGTGTGTGTTGTGCTGTCAGATGACAAGAACACCTTTGAGTCACCTTTGCAAAGAGAATGTGTCATTATTTCAGATGAGGATGCCACAATTTTATCGTCATAACAAAGACCCAGCGTTGTTGTATGCAACTCATCAAAAGTTGATGTATACAGAGGTGACTGCGATGGGGGGAGGTTGGTCTCGCATTATAGTCCAATCTCTGACTGTGAAGAGCGCATTGATCCAGTATGATTTTAGAGGACCTATGACATCTGCCTTATTCAATGAGGATATTCTTTCTTTGTTTGATCACAGGATACAGAGCATTGGCTTTGAAGATGTTGTGAGAGGTGGCGAGGAGAACTTTTCATCTCTTTGCATGGAGGATTTCACCCATTTCACCCCAGTGTCATCCAATCTGTTGAATGGGAGGATGTTTTTGTTAAGGCTGTCAGGTCTGCGACTTTGGATGGAGTTTCTTTGAGTGAAACAGATTTACGGGACACTCAGGAAAGACATGACTCCACACTTAAACTATGGATTATTCAGACAGCAACTCCTCCACGAGGCACGAGGGGTATTGGGGGTGTATTGAACGAGAGACACAGTGAATACAATTTTCAAAATAAATGTTTTTGGATCAAGTTACCAGTTTGAATTTCACACAGGCTATGCACTGGGAAGTAGACTGTTTGTTGTAAAAGCCAGACAGGTTTCACAGCGCCCAGATGATAAAGTACAATTAAGTATGCAGGATTTATTTAAACCAGTAATATGGCAAACAAACAGTGGGTCAGCTAAATGCCGAACATTTTCTGGATTCTATGAAATCTTTAGTAGAGCTTAATGAAAATATAATGTCCCAGCCTTGTGCTAGGCCACCTCTAGCCACTAGGGGGAGACAAGGCAGCACTAAGGGGTAATTATGGCTGAGCTGTAACAGCTGTGGGCACCCTACTTAAGGGGTGCTCACACGCCGCTTTCTGCTCAGTCTTGAGTTTATGCCGCCATGTGCAGGTGTCTCTGCTGAGCTGGTAACGGTATTCTTTTGGTCTTGAGTTCTTTGTTACAATCTGGGTTCTCTCCCAGTGCCCTTCCTTGTGTACGTATTAAGAAAAAAAAAAAACAACTTTGAGTGTCCTTTTCAGATTACTTTCCTCCTTGCTTTTCAGGAACTCTTTCCTTTGAAGACACTGATTTGGCATTTCTTTTGTTTGGCTTTAGCTCCTCCTTTGTGTTTATTGATTTTGCTGCAGTAGCTCAGTGTTGGCACACTCACCCCTCATCGTGTCTCACTCAGTGTAACCTCGCTTTTCTCTTTCTTTTTCCTCCATTCTGGAAGCTCCACTGCACTGTACCTGTGCCCATCTCTGCGCCTGGTTGGTGACCTGTCCCATAGGTTTCTAACTAGGGGATTTCTGGTTGAATCCTCATGCGGGATAAGTCGTGTTACAGAAAAGTTCGCTCACACTGAACATTCAAATAGTGAAGAACTTTGGAGATGGAATAGATAATTTGTGAATGATAAGCAGTATTGTGTCATTAGAAATTCTTACAAAAAAGATTGAGCATTTCATTATATTTTGAAATGCTTACAAAAATTCCTGCTCAACATGTAGTTTGGTGGAAGTGATGAAACCAGATTTGAACAGTAGTGAATACCAAAATGAACCTTCAAGACTTTTAAATGATTTTTTTTTCACCGGAACGTTTAGTGTTATTTAACAACATGGCTTTATTCAAATTTTTAAACTTCAAAATTGTGTTTCTTTACAGAGTAAACAACAGAAGTCCATTTGAGTTTACAAACCCACTAATATTACTTTGTAATATTGTACATAATATCTTCTATTATTAAATGACTTATTACATATTTTAAATGTAAAAGATTCTTAGCCTTTAAAATGTCTGCAACACATCGTACACACACAGTAAGTACTCCCACCGCTGTCATTTTATGTGAATGTCTTTCAGAGTTTGTTCAAAAACAGAAAATGTTTTACGCTGCTCTGATTGTCTTTAGATTTTGTAGATCTGAGGAATGTTTTTAACATCATAAACTAAAGCATTACTGTGACAAAGTTAAATACTATCAACACTGTCACTGATCTTATAGGTAACAGACAAACATCACAGATGCTTACAGAGCGTTTGTAACATTTGTAGCCAAGAAAGAGGCATCCTGCATGATTTATTAGACCTACTTTATCTCATCTGCAAACACAGAAATATGTATTTTTTCACATCAAGTCCCGTTTTACCAAACAAAATGAACACGTTCACATTCATATCCATACTACTACATATAACTGTCCCTAATGGAGCGCTCCAGGTCAACACTGCATTGCAAAGCTTTTTAAATGTTTTAGGAAAAAAAAAACGTTTATTGCTCACAATAGCCTCAGTTATGACTCATATTTTTTTGCTCAATTTTCTAGCAAAGAACAAAATTGTACTGCAACTCATTACACAAGATAAAATTGTGTATGATACTCATTTCAAGCAATGCTACATTGACAGCATGAGTTTCTTTTAAATTAAACTAGCTGATTTTATTCTAGTGCTGTTTGCTATCCGGTGTGGTCCAGAGGAGGATGGGTTCCCCTTTTGAGTCTCGGTTCCCCTCAAGGTTTCTTCCTCTTAGAGAGTTTTTCCTTGCCACTGTCTCCATTGGTGACGCTCATGAGGGGACTCGGACCCGGATTTTTCTGTAAAGCTCCTTTGTGACGGCACCTGTTATAAAAAGCACCATATAAATAAATTTTGACTTGACTTGAAAATGAGAAAAAGGGTTATTTTCCTCATTATTTTCACACAAAAGATAGTTTGTGTTATGCAGGTTTTTATCCAGAGTCTTAAATGTATGGATATTCACAGATGTTTCTTAGGGAGCAGATGGAATTTATAAACTGGTGGGAATCAGTAAAAAAAACAGTGTATTTAGAAAAAGGAAATGTTCAAGTATAAAGGACCTTTTTATTTTAAGAAAAGCAGGCATATTCAGAGAACCTGTATTGTTGTGGCCGTCAATCTATTTTAACACGTTAACACGGCCAGTGCGGCCCAAAGCATGTTTAGAATAAACGTTTTGCCTGAAAGATGTTTGGTTTAACAGGGCACGTTATTTTATTAAATAAACCTAGTCAAATTCCAGTGTTGAGTAGATGGAGTTTTTGACCATCAGAGAGAACGTTTTTATTCAGCACTCAAATGGGCGAAAAAATTGGATGTTTCTAGGAGAACATTTTGGGTTTTTTGGGTGTCTGTTTCTCTGTTGCCCAGAATGTTCTGAAGCTAGTGGAAAACATCTGGTGAGCTACAAGGTGAACTTTTCAATGAAATATCTAAAAACGCTGGGATACGATGTTCGAATATACTTGGATTAAGTTGAAATGTGATAATGAGGAGCCAAAGGCCTTTTGAAAAACTCGAGATGCGATGTTTGGAGGTTGGACATGCGCAGTTTGCTTACTGTACAAAACTTGCCCAGACAAAAAGAAATGTAGTATTTTGATTTTATAAGTTTATATCCTTATGGCAATAAATGTATGGAATACCTGACGGGGCATTCACGCATGATTGTGAAATTTCATCCATCCATCCATCATCTAAACCGCTTATCCTTCTGGGTCGCGGTGGGGTGCTGGAGCCCATCCCAGCTGTCATTGGGCGGAAGGCAGGATACACCCTGGACAGGTCGCCAGTCCATCAGGACAGACAGGGCAGACAGACAGACATACACATTCACACACACCTAGGGGCAATTTAGTGTGTCCAATCAGCCTGACTGCATGTTTTTGGACTGTGGGAGGAAACCGGAGTACCCGGAGGAAACCCACGCAGACACGGGGAGAACAGGCAAACTCCACACAGAAAGGACCCTGGTCGCCTGGCCAGGAATCGAACCCAGGCCCTTCTTGCTGTGAGGCGACAGCGCTACCCACTGCGCCACCGTGCCGCCCTGTGAAATTTCAAAGAAATCAAAATATTTCGGAATCTCCAGAATCAAAATCTACCTGCCCAGAGGTCTCTTTCAACCCTTGTTAACTTGTAGGTGTGACAAACTAAACAAATTAGTTTTAATGCTTTGTAGGACCTGCACCGAGGAGCAGGCGAATAATGCGTGACACTGGGAACAGCAGAGGGCCAGGAGATCAAAAAGAAGTTTATCAGGTGATTAGAAAAAATAAGGAAGTGTGGGATTAAGACAAAAATCCAAGGATCTATTTACTGGATACATCAATTTACATTTGAAAAATAAGGTTGAAACCAGTAGCTATGGAGTTAATTTTGTGCCAAAAGTTTCAAATAAACTTGTCCACAAGCAAAATATTGAGTATCAAAATGTCAGAAATCTGTTGCAAATATAGATAATTAGTTAAATCCAACTTTTTTTTAAGATTTCTACTAATTTTTGCTCATTTTGGTATAAATTTATCACTTATTTTGCTAGAATTTGCTTTCATTTTTTCTATTCACTGATTTTGCTCATACATTTTTTGCTTCTGCAATCGCTGTTTTGCTGCTGAATTTTTTTTTTTTTTTAAATAAAATCTAGAAAATAGGTAATTGCAGTTTCAGACACAGCCAGTGGCCACTGACTTCTTTTTAATGTTGTATTTGAAATGTTTAGTGTAATGCAGACAGCATCCACTAGATGGAGCCACTTCAATACTGCTTCAGTGCCGAATGATGGGGGTGAAGTAAAACATGCAGGTTCAGTTTTAAACCGTCGTTCAGAGGGCTTGGACTGTTCACAGTGGTGGTGATGGGAACCAGACGTCCACCTCTAAAAGCTCCCTCACAGAAAGTTCCTACATGAAATGGTTATGAATTCACTGCCTGATGACTGAGACACTGTTTTATGATAGTTTTGAGAACTTAAACTCCATTCATGGTGGAGAGATACATGTAGGGCGCTGTGAGGCAAAATAGTCCCAAAGAAAACTTTGTTTCAGATTTTGTTTCAAATTATTTCAGATTTTCCACTATTTTCCATCATCAACATTCATATAAACTCAGAAGACTCATGTAGGTTCACTGGTGGTTTTGATAGTAAATAAAATGTCTATATTTGTGTTGTGGTATAGTATACTTTTGCACATTGTTCACTGAGGTGTTTAAAAACTCCAGCAGCACTGCTGTGTCTGATCCACTTGCACCAGCACAACACACACTAACATGAATGAATGATCCACCACCCAAATAATGCCTACTCTGTGGGGGTCCTGTGGGGGTCCTGACCACTGAAGAACAGGGTAACAAAGTATGCAGAGAAACAGATGGACTAAGTCTGTAACTGTAGAACTACAGAGTGAAACTATACGGTCAGTGGAGCTGATTAAAATGGACAATGAGTGTAGAAACAAGGAGGTGGACTTAGTGAAGGGGCTGGTTGGTATTTATAATAGACAGTTCTACAGGTCACCTGTGATTGGCTGCAATGAATGCAGAAAAGGATGAAAAGGGAAGCAGAAGATGAGACGGATAAGTCATGGAATCCAAAGAAAGTCATAGTGCTGAACCAGCATGTATTGTATAGTCTGAAAGGTGCGGATAAATCAGAGAGAAATCTCCATCCATGGTCTTACTTACAAGAATCAATTTGACCTGGTTGGCTCAAAAAAACAATTCTTGGCACAGAAAATATAGAATTGAAATTAAAATGTTATTAATTTGATTTTGCTGATGACGCATGCAGCTCTGATGTAAACCATTATTTACACTTAATGTCATGGTAGCGTCCGTCTAATTAGCACTCAGTAAAGAACACCCTGCTTTCATGCCCTCTGGTCATGAGTGAGAGAGTTGAGTCAACAATCCAGCCCAAATAACAGGCATTCGAAACTACAGGCACCTCATCAGCACACGCCAAGGGTGTCAGCACTGGGGAGTGTTTTGCACAGGAGATCTGAACCCCGCAGCTCCTCTTACCACTCATTCTCATTCTGAGAAGCCCATTCATTTAGAGGCACCGCCTCCTTCTTACTTCTAGAAATATTGCTAGAACAAGCAAAATTTTTTGCCAGTAAAACAGAATGAATGCCAAGTGAAGAAGCTGGAGTCGGTAGGTTTCTCAACAATGCAGCATTCCCCATGAAAACACTCGGAATGAGTTTGTTTACATCTCAACCGCTGAAATTGTTAGGCAAAATTGGGTGGAGGCAAATTTAGAACAAGTGACATTAACTACCTTTACCCCCGAGTCTAATTAGGACAGTGCAGATCAGACTGGAAATAGAAACGGTGACTTATTTGATCCAAACTTAGATCTGTGCCTCTGCTGTCACTCAAACAAATAGGCTACGTTCTTTCCTTGTGACCCTCCGGCAAGAGCTTATCACAGATAGGATGTGAGCGGAGAAGAAAGCAGAAAGATGAAAAATGAGAGCGGGGTTTGGTTACAAAAGAAAAATCCTGTCTTATCCTGCAGGTAATAGAGCGGAGGAAGCCTTTTTGTACGAAGACTCAAATATTACCCGAAGACATACAGGAGGACTCTGAATAAAACCCTCTTTGACTTGCCTGGCAGCTATACAACTCTAACAGGATTCTATTTCCATACCTACAGTCAGTTTTCAGCTGAAAAAAGAGTGATTTCTCACATTTGCATCTGTCAAATGCATACACATCCACCAGGCCCAGCTTCCTGGAAGGTTCTGTAGAGGAGGCTCAGAGCATTATAGAGCATTAAATCTAGGACTAGATGAAGACTGACTGATCTGAGATCAGTACCTGTACTGTAAGATGTGTTTCAGTGTACATAACCACTGATTTCTGAAAGCGCTGAAAAGTGAGGTAGTTAAAAAGGCCCCATAGACCAGCTGAGAAAAGGTCAGGGACTCTGTGCCTTCAGATTTTCAGAGTAATGTCTGATCTTCTCTTACTTTTCAATTAAGTACAATAGAATACTGGCATAAAGCAGCTCTGTGCTAAAAAATGCAAAAAAATAGTATCTAAAATTATCTTAAATATAGTCAATAAATCAAATTTCTCCAGTTGAGATTGTTTTAAGCTTAATTTAAGATTATTTACCTTTTTACCAGACATTTTTACCAGTTTTATTTAATTTTATCAAGTAAAATTCTCACTGTATTGGAAAGAAGCTAGATAACCTTATAATAACTGCACAAACATCTCAAAATGAGAAATATTAGATATATGGACTAGATTTCAGATCATCTCACTTGATGAGTTGACCATGTTTTGCAGTCTATTCATCTTTAACATAGCTTCATGCTCATCAGTGTTTTAAATAATGATTTTCTTTTTCAGACTTTTGTTAAAAGCACATATTTGTATCACCTTCACCTTAGTCAAGTGACGCTGTGGTGCCGTGATCTTCTGCTCCAATCAAAATTGACCACAATTACTAACTAGCCAGTAACTAGAATAAATGAGTAATAAATATGAGACAGGGAGGTCATACTAGCACCTGCACACTCAAACACAAGCAGAATGTTTCTTGCTGTTGTCATGTTAAAATAAGATGTTCCTCTCCATTTTTGTCAATTTTTATTTTCCTACTTCATTTGAACTCAGCAGCTGTTCTTTAAATTGTGCGATTTTATTTGATGAATGGACCAATAGAAATGCTTCTAAAACACTTGAAATAAAACATTTTTGCATTAACATACATTAAAAGTTAAGAATGGGTTTTTGTCCTGTCCTATAAAGTTAACAGTTTAGAGATACATGTTTTTCTTTGGACAGCAACGATATGTTGCTCCAAAATGTGTATATATCTTTCACTGCTTTTGCAGATGTGGAGTTACCCACTACCCCAATATGAAGATGCTCACTTTTAAGCTTTACGCCGGTAACAATCTGGCTGGTTCTTTACTTCTTTGGCCTGGAGAACATGATGTATATTATTTCCATAAATTATCTACGAGGTTGACTCATCAGACCACAGTACGTTTCCACTGTGCATCAGTCCATTTCAGATGAGCTCGAGCCCAGAGAAGTCGGCGGTGTTTCCGGACACTGTTAACATGTGACTTCCACTGAGCACAGTACAGTCTTAACTTGCATTTGTGGATGTAGTGTTTATGGTGTTTATTGACAGACAGTTTGTCAAAGTGTTCCCAAGCCCATGCGGTGACATCCATCACAGAAACATGCTAGTTTTTAATGCAGTGCCAGTCTTCTACACATAGAGGATACACACATGATCTTTATCCTTGAGCACTATGGGTCTGAAAAGATGTGTTGCTGTCAAGAAGAACCTCACTGAGAAAAGGAGACGGACACATCAAACAAAGAAGTCCAGAATCCAGACCTCAACATCACTCAATCTTATCTGTTTGCACAAGCATTACGCTAATATCAGTTGTTGCACTATTAACTCACTAATATCTCTCCATAAACTGACCTGTCCTGTTAATCAACTTCTTCTCTCTCTCTCTCTCTCTCTCTCTCTCTCTCTCTTTCTCTCTCTATTTGAGCCCCTGAGCGACGTCTGCCTGAGTCGCCACATCGGAGCCACCAGAGCTGCTAGAGTCACCAGAGCTCCATCTCTGTTGGCTGATCTGCACCGTTTTGACCACCGTGGAGTTTCATGCTGTACAAAGCTGTGCAAACCTCACCCTCATGAACTGACCCTCCTGCTGCTGCTGCTGCATAAACTCAGACTATCTAATTAACCATTGCTCCACCTGTTTTTCCTGTTTTGTATTATTTTACACTAAAGCTGTTTGCTATCCGGTGAGGTCCAGAGGAGGATGGGTTCCCCTTTTGAGTCTTGGTTCCTCTCAAGGTTTCTTCCTCTTGCTCTTAGGGAGTTTTTCCTTGCTGCTCATGGGGGCTTGGATTTTTCTGTAAAGCTGCTTTGTGACAACACCTGTTGTAAAAAGCGCTATATAAATAAACTTTGACTTTACTGAATGTGTTGGATTACTTCAGAAAATGATCAACCAACTTCTCGGACTGAACTTTGGAGGTGTGTCTGCAGATTTCTTTGAGAAACTGAAAGTAAATTTTGCACAAACTTTTGACTGGCACTGTAACTCTCTGTACTCCCGGATGCTGCAGGTGGCTCTGTGATGATAAATAAACGCTGCAGTATTTCATTTCAGTGCTGTGCTGTGATATTATAGTGTGTGTTATGATACTATGAGCTGTATATCATAGGTGCTGTATCCTGTGAAGGTACATATGCTGCCACTGTGTCCCACATAACGGTTATTGATGACGGAGGCTCCTTGGTGGACACATTTCTGCCGGACCCTGGAGGACACTGCTGCTGTTTTTTTCCCCATCACCTTATCTGTCACACCTTCTTCAGATTAATGGTGCTCCAGGACCAAGGTCTACGCTGCTCTCTGAGGAGCTCTCCCTCTCCTCCAGAGCTAGAGGACGTGCAGGACGACCATCCTGGATGTTTTTGTCCCTCAGGAGTGGCTGAAGTCTGCTAAGGAATTCTAAACATGACCTGGTGAAACTATATTCCTACTCGGATAACGGATGGCGGCCATGCTGGCGGTCAGGAGTGGCATGTTATAATGTATTGAGCAGAAAGCTGGACTGCTTTTGGTCCAACACACAGAAATAAACATAGACATCTTTCTTGGGCAGCTTCTGCATCACAGACCTGCTGTGAAAGGGTTTCATGGGATGTAAATGTACATTAGGGATATTTATGATGGCAGATTTATCACCAAATTCTCTTCATCATCCTGACCTTGTATGGATTTGTAATCTGTTGTGACATTTAATATAATAACAAAATACAATAATAGAAATGGAGTTATAACACGGGTTTGCTGATAAAACTTCTGAAGTACAAAACACTACTAATACAGTGTGGGGAAACATATTAATATACTTTCAGTGCATACATCCACTTTAAATTTAAATACTTAATGCCTTTTGACTTGTAAATATGAACAAAAATGTTTATATTCATTAGGGCTGTCCAGAGTACCCTTTTAAGTTAAAAACGAATATTCAAAGCTTCACCTGTTACGTCTGTCTGACACACATCTATGGCTTCATCTGCTGTATAATCTGAATCTCCAGGCCAGCTGCTTTCCTCTCAGAGCAGTGCGGTGCTCTACAGACTACAGTCTGTAACTGTAGAACTACAAAGTGCACCTATATAGTAAGTGGAGCTGATAAAATGGACAATGAGCGTAGAAACAAGGGGGTGGTCAGAATGTTATGTGCAGTTAAAAAGTATAAATATAGAGCAAGAACGTGCCGACAAAATGTATTGTGGTGTCGCTGTGCAGCGCTGTAAGTATTTCAATTGTAAGTATTTCAATTTCAAAGTTATTTCGTTAACACTTTCTATGAATGTCACCTTTGTAAGCATCTACAAACACATTCATAACATGTTATAATGCATTCATAAGGCATTATAAATATGGCTATAAATATTTATAAAAATGCATTATACGTTATAGCCATGCTTATTATGCATTATGAATTGTTAACATAATACATTATAACAAATTATAAGAGCTCATAAGTCGTATTTGTCCGCTCTAAGTAAAGTGAAGTGTACTGTACTAAAGCCTCCTCCAGTGTTCAGAGTGAGGCTTCAAGTTGAAGTATTTACTGAAGGATTTACTGAAACACTAAAACATTCACAGTAAAGCACATTACAGGCTTCAAATGTCAGAGTTTAAACTAGTGCTGCCATCAGTGTTTTACCCAATGTGGGAAAGGTAATGTACACCACCGTTAGCTTGGTATTTGTCTGTACTTTACGCTCTCCAAGCTGGGACTGACTTCTTTGGCACTGACAGTATAACATGTTATCGACACTACTTATAATGCATTATATTAACAATTCATAATGTATAATAAACATGGCTATAAAGTGTAATTCATTTTTATAAATGTTTATAATCATGTTTATAATGCCATATAAATGCATTACAACATGTTATAAATGTGTTTATAGATGCTTACAAACGTGACATTCATAGAGAGTGTTACCGTTATTTCTTTAAAGAGAAGAAATGTTCATGTTGAGCAGTATTAGGTTCATTCATACAAGGACTTTTCTGTTGAAGAGCCCGAATAAGGCAGGAGTGGTGGGTTTTCCGGAGTAGAGCAGAGGGCTGTGTTTTAAGCTGTTAGTGCTGGAGAGGGCAGAGCTGTGCCTGAGACTGTGCCCTAATCACTATATAGTGCACTATTGTGGGGTTCTGTCAATTTGTAGTGGTGTCTGAAAACATGTGCACTCAAACAATCCCACAATGCACCGCAATAAGTAGCATACAACCAATGTACCCAATGGGATACGCATAATGCACTGTGTCGTTTGGGTTAAAGATTCATGTCCAGCTTCTCTGAGCAGGATTACTGAGCCCAGCTACAACAGCAGCGTCTCCACAGAGCCTCTCAGACCTGTTAGAGGTGTAAGAGCTCTTCTCCTGAGTGCGGTCAGACTCAGAGGTTATAGTGGACCGACTGCAGGGCATTTATAGTGTTTATGCGACGGAACTTGCTGTCGCACAGTAATGAGCAAAGCTGAATGATGTAGCGTCCGATATTGCTTACTACCATCACCAGTTCTGTTCACTATAATGGTGCTCTATGTAGTGATACAGGTTTTCCGATGTAGGGTTTAGTGATTAGGGGGCCATTCAGACACAGCACAGGTTTCTTCTCACCATATTTGATGCTGTTTTCAGCAAATTAAAAATAAAAGCTACATCATGGATAGTAACCTTAAGTGTCTCCTGAGAACACTGAACATTACAGTATTTTGCAATTCACCTTTACTGAGAAGCTTGTCTATAAAAAAAAAGAATATCTGAATCCCAAAATTAAAAACTGAATACCTACCCAACAAATGAATATCTAAAAAGTTGAATATTCAGGTCCAGCCCTTGTATTCATAAGCATAAACAAAAACAGGTTAAAATGATAGGGGAAAAGGATTCAGATACCACAAACTAATAAAGTACTTTATTGCAAAGCTGCTGTTGGCAATTACAGCTTCAAAACGTTTGCGGTAAGAAATAATTCACTTTTTGCAGCACTGTGGTTCAGTTTTGGCCCATTCCTCTCAGTAAAGTCTTCAATTCCCCAAGATTACTACAATCTCACTGACGGTCCTCCTTAAACTCTCAGTGAGACTCCGGTCAGGAGATTGGCTAGGCCTTGAAAGCACCTTCACCTTTTCAGAAACCAGTCCTGAGTTACTCTGGCTGCATGTTTGGGGTTCGTGGTTTTGTTGAAACGTCATCTCCTCAGATTCACTTTCTTGGCAGATGATATTAAATTCTCCTTCATTTTCTCCCAGCACATGTCACGGATTCCCCCTTTGTGCCTCTGAATGTGTCTGTTTCTTCCCCTCTGTAGTAGCCATGTGCCTTTTGTTTTCTTGTTCCATGTGCTTTTGTTGTTGTTCTGTGTCTCCTCCCTGGTCCTGCCCCCTTGTTATCTGCTCCACCTGTCTGTGCTCCGCCGCTCATTAGTCCCAGGTGTTTCTCATTTCCCCTCAGTGTATTTATATCCCTGTGTTTGTTCAGTCTCGGTCTTGCGTTGTGGATGTTACCCTGTCGCTTGTTTTCTTTCATCCTGTGGTTTGGTTTTGTTTTTGTCATGGGCTTGTTTGTTCCTCAAACCTCTACCTCTCAGTTTCCGGACTCTGTTAACTCTAATTTGAATAAAAGCATTTGCATCCTGCCTCCTTGCCTCTACCATTATAGCACATCATTCCATAGTAAATCCAATCAGACACAGCAGTGCTGCTGGAGTGTTTAAACACCTCAGGGTCTGCTGGACTGAGAACCAAAAATATCCAGCCCTGTGGGCAGCGTCCTGTGACCACTGATGAAGGACTAGAGGGTGACCAACACAAACTGTGCAGCAGCAGATGAGCTATCGTCTCTGACTTTACATCTACAAGGTGGACTGACAAGGTAGGAGTGTCTAATAGAGTGGACAGTGAGTGGACACAGTGTTTAAAAACTCCAGCAGCACTGCTGTGTCTGATCCACTCAGTGCTGAGAATGACCCACCACCCAAATAGTACCTGCTCTGTGAGGGTCCATGGGGGTCCTGACCACTGAAGAACAGGGTAACAAAGTATGCAGAGAAACAGATGGACTACAGTCTGTAACTGTAGAACTACAGAGTGGAACTATACGGTCAGTGGAGCTGATAAGATGGACAATGAGTGTAGAAATGAGGAGGTGGACTTAATGAAGGGGCTTCTCGGAGTGTGTATATGTACAGTTGTATACATTACACACCCGCTACAGAGGACACACTTAGATATTGCATTTTTCTGCAAATCTTTGTGCACAATTAGTGCTCATTTGTGAAACCAAACCTACACCCCAGTAAGTGTGTGGTGTTGTGTATGGGGGTGTAATTAGCATCTAGCAGTGCACAGCGCGTGCCCCCTCACCCGACTCTGACAGTCAGAACACAGGACACTCAGTAATTGGAGAGCCACCAGCCACCATCACGACAGCTGGAATAATGAGACGCCTCCCACACATACATAGTCACACAGGAGAGCATCTCCGGCCTCACGCAGAAAGCACACACCTACACACACACACACACACTACAGAGAGACGTGCAGGAGCACTGCGGCCGCACACAGATGAAATAAAACACACTCAGCTGACACTGTGAATGATCAAACATGGACAGACTGGCTGCCGTGGGCCTCAGGGAGAGAGAGTGGGGCAGAGATGTGAGTCTAATATGCCTGTGAGCCGTGTCATATATAGATACGGTCGTACATCCCCTGGTCAAATGACAGGTTTTGTTGATTTTCTAGGTGAAAGTATGTGAACTTATCATCTACAGCAGTGGTTCTCAACTTTTTCCACCTCAGAGCCCACATATTTGTCACTAGATAGCATGACAGCCCAGAGGAAAACAACACTCATTTTTTGGTTTAAAAATGTGATTTTTGTGAAATTCTCAACACAGCTATGTTTGAGTGCCTACCTCTACAATATGTGACGTATCAGTGAACATGAAGTAGCAACAGAATCGTAGCAAATTAAGCAGGAAAAGTTTACTTTTTTTTAAATAAAAGGTGTGGACAACAGAAACATCGGGGTGGGGAGTGTTTTGTTTTGTTCAGCTCCCTTTGTGCCATTTCTGTAGATATTGTTGATATTGTTCACTATTTGAACAATTGTTTTATTGTTAAGTCATTTTTTAAAGTTTTTTAGGAATACTGGCCCACTACAGACCACTTGCCCACCCTCAGGGTTGGCCCAAGGACCACCAAAGTGTGCTACAGCGGTTGAGAAAAAATAAAAGGCCCATATCCTACACTTTGCAGTCCACTTATTCCCTTTGTGTGGTTTATGTATCACTTTAACCCTTAGAATTAAACAGGCAGTTTCTGTTACAGTGTCTTTAAAACTGATGTAAATAAATGACCTCTCTTCTGATTGGCTGTGCAATATTCAAAATGCAGTATGGGCTGAAACACTCCTTATAACTTTAATGTGAGTGGGGCGGGGCTAAAGTGCTGTAGGCTGCATGAGTGAATATATGTAAATGATTTGCTTTTTCATGACATCACAAACATTGAATGCAAAGCTCTGCTGGTGACATCCTATATAAATAAAAATAACGCATGGCCACGCCTTAACATATGGGAACAAGATCCTAATGTGTGGCCATGGGAATGAGATCTTGCCTTACTAAGTCATGGCCATGCATTAGGCTCTTATTCCCATGCCTTACTAAGTCATGGCCACACATTAAGATATCTTTCCCATGCCTTACTAAGTTGTGGCCTTGCATTAGGATCTTGTTCCCACGCCTTACTTAGTAAGGCACGGAAAGAAGATCTTAATGCGTAGCCATTACTAAGTAATGGCCATGCATTCAGATCTTGTTCCCACGCCTTACTAAGTTGTGGCCATGCATTATTTTATCTATACAGGATGTCACCAGCAGGGCACCAGAATTCAAAACTGTAGCTTATTTTCCATATATGGACTGAACGGACTGGGGGGTCAATGGTACACTTTAAAACTTTAAGATTCTTTATATACTAGACTCTCTTATTCCAAAAATAAGTAAGGAAAATTTTCTCCATGATATGTAAACATGGCATTTCTCTGCTAATTGTAGTACACAACTTCTATTTTATATGCTGCGTTTAACATATTGGAACAATGTAAAATTAAATTTGACAACTTTTTTAAAAATTTCTTATGTTAAACTCAGCAAATAAACAGTAACTGTGTATTAAAATGCGCAGAAGTGTGTTTACTGTGGAGCAGCAGGGTCTAATCCTGGTCCTGGAGATCTTCCGTTCTGTAGAGTTTAGCACCAGCCCTAATCTCACCCACGTGATCCTGGTAAGGCTTTCAGGAGCATCTGAACAGAGCCAGGTGTGTTGGACATGAACTCTCAGGGCGATAGATCTCCAGGGCCAGGGTTGGGCACCGCTGCTGTAGAGGATGTGATGTGTGAAGAGATTTATTTTCATTTAGAAAACCAACAAAATCATGTCTCATGACAAGGGGTGCCCAAACTTTTGCACATGAATGTAAAAGCAATTAACTGATCAGCCGTACTATCCGTACTCACAGTAATCCCATGATACACTCGGGATTATATAAAACAGAGCATAAATCTTGTGATTTATGATGCCTTTACCACACAGCAAATTGGCCGCTGCCTCTATTAAATTGAGTGATTTTGTTCACGAGGGTTTTTATGACAGCATTAAAATGTAATCTACCCACTTAAATATCTCACTCGCTGCCTGTACTCAGCGTCTGTGCTGTAATTCTGCCAAAAGCCCTTCGAGCGGTTAAGTGGGTGACATCTGGAACACACCCTTCTGTCGCTGCCAGTATTGCTCTGCCTGAAGGAGCTCAGACAGTGCATACTGTCATAGTGGATTAGAGAAGTGTGCAGTGACTGGGTCTAATCTAAATCTAATCTAAATTTTACCTTTTAACTTTACCTGTCTGTACAAACGTCCCTTTACTAACCTACTAGCTGCTCTCAGTTTCTGACAGTCATCGGTTTTGTACTACGTTCAGACAGGGATTCATTTTAAGGGAGATTCCAGGGGATTCAAACAACAAACAAACAGAATCGTCCCCCTTACAAAACTGCCACCATAATCCATCCACTTTGGATTAACGTTGTTACATATGGACCATTCCACTGAATTAGTTCAAACTGTGGTCCCAATTAAAAAACAATGAAATATTTAGACCTAAGACATTCAGATTGAAAGAAAGAAAGAAAGAAAGAACCTTATTGATCCTGAAGACACATAATTTCACAAACGTACATATATTATGCAAGAATTAAAAATGTAAATAGAAAATTGACATAAGTTAAAATATAAGAGAGTAGGAATTAAAGTAGGATCTATTATATTATGATCTATTTAAACCCAAGGCATTAATAAAGATCATGATTTAGAGCGTACTTTCTATTGAGAGGGGTCCGTCCCAATCCCTAACCACTAAATTTACACCAGTGAAAATAATAAATCAAATCAAATCACATTTACACAGGTATAAGGTAAGTGAAAATCTTAGGTCCATAGCCTCCTTGTAGTACTTAAATATACAAAAAATATTATATATATATATAATATATGCATTAGACTCTGAACATATACACAGTATAATACACATACACAATATACACAGTAAAAAAAACTTATTTCCTCTTTTACTTAAAAAACATACTAAAAAATAATCTTTTGATTTCTTTTAAAGAAAAGTTGAAAGAGTTGAGTTTCATTTTCAAATAAATAAAGAACAAATGCTAAATTCACTCTTCACCTCAATGTCTACTGGGCAAACTTTAGAGTGGGGAAAAAGTTTTGGTTGAAGGTTTTTCCTGTTAATTTGCTGCCCCGACTCTTCAGCCTTGTTCCCCTCATGACGTTGGACAGCTGGGATGCTATAAAAGCTCATGTCATTTATTTTTTTTGTGCTTGGCTATACTGTATCTGTCAAAGCTTTATGAACTAAAGGTGTATAAACACGGGCCCTTTGATGTTGTTGCTGTCATCGCCATGTTGACCGGCAGTATGTCAACAATAGCGGTAGCGGTAACAAGTATGACGTCAAACACTGCTGCTGACACACAGCAAGGTGGTTACTGAATCATCCAGTAACCTACAGCGGTACAAAACACAGAAGACAGTAGCAGGTTTCCACACCTAGGAACAAGATTACAGATTAACAACCAATGCAACACTTCCCTGTAAAGCCTCAGTTAAAATCAGACAGAGATGTGCATAACAACGACGAAGAAATCCAGCACACTTAAAAAATGAACCCTAAGCTGAGCGTGCAGCCATGGCGGGCGTGGAAAATGTTTTTAAGTCTTACTTTTGATTAAGACATAAGATGGAAGCAGATCACTGCAGACAACAATGCAGGACCTTTACCTTTCTTCTTTAATATTCCGTTAACACAATGGCAGGGCTTAAAAGAGTTCTTTTTGTCCTCTATGCCAACAGTACAGCTCCCACAGCCAATCAAAACAGATGTTGATTTTGTCATAATTGCTCGCAAGGCCACCTTAGTAGCTTGTGGCCCTGGGCATGCGCCAATCAAACCCAGGAGGATGATCCAGGCCTGCATGTTTATAGATAACAGTGCGTGATAGTGTCAGAAACCACAAACAAGTCTGTTAGAGATACTCAGCAACTCCACACAGTTTGAGTTGAGTGTATTTGAGGTATGCAGTTAGCACCATGCTAATTAATAAGGTATAAGCTTCTATTATTTATTGCTACATTAGTCTATGAGGAAGCAAACGTCCGAGCTGATCAACTACATACATCCACAAAAATTCCTTCACAGCTGTCAGAGCACAGTAACATCAGCTAACGTCAACAGAGAGATAAATCAATGGAGGGGAAAATAACTATAACCAAAACGCTAGATTAGCCATGTTAGCTGGAGATGTTGAAACAGCTCTCTAACACTAAACTAGTTCACAAATAGCTGAGCATGTGCACATGAAAGCAGGGGGGCACGCCGGATCGTCAGGATCCATAACACCACTGTCAACGTTTCCACAAACACCAGCACCAGTACACAAACATCTGCTCCCCGCTGAGCTTTCGCTCTCTCAGATACCGACAGCTTTAGAGGGAAAATGGAAACTGTTCCTCTGAAAGTGGCTGAAGCAGCAACTTAAACCACAGACTGCACGTTAACGTCAGTCAGCAGTGCTGAAACACTGACACAGAGCTTCTTTAACTCCGTATGATGAAGTTTATCCCTTTACTAACAGCACAAACCCATTTTCCTCTGTTCATCATCAGCTGACAAACCACTGAAACTGAGATGAGGCTGTTTTTGCTTCAAGCTCGAACACTTGAGTGAGCTGTACACGCTCTACTCGTCATCAATGTTATTGTTGTTGCTTTAACAGAAGCAGCGTCACCTGCAATGAGAACTTCCAACAGAAAAAATGCAGAAATGTGAAAAGAACCTATTAAGTGCAAATCTAATATTCCTGCCTGTGAAGCTGTTTTGATTAGAACATGAAAGGCGAAAACAGAGTCTAGATGAGCACTTTTACTGTAAACAAAGTGTAAACTAAGAGATCTCCCTGCGTTAGGAAGGAAAAGTCACTCTCCTGCTGCGGATGGGAGGGAATCAGGTCAGAAGGTCATGTAGCACATCGTTCATCTTCACTGACGCTCTGCAGACAGTGCAGTTCTTGGTCTTGTGGTCTGTTCCACTTCACACACTACGGGAAGTGTGTGGCATTACACAGACGGGCTATCACAACTCAGCTTGGATCTAAAGGCTGGGGATGAAGAGAGACAGTGATGTTACAGTGGTTTATCACAGGTCTTCAGGGTTTTAAAGAGACAGTCTAATCTAATAAGTCTAATCTAATTTAAAGATCAAATTTAAATCTAGTTTTGCCCTCTTACCCCAAATGTAATCAATCAGCCAAGACATGTTTGGTGTCAGTTTTGTACCAGGGCTGCGAGGCGAATGTAGGTGACAATAGTGCTGTAATACTCAAGTCTGGACTGTGTCTTATCTCGGTCATGGAGTAACGTGGACTTAAAAGGTGTTCTGGAGACCGGTTGAGTGTGATGCCTCCGTCTGGGGTAACTGGAAACTGACCTTGTCATTTTGTCATTATTGAACATCAATAAAACCTTCAAGCAGAATAAAACAGTACTTTTTCTACATGTTTAAATAAAATCTGTTCACTACTGGTTGAGGATCTATTTGGTTCTTTCCATGATGACTTAACTGGGTATTACTGTTTTGTTAATGTTCATTGGTTCTTTTTCTTCTTCTTTATTTTTATGCTCTAAAAAATCTTAATCTGGTCTCAGTCTTGACTTGACTACTATAAAGTCTTGGTCTTGACTCAGACTCAATAACCACGTTTACATGCAGTCTGATAATCTGTTCATAATCCAACTAATAGCTGAATCGGAATAGAGTACATTCATTTATACACCTTAATTGGAGTAGTCTAGTCTGATTGAGGCCATTCAGAATACAGTTTCTGTCCGACTGATCGAGGTGGGTAATCCTGTAAATAATCCGTTAAATAGAAGAATAATATCCGTGTAAACGCCTGTATCTGATTACATTCCCTATCGGAAGGTTTAGGTCTGTTCTGATCATGTTCGTCGCGTCATAGTGAAAGTTTATACCGTTCAACATGGCGGAGCAGAAACTGGTCTGCAGAGGAGACGAAGTTTATGCTCTGGTCTTTAAAAGACAGCGGTGGGACGGACGTCCAGCTTATGTGTCTCAGAACACGACGTCGTCCTCTCGGCCTTCTTTAATAAGGACATGTGAAGGACGTTTTCCTGAGTCTGACATCATTTTAAAGCAGTTAAAAACACAAGCGCTGCTCACTGCTGCTCATCTCACTCTGACTGGACTCACGTGATGTTGGTTGTCATGGTAACGTCTACAGTAAGTGGTTCTCTACACATAAGCGTCATTTTGGATCGGATTACTTGTAGTGAGCATGAAAACTGAGATTTTCATCAGATTGTTGAGCAGAGTGAGAATAAACACCTCAGTCTTAAACTGTAATCAGAATGAATTCAATTGGATTGGCAAAAATCTTTGCTTATAAACCTAACCAGTGTGTCCTGGTCTTGGTCTTCACTCTGACTCTAGAGGATATGACATTTTTAATAGATATTACGTTATTGAAATATTTGTTCAATCTTAATGTTGCTGCATTTCTACCTGCTTTAGCTTCTCTTCTTGCATCATGAACTTCTAAAACCTTACCTGTCAGAACCTCATTCCACCAGCACTGGGGCATCTCAGGCATGTGTGCTCTCACCTCTCATCTACTCCTGATACACCAACAAGTGCACTTCCATCCACCCATCCGTCAAGCAGATAAAATTTGCGGATGATGCAACTTTTGTAAGCCTCATTACCAACAATGATGCGTCCATCTACAGGGCAGAGGTGCCCTTCCGGCTACATGGTGCACTGAAAACAACCTGGAGCTCAAGAGAATGTTCTTTCTGTGGAGGTGACTGAAAGTCAACATGTCTCAAACAGTTCAGTCCCACTTCTTCTACAAATCATCCACTGAGAGAACCTTAACCTTCTCCATATTCGAGTGGTTCTGCTCAGCCTCCTCCGTCTCAAAGGCCAGACTGCAGCGAACTGTACACACAGCTGAAAAGCTTACTCAACAACAATGGCTCTCAATTCAGGAGCTGTGTGACACCAGGGTCAGGAAGCAAGCTGAACAAATCACCATGGACCCCACATGCCCGGGTAACTGTTCCAGAAACTCCCCTCAGGGAAACGGTGTCGCTCCATTAAACCAGAACCAAACTGAACAGCTTTTTCCCAGTGACACTTATCCCTCTCAATAAGTCAACAACTAAGCATGGTTTATCTTAGCCTTAACTTTGTATTTTTGTATGTGGACCGTATTTGTTGTATATTTTGCTCTTTTTGCATGTCCTGTATGTTCTCGTGTGGCCTACCAAGTTAAATTCCTGTGTACTTTGTGCATTTGCTGAATAAAGTAATTCTTCCATGTTACTTTCATAACCTGGACAAGGTGCGTAGTACAAGGGGTCCTCGTGGGTCAGGAACCCATAATTAACCTCTTGGACATCCTTGAATGTCTCAAAATAAAAATTCTGGAAAAATAATCTTACTGTATCTTTATGCTGTCTATTATGGGAAATGAGTCACTCAACTACAAATTAAGGGAAAACTCATTGTTCATCCTGTTTCACAATCACCCACAACCGGTGAGCGGCACTTTTGGCATTCTTAACTAACTAGAGCTGCAGCACTGCTCTGCCAACATGGGACCCCCCGAATACCAGGGGGTATATTGCACACTGACCTTAGAACAGTTTTAATCGGTCATGCTGGAGTCAACCACTTGGATTGTTGACAGATTTTAGCACCAAGGCCTGCACTGTGAGGAAATGCATAAGGAAAAAAGTAAAACAGCAAACCAGTTAACAACTGAGTACATGCTCAGTGTGTTTGTTATACGGATATAGACTTTTAGTTTTAAGCAGGTGAAGCTAACATGTCGCTATATCACCATCACATTTTCCCGCTGGAAAACAGAAGAATCAGTGGTGGCTGCCGGTGCTGGCTGACCATTTTGTGTAGTGAGAAGGTTGAGAACCCAAATTCTGACAAATGGAAGTTCATACTTATTATTTAGCACAAGAAAAAGCAAGAGAGCGTGAATCCTCATCGTCAAAGAAGCAAAAACACGACGGCTGCCATAGGTTCTACTACACGCTTGGAAAGGGAGGGGTGAGGGAGGGGGGATTCATTTGGTTGCACTCTGCAACCTCACCACTAGATGGCACTAAATCTTACACACTGAACCTTTAATATAACAAGCTTGACAAAGAAATGTCAGTGAACCTGGAGAACAATTAAGCTCCTGTTTCTCTCCACCGAGTTTTAAGAAGCGGCTAGGGGCAACAGAAATATTTTTTAATCAATATTTATCATATCCGTTTTAGTAATAGTGACACATTTTTGTCACAGTAGAATTTATTGTATCAGTGAATCCACTAGTTTTGTCATATTTTATATCCAAATAATTATCATCAAAATGAATTACTGGAGAGTTAGACAGCTAAGTTATAATTATTGTATTATATAATTATGATTTCAGAGAAAAAATTATCGAGGTCAGATAGAAAGTTCAGCTGTGACAGTTGAAGTGTGTTCAGCTTCAGACCAATTCAGGCTGGATTTTCAGCTCTGCGCCATACAGAGTCATAAACCACACAGTTAAGTCTATTAGAGATGCTGAACAACTCCACACAGTTTGAGGTGAATGTGTGATGACTTACACATGCAGTTAGCACAATGCTAATTAGTGGGTTATGAGCTTTAATTACTTGTTAGCTACATTAGCCTCGCAGTTCCAGTGCAAAACTAAAAGAAGTAAAAATTCATTGTAGCACAACTACAGCTTCAACACATGCTTTTTGCATGAATACATTGTATGTTATTAGTATTATATGTGATAAATCCTCAATAACATTGTGAACCGAGGCATAAAACATGCCACTGCTGTCAGAACGAAACCGTATCTCCAAAAGAGTAACTTTATAGATCAGGGGTCTCTAATTAAAATTCAATAAGGTCCAGTTAGAAAATGTCCTCAAGTAAAGGTCCGAAACATCATAATGACTAACTTGCGTTATGATTTCCTAGCCATATACTGTTTACTGAAGTAGCCTAGTAGGTATATCAACATATTATACAGTCAACAACTGAATGTCAAACCAAATAAAGTACAGTTCAGTCATATTTCAACAACATTTATTATCAGTTTTCTCTTTTTAGAGCACGACATGTTAAATAACTTCCTCACTTTCTTTTCTGACTGCTATTTCTCGCCTCGTCCCTCCCGTAATGCACAGATCTGATTGGCTGAGTAGCGTCACGTGTGATATTTACAACGCATGCGATTGGTCTGCTCTGGCTGCTAAAGCTACCGTAAAGGCTAGAAAAGCTACACTGATTAAAACAGGACCACCCCATCAAAATTAAATAATTCTCCATAGTTTATTGCTTATAGGTCCAGGTCCACATAGGACAGCGTCTGGGTCCAGACTCAGACAGCGGTCCACCTATTAGTGACCTCTGTTATAGAACAAACTTGAAATGGAGGTCATTTGGGAGCATTTCAGTTGGTCCATTCATTAGGAAACTGAATACGGTGCAAATGGTAGCTGGTGTTCTTGAATTATGCAAAAAAGTAAAACATGGGCATCTGTTCCTTTTTTGGATTAAATCCATCAGCTTTCTCTTATCTATCCCTTCCTAACTTCCATCCTTCCATCCATCCATCCATCCATCCATCTATTCATTCATCTAAATTTTACTGGGTAGGTATTTTTTTCTAACAGACTGTGGGTATTGCAATTAAGATGCCAACAGCACATCCATCCACCAATTTATTAATTCAGCCATTAATTAATTCATTAATTCATTCTTCCATTCAAATGTTCTTTCGTTTGTTCAGTTATTCCTCTGCCACTGAGCTGAGAACAAATTCCCAATCCTTCAATCCAAGGTCAGGAGATGTTTGTTCTCATTATGCTATCTAGCAGAATAAATCAGCTGCATTATTCCCGGCAGTGGTTGCGTAATTAAATACTGATACGGCCTGTCGGCTCTGGTTTGGCCTCGAGCTCTGAAATGAGAACCGCTGGATCGATCAGGAAGCCGGCCTGTCTTTATCCGACAGTGTAATTGCTGCTCTGTGGCTAATTTACATACATGCAGGACCAACTGCCTCTTAATGTTGATCTTAATCTCAGTCTCTGTAGCATAAATGATTAACCTGGTTTTAGATCAGTGCAACAAGGCCTTTCTCTCCAGACGAACAGTGAAAGATAGAAAGAAAAAGAAACCACCAACATTTATCTGCTTGTTTTCCCTCTGGCTATGATGCCAAATGATCCAGTGGATATACTGTAAATATACTGTGATGAGGAAAAATAACAAACACCAAAGACAGTCGTTTTCTTTAGTATCTAAATAGTATTAAGTGGATGGAGATTGAGTTTGTGCTGGGATAACCAAGACTGTTTGGGGGGGTTTAGTGAAAGAGATCTACACTCCCTGTTCACTTTATTAGAATCCTCGACCTTGTATGAGGTCCACTTATTTTATAGGTCCACTGTATACAGTACTGTGCAGAAGTCTGAAACCACCCTTCCTTTCCAGTCAAAATGACCATTAAGTACAACTGATTTCCTGGGAAATAAAGCAGAAAACAGCAGAAAACTTATTTAAAGTTAAATAACACAGACATCTCAACAACTAGAGATAGTTTATTCAGTATTTAGTGAGTCACTCTTTCCCTTTATTACAGCTTCCTTTCTTTTCAGGAGACTCACTTTCAGTTCCTCAAAGAATCTGCAGACACACCTCCAAAGTTCAGTCTTAGACGTTGGTTGCACTTCTTCAGTGCTTTCTGCTTCATGTTATGTAAGAAATGGGCGTTCAAGCACAGAACAAAGGTCCGGTGTAATGTTTCGGTCTCAAATGCTGCCAATTCAACATCATACTGATGAAGATCTGATGACAGTAGTAGATGATTCACTCACATCCTCAGAGACGCTCCTTCACCGTTTAGACTGAGCTCTCTCTGAATTCTCTTTCTGTAACGGCTTGTCTTGTTCTGTCCTTGTCTTTCTCTGTTTTAGCCTTGGTTTCCTTGTTTTCCTCTGCCTTATGCTTTTGTTTGTTTTGGTTTCCAGCTCCACCCTTTTGTCCCAGCCCTGTGTCTTGTGTTCACACGCTCCCAGTAATTACCCCCAGGGGTTTCTTGTTGGTGGTGTTCTTGGTGTGTATGTACACCCCTTGTGTCAGTTTTGTCTTTGCTTGGCATTGAATGTGAATGTGTTTGCTGTGGATTGTTCCTAGATCAGTTATAGCTTTGTTGTGATGTTATTGTTTTAGTTTTCCCTCTTATTTCTGTTTCCTTTCTTATTTGTTTACTTGTGGTTTTGTTTTCCGGCATATTGTTCCTTTCTTCGTGATGGAGTGTGTTTACATGCACTTAATAATCCGATAACTGCTTAAAATCATATTGTACATGATCTTTTTTATTACGTTTACATGATCTTGAGTAATCAGATAACAGGGAAACTCTGGGTCTACATGAGTCAGACAGTAATCAGATTTCTGCTTTGCAGCCAGCCAATAAACTCACAGAAGAAGACGTAACGTAAACGTGTACAACTCCACTTTCTTTTGAAACATCGCCACTTTACCTGAAAAAATTAACATACATTTTGCTGCGTCTTGCGACATCCACCGTCTGATCTCGTGCATACGCAGACTGAAAAACCCGAAAGAAATCAGAGTAAGAGTTTACATGCACTGAGAAATCTGATTACTGAGCTAAAATTCATCTTTATTGGCTTACCTAATCTGATTCCTAGATCGGCGTATGGTGTTTACATGACCATTTTGAGTTAGCGGATAACTGCAGAAATCTGATTATGATCGGATTATTGAGTGCATGTATATGCGCTCATGGACTCTAATAAAACCAATTCGCACTTGCATCCTGCTTCATCTCCTGCTCACCCAATGTGACACTTTCAACCATCAGATTCATCCATTCAGGGAAGAGGTCCGAACTGTAACCCACGCTACAGAGTGTTCTTCCATGTGTTGTCGACCAGAGAGGTCTCCAAATCCCCAAAACTTACATAATGCGGCCTTAAATATTATAACCATTTGAAGTCCTTTTTTTTAAGTATTGCTGTACTCGTGTGCTAATTTTTGGAGGACGGGCCGAATTCAAACCCAAATCCTAAACAAAAACATTTTAGCGATCTCCTGATTGAGCATTAATAACAGCAAGATGGTGCACAGTTCTAAATATTCATGGTTTTTGAAGCCTGGGTCTAAATCAAGCCCAAAATGTCTTTTTTGTGTACAACAAAGATCTTTCATTCTATATTTTCACCCATTTCATGTTATTCACTAGCTTTCATTTCAGCTTTGAGTCATGGACTTTGAATATTGAATTGCCTGAGAACACATGAAAAGGCCGAAAGCTAATCTAATCTGAGTGGCTTTGAGATTTACGACATGGTTTGGTGGAGAACGGCAGAAACAGCAGCGCTCTGAAGACGGGTGATGTCTTAATCAGGATGATCCATCATCCTCTTTTAAATGAAAAGATCCTCTGTGTATTAGCTGCAGTGTGGATGAGGGGGCAGTGTGGAGGGGGGCTGCGATATGGCCTGGGCTGGATATGCGCAAATCACATCAGAGCTTCACCTCCAGTCTGTCACACTCACAGAGGGAGAGAATGGGGAGACACAGGGAAGGAGGGATGATTGAAACGAAAGAATTAGCTGTTTGGAAAGACAGAAGATGGTGGGGGATTCGGTCAGTCTGGGCTTTGGTCTAGGACATAAGGCTCAGACATGACCGTTCCGTATGTAGTGAATAAGTACATATGAATTCGGTGAATATGAATTGGGCACTGGCTGGGTCCCTGATAGTGGGAACATTGGGACACTGACCAGTCAATTATGTGTGACATGATATTTCAGTCATTTCATGTATGTTTCATTTTGTTTACATTAAGACTGAAACACAGCTGAGTGTCGGTCACACACAGCAATGCTTAATGCGGTTAAACCTTTCTTCATGCAGTTAAAACCACTAGCATAATGCAAGTTTCTGTTAGCATCACTACTGCCAAGCTAACAGTGGCTCACCTACACAATTCATTGCAGCTTTTTCTCTGACCATTTCAGTAAAGATTCGGACTTAAAGCCAGTCGGGAATTGTTCTTCTCTGTGGTGTCTGACAGAGAGGAATCAAACAGTCATGTGCTGATTTCCACTGAATAGGACAAACTTCTGGAAGTTCTAGATATGTCACTGACTGTGAATACAAACAGCAGCTTAGTCAATATGTTATTAAAAACAGAATACAGCAGCAGCTCTATATCAGCGCTCACCACTGAGAGAGTCTCTGTGAAGCTTCTACCCCCAGAGGGGACAGGGCCAAAAATCAGAATGAATCTGAGTGAACGTTTTGCAATTTGTATGCACATTTTTCTTTTTTTTTTTTTATTCCTGGTCATGATTTCTTAATTCATTCCCACAATTAACAGTTTATTCTGTCGCGTGCACATTTTATTTAATATGTGGGTCAGTTTTCTTTTATTCATGACCACGACTGCTTAATTCATTCTCGTTTTCTTTTAATTATCAATTAAATGATCAATTAAAGATTCACGATGCGGCTGCAGTTTTGTGGTAAAATGAAGGAAGACGATAAACTACAACCACAACCTTCACTTAACTGAACTTTCTAATGATTATATTTAATAGAGATGAAGACTCAGCGTAGCCGCTCATCTCTGTTTCTGCTCATGTGGAGCTGCAGTGTTAGAGACCATCACACAATAACCGGAAGAAAAAATTGTGCATACAAATTGCAAAACGTTCACTCAGATTAATTTTTATTTTTACCCTTGTTCCCTTCAGGGCTCCGTAATGTGCTTATATGTTTGTCACAAGCTTTAAAAAAACGTCTTTTAATGCTTTAAATATCTGTGTTGAATCTGGAACTGACAAAAAGTGTTCAGGCAAATCAGCATCAGCTGCTTATACTGCTAACAAACTACTAGAATCCCATTAGGACGCTTACAGACGTTAGCGATATTGTAGAGGTTGGTTTTGACAGAATTTTGACATTGATGATATATCTTGTTTGTTTGATAGGGGCAGCTCTTCACCATAGGGTTGTGATGAAAAATGAAGGCTGAAGGCTGAAATGAAGGCTATTAATAGTGAGTTTGTCCCTCTTTGCTGCAGTAACAGCCTCTTCTCTTCTGGGATGGCTATGTTGGAACATTGCTGTGAGGATTTGATTGAGCATTAGTGAGGTCAGGTACTGATGTTGGATGATCGGGTCCATCTGTCCTATTTTAACTTCAAGCACCTTCCCCTGTAAGAGTCTCTACACAGCCCTGCATGACATTTTAAATGAACATCCTGTCACTTAAAACATGAGGAGGAGCCACTAAAGAAGGAAAAATAAATTACATTCACCGATCAGGCATAACATTCTGACCACCTCCTTGTTTCTACGCTCATTGTCCATTTTATCAGCTCCACTTACTATATAGGTGCACTTTGTAGTTCTACAGTTACAGACTGTAGTCCATCTGTTTCTCTGATACTTTGTTAGCCCCCTTTTACCCTGTTCTTCAGTGGTCAGGACCCCCATGGACCCTCACAGAGCAGGTACTATTTGGGTGGTGGGTCATTCTCAGCACTGCAGTAACACTGACGTGGTGGTAGTGTGTGTTGCGCTGGTGCGAGTGGATCAGACACAGCAATGCTGCTGGAGTTTTTTGATCGGTGTATATAGTGAGTTAAACTTTTATAATGGTAAAAAAGCAACACTGTCACCAGAGTGAGATCCAGCTGAGCTTAAAGTCAGCTGGATAAGTAAGGGTGGTGAGAGAGACTCCTGCATCGAGAGGAATCTGAGAAGGTTATCTGTAATTTAAAGTGTGACTTATTAGAACCCCAAACGAGCATCCCATCATCAGCAATGCACAAATTAGCCAGTCATAAATTTACATAACTTAGGCAGTTTGTCATAGTCATTGTTAATAGTTAGCCTTTGATTTCAAAGTAAATCAGCTGGCAAGATGGTGGGCCCCCCAAAAAGATTCCAGCTTAGGACCCCCTAAAAGACTAGAGTCTGCCCTAAATAGCATGCAGCACAAGTTCCTGTGATGCAGCAGCCAAAGGAAGCTCATGTTGTGTTTAATGTGTGTCTGTTTGTGTATGAGAATCCAATATCCGCGCAGCTTGGAGCATCTGGAGGTGAGATTACTGTAGCTCAGGCCTGGGTGGCCGCCTCATGGATATAAGGAAAATATTCCTCAAGCCCCTCAGCTCACCAACAGCCAGATAATAATACTCCTCTCTGCTAAAGCAGAGTGCTTTATGTAACTACACAGGGAGTGTTGACAATTCTGGTGCAGGCTTGTGATTGTGTGCAGGTTATTATCACTGCCCCCTGACTTGTTAGTCTGTGGGTACATCCTCTGCGGGCAAGACAGCTCAAGAACATTGCAGAAGTGTTCTGCAAGGAAGAGTGAGAGAAAATTCCTAATACAAGAATGAAAAGACCGGCTATGAAAAGTGCTTGCGAGCTGTGATGTCTGCCAAAGGTGCTACTAAGAACTGACTTAGTGGGGTGTCCAAACTTTTGCACATGCCACAATTACTATTTTTTCTTTTTTTTAAGTGATTCACAACTGTGCAAAAATAACTGTGCATTAACATTTGCAGAAAAAAATTCTAAAATAAACAAGATCTGTAATTTGGTTGTGGTGCCCAAGCTTTTGCATGCAGCTGTAGTCATTTTCCGGGCTGGTCCTTTAGGACCAGTGAAAACCACAGTGAATCCTGTTAAAACAAACTCATAATGTCTTTATTATGTAATGCTATGATGCCCAGCATTCCATCTCTTATACCTAATAAAGCACTCGAGAAGGAATTAATGAATTTAATCAGATGCATAGGGAAAACACAAAACGTGTATCTCTGTAGTCCTTAAAAGGAACCCTGGCTAGTAAGACCTCAGTGTGGGATACGAATCCTAAACTATTAAAAATAAGTTGTTAAAATTACACAAAACATCTTTAACATTTCACATTATTTCAGACGTGCAGTGCGTGTTGTGAGGCTGACGGCAAGACAACAAGTGAGCTTGGAGCTTTTATCTGTTCGAGATAAAGAGACCTACAAGCTACACTGTATGGCCAAAAGTATGTGGACATGAGTTCTGGTGTTTCAGTCACACCAATTGCTAACAGGTGCAGTCTCCATAGACAAATCCTGGTAGTAGAGGGTCTGTGAAATTTCTGCCCTGCTAGATCTGCCCCGGACAACTGTAAGTGCTGTTATTGTGAAATGGAAGCATCACTTAAGAAGCAGTAGACCACACAAACTCTCAAAATTCAGAGTCCAAATGCACATAATTCATAAAAACCGCCTGTTCTCTGTTGCATCGCTTGCTGGCTCTTAAATCTTCATGAAATGTGTTTCCATGGCTGAGCAGCTGCACACAAGCCTCAGATTACTATGCACAATGCCAAGCATCGGCTGGAGTGGTGTAAAGCGCCGCCACTGGACTCTGACTTTGTAGACAATTCTAACTTTATGGCAGCAGTTTGAGGAAAACTCTTTCCATGTTCCAGCATGAATGAACCTTGTGCACAAAGCGAGCTCCAGTGGTCTGCACAGAGTCCTGACCTCAACCCCACTGGGGTGAATTAGAATGCCGATTGTGATCCAGACCCTCTCGTCCAACATCAGTGTCTGACCCCACAAATGCTCTTTTAACTGAATAAGCACAAATTCCCACAGACTCTCTCCAACATCTGTAGAAAGCTTCCCAGAAGAGTGGAAGCTGTTAGAGCTGCAAAAGGGGGCAACTCCATATTAATGGTCATGGTTTTGGAATGGGATGTACAGCAAGGATGTATAGCTGCGATGGTCACGTGTCCACATACTGCATAAAGTAACTTGTAGATAGCTGAGCTGAAATGACTCTGAGATAGAGCTGCTGCTTTTTCGACTATTCATTGTAGCTTATACACTGCACAAAACAGGAGGAGTAGAGAATTGTTTTTCTGTCCCCTTTTCTGATCCCAGTTCAGAGACACACTTGTTTATTTTAGGGTAACAGGGCCTCTTTTTGCAAAGAGAAGCATACATGATTGGCAGTCAGCCAGCACAGAGATGAACAAAGTTTCTGTGAACTCAGCTAGAGTGATACAGAACAGGAAACCTCCAATGAGCCAAACGTGGCTGCCAGGAAATGTACATGTGTATTTTGAAACTTGACAGGTCAAGACATTTTGTTCAGACAGAGAGACAAAGAGGACTATATTATAATGAGATCAGTGAGCTGAAAAGGTTCTCCTTTTAAAGGAAATCTATGCAATTTCCTTTCAGTAGGGACTATGTATTTTGTAGTGTTTCTGGCAAAAAAACCTCTTGCTTACATTTACATTTACAGCATTTACCAGACGCTCTTATCCAGAGTGACTTAGAAAAAGTGCTTTGTCTCTCTAGATTAAGTATCTTTGCTAGTTACAAATAGAGAGAGAAAGCCAGTCCTGAGCTCAGACACTGCTAGAAACAAAAGCCCATGTTGATACAGAGAGAAAAAGGAGCAGAATTAAACACAGAGCAGTGCAGTACATTTCAATAAGTGCAGCACAATACATTACAATGAATACTAAACTCAGTGCTCACTTAAGTGCTGTATAAAGAGATGGTCTTCAGTCTGCGTTTGAAGGCCACGAGAGACTCTGCTGTTTGGACAGCCAGTGGGAGCTCATTCCACCATCTGGACTCCAGGACAGAGAAAAGTCTTGATGCTTGTCTTCCACGCATCTTAAAGGATGGCGGGTCAAGCCGAGCTGTACTCGAATCTCAAAGGGCTTGTGGGCCAGTTTGAGTTTTGACCATTGCCATTATGTAGGTAGGGGCTGGTCTGTTTTTGGCTTTGTAGGCATCAGGGTTTTAATCTGAGGCAGCTACAGGAAGCCAGTGAAGGGAGCGCAGCAGTGGAGTGATGTGACTGAACTTAGGAAGACTGAAGACGAGCAGAGCTGCTACGTTCTGGATAAGTTGCAGAGGCTTGATGGCCGCAGAGGAAGACCAGCCAAGAGCGAGTTGCAGTAGTTAAGCCTTGAGACGGCAAGAGACTGAATGAGGACCTGGGTGGCCTCTCGAGTGAGGAAGGGTCTGATCCTCCAGATGACATACAGGAGAAACCTGCATGACCGAGTCAGGTTCGCGATATGAGCTGAGAACAATAACTGGCCATCCAGAATCACACCAAGACACCAAGCCTCTACAGACGGAACAATCAGAGAGTTCTCGATTGAGATGGTGAGATCATGATGAGGACCTGTAGTTGCAGGGATGAATAGCAGCTCAGTCTTGCTAGGATT
Source organism: Colossoma macropomum (assembly GCF_904425465.1). Lineage (NCBI taxonomy): Eukaryota > Metazoa > Chordata > Actinopteri > Characiformes > Serrasalmidae > Colossoma > Colossoma macropomum. The sequence goes on from NW_023494790.1 coordinate 103,778, forward strand.
GAGCTTCAGGTGCTGAGCTGCGATTGAGCTTCAGGTGCTGAGCTGCCATCCATGAAGAGATGTCAGTCAGACATGCTGCGATGCGAATGGAAACCTGTGTGTCAGAGGGCGAGAAAGAAAGCATTAGTTGAGTGTCATCAGCATAACACTGATAAGAGAAGCCGTGAGAGGATATTACTTCACTGAAAGAACTAGTGTAAAGAGAAAAGAGAAGAGGACCCAGCACCGAGCCTTGTGGGACACCACAGCTTGCTGATTCTTTAAAATTTCTGTATATTTCCGTGGTTGAGATACAAACAATATAATTGTCAGAGTTTCTCCTATGCCTTTCTGAGTATGTCTGTTTCCCCCCCTGTGTTGTAGCCATGTGCTTTTGTTTTTGTTTTTGGCTCTTTTGCTCCGCCCTTTTCCCCACCTTCCCTATTACAATTCCCACCTGTTCATAGTTCCTGTCTTCTCCCTCTCTCAGGTGTTCCCTATTGTTTTTAGCTATATCTACCCCTGTGGTTCAGTCCTTGGAGGTCTATGCTGTCACATGTAGTGGTTGCGTGTCTGCCCCGTGTCTGCCCCGTGTCTGCCCCGTGTCTGCTCAGTGTGTTTCTTGGTTAAAAGCCTATTTGGTTTCATTCTTAGTGTTTGTTGTAGTTTGTTTTTGTTTGTTAAAGTTTGCTCACACCTCCACGTATGACAATCATTCAGGTGACTTGGTGTGAAATAGTTCACTGTAGAGAAACTTACGGACTCTGATTTCTTTACAGTGGTGGTGATAGGAACCAGGGGTCCCAATGTTTGCAGTGCAAATATAGCCATTTTATTTACTATCCAAAACCACCATTGAACCTACATGTCTTGATTTTTTATGTTAAAATGTGTTTAAAAAATGAAAAACCTGAAGATAAGTTATTGTGCTTATGCCTTATAACACCCTACATATACCTCTCTGCCAATGATTTAAAAAAAAAACATTTTACACCAAATCTTCTCAAAAGTATTATAAAACATCAGCTCAGACGTCATATTTATAACCATTTCATGTAGTAACTTTCTGTGAGGGAGATTTTAGAGGTGGACGTCTGGTTCCTATCACCACCACTGTGAACAGTTCTGACTCGGTAAGGTTCTCTAGAACAGAGCGTTTCACACCAAACCGCTCTGAATGGCTCTGTTTACATATTAATTCAGTGGAATTTGTCTAAAAGGTCAAAACGTCCAGGGCTCCTTTTAAGGATTTAAATATAATTTGAATATGATGTTTTGCCGGATGCTACATGAATGCATATTTTTTTTTATTATTTCACTGTATGTGGTTTTTAATGTAGCCCTAAAATAGCTGCATTTTCTGGAGTGATTCTTGTTTCTTGAGGCAGGTGTTGCCTGCTTGCCTGCAAAAGTACAGCATGACATGTTTGTACAAAAATGAAGACCTAATGTTTTCTCTGTTATACTGAGGTGCCCAGCACTGTCCAGTGAGAGAGGAGCGGCTTCTATCCAGATTCTCTGCAGCAGGACATTCACAAATATTGTTTACTGTCATCTGAAGGTTTTGACTTTCATAATATTGGTCTTGAACGAGCTGCTGAGAAACTCTGTGTGGTGTTAGGAGAGCATATCAGTCAGTGTGAGAGCTGGAGGCTTCTTTAAAATACAAATACGAATGTGTTTATAAGATCTGAGGTTATAAATCTGTCATATCTATGTTTCATCCTGACGAATATAAAGTTTAACATTGACACGTGAACCAAAAGCATTACAGTGTTAATCTCATGTTAAAGGGGAATTCCGCTGATCTTTTAAAATGTTTGCACAATTCGGTCATTCAGAGTGGTTTGGTGTGGTGGTGATAGGAACCAGATGTCACCATGACTACAACACAAATACAGACATTTTATTTACTATCCAGAACCACCAGTGAACCTACACGAGTCTTCTGAGCTTATATGGAATGTTGATGATGGAAAAATAATGAAAAATAATGAAAAAAAGAACATTTTTGCCTCACAACGTCCTGCATGTGTCTCTCTGCCAGAAATGGATTTTAAAAAAAAACTTTTCAGGCCAAAACCTTCTCAGAATTATTATAAACAAAGTATCAGTCATCAGGAAGTGAATTCATATCCATTTAATGTAATAACTTTCTGTGAGGGGGCTTGTGGAGAGGGGGGCGTGGCCGAGCGTCGAATGCGGGACGGAGAAGCCGGTCTGGCTGAACCAGCGGGTTAAGTAGCTGATGATGTTCACCTGTGCCTTGTTTCTGCTAGCCTACTTATAGCCATCTCTTCGTTCAGTAGGTGGCAGAGCCCAGAGAGAGAAGGACACTTATGAAGGTGTGAGCGCTGAGCTGAACTGAACCAGAAAGAAAGAAAGAAAGAAAAGAAAGCTCTCCGTCTTCACACCTGCCCCCAGCGTCTTTCCTCCACCCATCGTTAAAGTTGCTACAGAGCTTTTAGAGGTGGATGTCTGGTTCCTATCACCACCACTGTGAACAATTCTGACTCGGTAAGTTTCTCTAGAACAGAGCGTTTCACACCAAACCACTCTGAATGACTCTGAATGACTTTTTTTGCATCTTAACCATCTAATAAAGCAGACATTTTGAAATATCAGTGGAATTCCCCTTTAAAACACAGCTGTTTATAGGCTTTTAAATAGCCCAGGGGTGTCAAAGATCCTGATTGGTCAGCAGACTTCGTTCAGCTCATGAAGGGTTTGATAATGAGCTATTAAATCTAGATAAAGATGAAGCTGTGCCATGTAAGGCCTCCAGTGCTGGATTAAGACACTCCATGTAAGCTCTTATCTTTGGCTTACATGGTTCTGTTTGTTTTACTGACCTTTATTTTGCAGCCAACAATAAGTTGCACAGATGAGAAAGCGTTCCTCTGAGATGTGACCTGCTTCTGGGTCACAGTGTTCATTTTCTGAGCTTCACTTTGTGACCACTGTGTTATAACATACACTGTGTAGGGAGGCACCTGTCAGCACCACACTCTAATGACACATGAGAGTTACTGAAGTCTGCTAAACCATCTTATAGAAGGCCTCAAGAGTCGACTACACTCTAAAATGGTTCATTAGTTCGACCGTAAAAAAAGGCAAACTAACTGGTTTTATTAAACTCAAATGAATACTTTGAATGAAGTTTTGATGAACAAAAATTGGATTTTGCATGAATTTGAAACTCAATAACACTTTAAAGGGCCCCAATCTTTTTCCCTGAGGTCCACTTATAACATTTCTGTGGTTCCACATACCAAAAAAACAGTCAAGCAGCTTTTACATGACCATTTCCCACCACTCTTTACCCCTTAGATTTAAACATGGTGCTTTAGTTACCATACCTTTAAGACTGATTTTATATATATATATATATATATATATATATATATAATGTAAGAGCACAGTATTCTGTACGCTTGCAACTTTTCCTGTTTGTGTAATAAAAACACTTTCTTGTCATTTGTCAGCGATACATCTAAAACGTTGTCATATATCCTTGTTTCCATCAAATCAGTTGGCAAGACCATCTAAGCTGAGTTTGGGCATCAAATCTATGCGAATAGTGACCGGCCCCCGGCGTGACCCGAAAATGGCAAGTGGGGAAACTTTGACGGCCAGTTAAAATGCATTTTAGTACATATAAACATCACATTTAACACTCCAATGAATATTAAACAATGGATTATCAGCACGAAACACAGTATGTTTAGTACTGAGCTGTTAATCTAAGTTTACACCGTCAGCTAAGTGACCTTAGCAGACTCCTTTCAGCTGCGCAGCTTCACAGCACTGACTCACTTTACTGGGCTTTTTTCCATGGTAGCCTCATTCACTGCACATATTGTTTATATTAATTCTAATTTTATAGTCAGTATAATCAGTTAATGTCTTTTTATGCAAATAGATTTCATAAAACTTCAAATAAACTGCAGGGAAAACACTGCAGGGTAAACGGCTCCCTCTGTTGAAGCTGGCATAGGGAATGCTGACAGCACAAACCGCGGACACAGATGACATTTTCTTTTTATTTCTTTAAAAGTATTGGCCCAAATATGACCAATCAAAATGCATTTTGATTGCTAGGCAGATTTTGCAGAGTCCAACCAATCATTACATCCTGTATGACTTTTGGTATTTCCGCAATAACTACTGAAACGTGAAAAGTGCCGAAGTACTGTACAGAATACAGCACTCTTACATTATAGTAAGCATAAGTGGGCAGGGCTAAACTGCTGTTTGCTGAATAGATAAATGTATGTAAATGTGTTGGTTGTCATGACATCACAGAAACAGCGAATCCACAGTGTTTTGTTTTTGCAGTTTAGTTTCCATACATGGAGTGTATGGACTGAGGACAGTTCTGAGGAGATGGACAGTTCATTTTGAAACTTATGTGCATCAAACTCTTTCATCCAATTAAAGCTGGAATTTTTTTCATGATACGGCCCTTTAAACACTTTACACTGCTGCCCTGCTTCTCTTTTTACAGTAGAGTACAGGTGGAAGGTATTCTGAAACGCTGGTGTAATCAACGTGGCCTCATTGTTTCCCTTCGGCGAAATCCCCAACACCGCTTAAAGGACCGTCTTAAGCCCTCGGAGGGGTGAGACACTGACTGAACACATGCCTTTTCAAACCTGAACAGAGCTGTTTATAAGCCACAGCAGTAAACTACTTTAAAATGCTTCATATTTCTAAACCATAACATTCAATTTGCTGAGCTTTAAGTTACAAACTCCTCCGTCTGTTATACATGACCGCTGATACAGCCTCATCACTTTACTCTGCCAGCTCACTAGTTATCATGCCTAAGGCTACACAGCTAACAGCAACAAAATAAAGCCTTTACACCACAAATGTAAACAAAGCTCACAGCCAGACAGACCAGTTATTCACAGAATGTAGGTATGTTATGTTCAGACATTTCAAAAAGGTTGCATGGCTAGCCGAATAGCTCACTGAGGCTAACCTAGCTAAGGGCATGTATGTTCCTACTGATTAATCCACTTGTTGGGTAATATAGATGTGGCATGCATCCAAGTCCAAGTTGGCAAAGTATTGAAACAGCAATCAGATTTTGGATGAAATGGCAGTTTTTCAGGAGAAGGATTTTTTCTTAACCTTTCCCTGTAAGGGGGTGTAGGGTAATGGGACATTATAAGTCATTTCTGTTCATCCATTCATCATGAAATTTGCAAACCACTGAAAAGATCAACTAGCACCTTCGAATTATGTAAAAAAAAAAAGACTAATAAAACCTGAAGAGACCTTCTGACAGTGACAATATGCAGGAACGCACACTTAAAACAGATTAGTGTTGAGGCTTTTAACAAAAAGCAATTAAAAGAAGCATAACTTCTTATAGTTGGGAGGATTTTTTAAGTTCTCTGTAGACAAAAGGTTTAGGGACACTTATATAAAACGAATGAGCAAATCAAAAACAGTCGTTCAGAGTGGTTTGGTGTGAAACGCTCCGTTTCAGAGAAGCTTACAGTCAGAATTGTTCACAACTCTACTCTACACTTAAAGTCCCAAAAAGGGAGCTCTGAAGAACCATATGTGGTTCTTTTAAAGGGGGATTCTGAGTGGTCTAACGTGATTATGTGATTCTAGAGAAACTTACCGAGTCAGAACTGTTCACAGTGGTGGTGATAGGAACCAGACGTCCACCTCTAAAATCTCCCTCACAGAAAGTTACTACATGAAATGGTTATGAATTCACTGCCTGATGTCTGAAGGATTGTTGTCTAAAATGTATTTTTAAAAACCTATTCATGGTGGAGAGGTAAAAAAAAAACTTTTCATCGGTTTTATCATCATTTTCCATCATCATCATTCCATATAAAACACAGGTTCACTGGTGGTTCTGGATAGTAAATAAAATATCTATATTTGTGTTGTAGTCATGGTGACGTCTGGTTCCTATCACCACCACTGTAAAGACATCTGGGTCTCTACAATCAATCATTTCACACCAAACCACCCTGAATGACTTTCTTCACATCTCAATTATTTAATTATGCAGAAATTTGGAATTCTCCCTTTAATTAGGGAGTAAGTTTCTCTACAGTGAACCATTTCACATTAAACAAATGACTTTGTTAAAATCTCAGTTATTAAATATTGTAATTAATATAATAATATCAATAATACAATATTACACAAAACATATATTTTATGTATAATTTTATTATGTTCTAGTAGTTGCATGTATAGAATAAAAAAATAAAATAAAAATGGTTATTAAAACAGGAATATTTTTAGATATACCTATAGCTTAATTTATTTATACATTTTTACAGAATAGAAATGACTTATTTTTTTTTTTAAATAAATCTGCTTCCTCTATCCCAAACACAAAGAAAACATGGTCATTTTTAATTTGAACAGTTGGAAACATTAGGGGTCCGCAGACGTTGGCAGGCTGTGTGTATATTTATCTGTGTGGCTGTGTGGTATCAGTTCTGGGCCCTGTAGCATTTCAGACCAGCAGGTGTGAGGTGAAGTGAGGTGAGGAGAGGGAGCAGGGCCGAGAGACCTGGTAATTAGCCTTGTCCTGCTGGCTGAGATGGGGTATTAGTATGCCCCTGGTGTAGTGAAGCAACATCACAGCACGGCCAGCCATGCCGCTCAGCCCCACAGTTTACAGAGAGTGTGAGGGATACAGAGAAATGGACATTATATTGGAAACCCCACTGGGCTTTTGGTCTTTGGATCACTTGCACATTGACTGTTCCCTCCTGACTTGAAAGATCTCTCAGAGATGGGAAAGGATGAAGACATGACATTTTACCCATAGAGGGTTATAAACTAGAGATGAATAGAGTACCTTATTCATACACTAAGACAGCAACAGTCTTTGTTTTCTTTTATAAAACATTAGAGTTGTCACAGTTGCACAATTAAAAAATAATCAGTAAAATTTCATCATTAATAAATTAAAATTACATTCTCAATGGATCAATTTAGTGATTACTTTGCAATTTGAATGATAAACAGGGCATCCGCAGGTCAATATAAAGCCGTGTTTGGCAGTATGAAGATTCTCCACAAGGGGGAGCCATTAGCAATCAAATAACTTTTGTGTGCAACACTGAAAGAGAGGAAACTCACATCAGAGAATTTCAGATATTTTCCATTTTTTTGAAACCAACAAAATTAAAGTGAAAAACAATCACACAATCTGAATTCTGAACGATAAGTGTGCCCATGTTGACTGAGGCTAAATGATTAGTTCAATTAATTCATATGAAAATGTTTGTTTTTGGTGAATTCATGGGAATAAACACAAATATTGACAAATACTGTCCGTTGGCCTAAAGGTCACAGAGCTCAGCGCCCATGCTATACATAATTAACTTCTTGCACTTCATATTTATCTGTGAAAAAGTGAATCTGCACAGATTTTGATTTGGATATTGTAAAAGAACAAAAAGAGTTCATTCCAATATTCACACAAATACATATACACAGCTCTGCCCTCCCATTTGGAGCTATGGTCCACACATCTGGAGTTACACCCTTCCCATCTGAAGGTTTTCCAGCATGCAGTAGGAGCTAACAGGCTAACAGCTACTCCAATAACATGCCGTTAGGATCTTCCGATGGCAACATATAAAGTAAAGCATATGCAACTTGAATGTCTGGTCCAATTTTTAAATGCTTCAATAACCCATGTTTAGTTGGAGCTGGCCTAAGCAGTGTTAAACCCAGTGTGGGATGGAGATGTCCACCACTGTTAGCTTGGCGCTAACAAGACACTGAAATTCCCAGAGGAGACATTAGCATTATCTTCACAGTGCTGCTCAGCCTACTTAGAAAGTGAAGGTATCTGCAGTAAATGCTGCTACAGAATGATGCTCAGTTCTGAGAAGCTCATGAAATGAAAAAACGGCATTAAAGATTTTTCTAAATGGCATCATAATGATGAAAAATGCATAGAACTGAATTTGCTGATATCTGAACACGCCTTTTTATTCTTAAACAACAAAAACAGATCATTCAGTCATCAAAATAATTGCTAGATAACTTGATTGCTTGATTATAATCTATGAATGGCCTATAATAAAAATGATATTTCCTGATGAGATCTGTCAAGAAAGAGAGAGAGAGAGAGAGAGAGAGAGAGAGAGAGAGAGAGAGAGAGAGAGAGTGTGTGTGTGTGTGTGTGTGTGAGAGAGAGAGAGAGAGAGAGAGAGTGTGTGTGTGTGTGTGTGTGAGTGAGAGAGAGAGAGAGAGTGTCAAGTCAAGTCAAAGTTTATTTATGTAGCTCTTTTTACAGCAGGTGTCGTCACAAAGCAGCTTTACAGAAAAATCCGGGTCTGAGCCCCCATGGGCGTCGCCAGTGGAGACGGTGGCAAGGAAAAACTCCCTAAGAGGAAGAACCCTTGAAAGGAACCAATACTCAGAAGGGGAACCCATCCTCCTCTGGACCACACCGGATAGCAAACAGCATTAATATAAAGTATTATAGTTCAAAACGGGGAAAAACAGGCGGAGCAACGGTTAATTAGATATTGAGTTTATGCAGCAGCAGGAGGGTCAGTTCATGAGGGTGAGGTGCAGATCAGCCAACAGAGATGGAGCTCTGGTGACTCTAGCAGCTCTGGTGGCTCCCATGTGGCGACTCAGGCAGACGTCGCTCAGGGGCTCAAATAGAGAGAGAGAGAGAGAGAGAGAGAGAGAGAGATTGATTAACAGGACAGGTCAGTTTATGGAGAGATATTAGTGAGTTAATAGTGCAACAACTGATATTAGCGTAATGCTTGTGCAAACAGAGTTTTGAGTCTAGTTTTAAGTGTAGAGAGTGTGTCTGAGTCCTGAACAGAGGTCGGCAGATGATTCCACAATTTTGGGGCTACGTAGGAAAACGCTCGACCCCCTGCTGTGGTTTTTCTAATTCTAGGAACCGTCAGCAGGCCGGTATTCTGTTAGCGGAGCGTATGTGTGGGTTCATACGACTGAACTAATTCACTAAGATACTGTGGGGCCATTTAATGATTTATACGTTAAGAGACGGATCTTATACTCTACACCAAATTTAACAGGTAGCCAGTGTAATGACCACAGGGTTGGGGATGTATGGTCAAATGTTTTGGTCCTTGTAAGACTCTAGCAGCTGCATTCTGGACCAGTTGGAGCTTATTTAGTAAAGTGTTGGAGCTTCCAGCTAAAACGGTGTTACAGTAGTCCAGCCTGGAGGTTATAAAGGCCCCAGCTTTTCTGCATCATTTAGGGCTGGAATATTGCGTAGTTTAGCGACGTTACGCAAGGAAAAGAATGCGGTTCAAACAATGTTGCAAACGTGTATCAAAGGAGAGACTGGAATCAAAGATGACACCTAGATTTTTTACAGTAGTGCTTGGACTGACCGAATGGCCTCTAAATTTAGTTCATATTTAGAGAGTTGAGGAAACCTCTGCTTTGGGTCGAAGTAGTAGGACCTCAGTTTAGTTAGGATTGAGAAGAAGGAACTGTTGGTCATCCAGCTTTGGATATTTTTAACACATCTTCAAGATTGTTTAGATTCAAAGCCTCATTTGGTTTAGCAGATATGTAAAGTTGCATGTCGTCCACATAGCAGTGAAAACTAACGCCAAACCTGTGTGTGTGAGAGAGAGAGAGAGTAAGAAAGTGTGTGTGTGTGTGTGAGAGAGAGAGAGAAAGAGAGAGTAAGAAAGTGTGTGTTTGTGTGTGTGTGTGTGTGTGTGTGTGTGAGTGTGTGTGCGTGTGTGTGTGTGTGTGTGTGTGTGTGTGTGTGCGTGTGTGTGTGTGTGTGTGTGTGTGTGTGTGTGTGCGTGTGTGTGTGTGTGTGTGTGTGTGTGCGTGTGTGTGTGTGTGTGTGTGTGTGTGTGTGTGTGTGAATCACAATACAAAAAACTACTGCAAGACAAAAGGAGCCAATACGTCCACTCGATTATCAGAAATTGAACAATCAGTTAATGAAAACACATTCTGGGATATGTGGAAATCATTAAATCATTAAATCATCACCCGATCTTCAAAAGTGGAGATAAACTACAGCCTCAAACTACAGAGGAATCTGTGTGAGTAGCGTATTAGGAAAGGTCTTCTGTAGTATAATTAACACCAGGATTCAAACGTTTCTAAACACAAACAAGATAATCAATACATCTCAAATTGGCTTCTTACCAAAACACAGAACAGCAGATCATCTGTACACAATCCAAACAACCACGTCCACAACAAGCCCACGAGGAAAAACCTTCGCCTGCTCTGTGGACTTTAAAAAAGCCTTTGACTCTGTTTGGCACAAAGGACTATTTTACAAACTGATACAAAGTGGTGTTGGAGGTCAAATATACAATATAATAAAAACCATATACAGTAACACACAGTGCTGCGTAAAGATCGACACAAAGAGAACAGAATATTTTAAACAAAGCAAGGCAGTAAAACAAGGCTGCAGTTTGAGTCCCACCTCATTTAATGTATATATAAATGAATTGGCCACTAAATTACACAATTCAACCAATCCTGGACTCTCAGAAGACCAGGAAATAAAACATCTAATGGACGCAGATGATCTAGTGATATTAGGACCAACAAAAGACGCACTCCAGCAGAACCTGTCAATACTAGAGACTTACTGTAAAGATTGGGCCCTTACAGTAAATATGGACAAAACAAAAATAATGATTTTTCAAAATAAAGCCAGATTACAGGAGAAGAAATACCAGCTTACTTTTGAAGACACAGTAATATCACACACCACCAACTACTCTTATTGAGGTGTGATATTAAATTCAGCAGGAAATTTTAAATCAGCGATTACAGCACTGAAGGAAAAAGCTCGCAGATCTTACTACGATTAGAAAAACAATTTCCAAATTCAGCCCCCCCCCTCCCCCCCGTTACAATCTGGTTAAAATGATTTAAATCAGTAAGTGAACCAATAATGTTATATGGCAGTGAAATCTGGGGACTAGAAAGAACACAAAATTACGAAATTTGGGACAAAACACCCACAGAACTATTTCATCTTGAATTCTGCAAAGACGTCCTGCAGGTGAACAGAGGTGTCTCTAATCTGGCCTGCAGAGCAGAGCTGGGCAGGTTTCCGCTCATTCTGGACATCCAGAAAAGATGCTGTAAATTCTGGTACCACCTGACCCGGTCAGATCCAGACTCCCTTCACTATAAAGCCTTCATCGGCAACAAGACAGACCCAAATCACCCACTGACCCAGCTCGCCAGGATAAAGAACTTAGAGGCCAACCTAACAGCTCAGCGCTCCACACTGAGAGAGGCTGAGGATAACAGAGCAGATCACAGCCTCTACTGGAGAAACCAGATCACTCACCAACACAAACTCACATGATACGAAATGCTTGATCGGAAATACTCATTAGCCAATTATCTAATCAGGATCAAAGGAAACAAACAAAGACAAACACTAACGAAATACAGACTGAGTGACCATAAACTGGCCATAGAAACAGGGAGGCACAGGAAAAGCAGGCTGGACAGAGAGGACAGGATCTGCACCCACTGCCCGTCAGGAGAGACAGAAACTGAGAATCTGACCGACTCCTTCCCCAAACTGACCGACTCCTTCCCCAAACTGACCGACTCAGAGAAAATGAAAATTTTACTGGGAGAAAATGTAGAAACAATAAGTTTAGCAGGACAGTTTATTCAGAACTGCCACAAGATCAGAGAAGAAAATGTAACACAGCACATCTTCAGTTATGTAATTAATATTTCTAATTCCTGATGTTCAAATTGTATTACATTTTTCATATGTACCTTGTTTGTTTTATTTATTTATTTATTTTTAATTATTATTATTATTATTATTTTATTGTATTTTAGTTTATTACATTTGCTTATATGTATTACCATATTTATTTATTGTTATTTTTTTTTCCCTATTTACTTTATATTCTTTTTTTTTTCCTATTCATTTATATTTTAATAATAATTCGATTTAAAATGTATTTACAGCTTTGGCAACATAGGTCTTATATCCTGTCATGCCAATAAAGCATATTTGATTTGATTTGATTTGATTTGTGTGAGAGAGAGAGAGAGAGTAAGAAAGTGTGTGTGTGTGAGAGAGAGAGAATAAGAAAGTGTGTGTGTGTGAGAGAGAGAGAGTAAGAAAGTGTGTGTGTGTGTGAGAGAGAGAGAGAGTAAGTGTGTGTGTGTGAGAGAGAGAGAGAGTAAGAAAGTGTGTGTGTGTGAGAGAGAGAGAGTAAGAAAGTGTGTGTGTGTGTGAGAGAGAGAGTAAGAAAGTGTGTGTGTGTGAGAGAGAGAGAGTAAGAAAGTGTGTGTGTGTGTGTGAGAGAGAGAGAGAGTAAGTGTGTGTGTGTGAGAGAGAGAGAGAGTAAGAAAGTGTGTGTGTGTGAGAGAGAGAGAGAGTAAGAAAGTGTGTGTGTGTGTGAGAAAGAGAAAGAGAGAGAGAGAGTAAGAAAGTGTGTGTGTGAGAGAGAGAGAGAGTAAGAAAGTGTGTGTGAGAGAGAGAGAGTAAGAAAGTGTGTGTGTGTGTGTGAGAGAGAGAGAGAGTAAGAAAGTGTGTGTGTGTGTGTGAGAGAGAGAGAGAGTAAGAAAGTGTGTGTGTGTGTGAGAAAGAGAAAGAGAGAGAGAGAGTAAGAAAGTGTGTGTGTGAGAGAGAGAGAGAGTAAGAAAGTGTGTGTGAGAGAGAGAGAGTAAGAAAGTGTGTGTGTGTGTGAGAGAGAGAGTAAGAAAGTGTGTGAGAGAGAGAGAGAGAGTAAGAAAGTGTGTGTGAGAGAGAGACAGAGTAAGAAAGTGTGTGTGAGAGAGAGACAGAGTAAGAAAGTGTGTGTGTGAGAGAGAGAGAGAGAGAGAGAGAGAGAGAGTAAGAAAGTGTGTGTGAGAGCTGAAGGGATAGAAAGATGGATAAAGGCAGGTAACATCAGAGGTGGCATTTGGGCTGCATTATTGGGAAAGAGAAAGAAAGAAGCAAGAGCGAGATACAGAAAGAAGGAGGGAGAAAGAGACAAACAGGCAGAGACAGAGGGCAGAGGAAAGAGAGAGATACAAATAAGAAAGGGACAGGTAGAGAGACAGAATGAGAGAGAGGGAGAGAGATTTAGAAAAAAGGTCAGAAAGAGAGATACAAAGAAAGAGAGGGAGAAGGAGGAAAGAGAGAAAGGGAAAGAGAGAGAGAACAGGTAGAGGGAGAGAGTGAAGCAGAGAGAGAGACAGAGAGACATTAAGGCAGACAGACGGTGGTAGATCAGAGGTGGTATTTGGGTTGTATTATGAAGAGAGAAAGTGGAGAGAGAGTTGTTTGCTGCTGCTCGGTCACCCATGACAGCTGCTTCAATTAGTGAGAGCCAACCAGCTTCGTCAACTCGCTCTCCGTCTGACTGAAAGGCCGGAGTTGAGCTCAGCTCGTACACAGAGCAGGCTGTCCGCCTTAATGACCCAGACTGAAATCATGGGGTGAGGATAACACTGTTAGCTTTGGCGCTAGCTGAGTGTACATAACACAACGTCATAAATGAATGTATTCTAGAACGGTGTTTGATGTTAAAGGGTTCATCCTCATGAATGTGTTGTTAGAAAATCCCTGGTTTTGTTTGTAGCACCTAAAACTAGTTTCAGTCAGGAATATGAAATTGTGTTGATGTATGGACAGTATGGGTGCACAGTATGGACAAAATATGATAATATGTTATATAACCACATTTTGAAATTCCAAAAATATTTGTTACATGTTAATGTGATATATTTAAGCAATAGAACATGAGAGGTTGTGTGGTATCGCAATGTTATTGGCGATAACACACTCCTCGAGTGTTCTATTGCTTTAATACAACAGTTAAATAAATACAGTAATAAATTAATAAACTGGGCCGTGAACGCGGCGTTTAATATGTTTTAATGTTCGCAGTTCCTTCACCAAATTATAGTTCCTTAACAAGCAGCTTGTTGCTACGTCAGAGTAACGAGCTCCGCCCACTCGCTGCACAGCCGGCAGTTCGTTCTCCAGCTCCTTACACTAAATTCCCAAACTGTCATCACCACTGAGCAGCTTTTCAGTCGGCAGCTGAGACAGAAGAACAGCTAAACAACCTGGAATCAACCAGAAATGAACCCAACACCATTCGCCAAACGTGGAGTCTGATCTTCAGAGTCTGACCAAATCAGACTGAGCCATAAAACTGCCGCAATATCAGGTTCAGCTCAGTTTTGTCAGTTTTTGCCAGATCAGTATTAATGTTGTTTTGTTCCAGCCAGTCTGTAAAGCATCTTACAGCCCATTTAGTCTGGCGAATGGTGTTGGGTTCATTTCTGGCTGATTCCAGGTTGTTCAGCTGTTCTTCTGTCACAGCTGCCGACTGAAAAGCTGCTCAGTGGTGATGACAGTTTGGGGATTTAGTGTCGTCTCATCTTCAGAGTCTGACCAAATCGGCTGTCGGTCAAATGTGATCTTAAAAGTGTCCATTTTCTGTTTGTGGCAAAGTAAGAAGTAAAAACGTTCAAATGGCTTGAGCGTCTCCTACAGCTGTCAAAGTTGTTGCTTAGCAACAGCGTCTCAGCGGAGTGATACAGTGTTTGTGAAAGAAACGTGATGTTATTTTGCCTAAAGAACGCTTCTCAACCAATCAGCTTGTGTGGCTGAAACTGATTGTTGTATATTTAGCAAAAAAGAAAACATATAAAACATACAGAGTTCCCCCAACTCTCAATACAGTTGATTGTTTGGTGTCTAAAATCTGCTATTTTAGTTTTAGCACTGAAGCTAAGCTAATGTAGCTAACAAGTTGTGGAAGCTTCCCTGCTAGAAAATAAAACACTTTAGACCAGCATGAATTCCATGGTTTATGTCTGTCTGCTGCTGGGCTGGTTTGGCTGGTCAAAATGACTGGTTATGCTGGTTGACCAGTTTAACAGCATCCAAAACACAACTTATGCTAGCCTTTTCTGTTTTTTCTAGCAGGGTTTTAACCCACCAGTTAGCATCGACCAAACTGCCTACCTAAACCCAACCATGTGTTAAGTAATCTGAAATAGACCTAGCTTGTGTGGATTATGATGCTGAATGGCACTGTTATCTTTATCGAACAGTCAATCACATATTATTGACCTACTTTATTTTTGTGAATATTCATAATTATCCAAGGAAAGCAAAGATTCGTCCAAACATTTGAGGACTGAGGATGGTCAGGATGCTCAAAATAAAGAGCTCATTAGTCTCGCAGGGCCAGACATGATTTCATAATCAAGAATACACATCTGTAGATAACACTATTGTTAGTTAACAGAACCATTTTTCTGTACTGCAGGGAATTTATTTTTACTACATATATTTTTGGCACATGCAGGAAACATCTACATGCTTAGTCTGAGGTTTTCGGGGGGATAACCCAACAATACAACCTTACAACCTGGCAACTTCCCAGCAACCATGAAAGAAGCCATAGCAACCACCTAACGATACTCTAACAACCATCTAGAAAGCCACACCGAACCCTTGGCAACCACCTGAGATTCCATAGTAACCACTGAACAACACCCCAGCTACCATCTCCAATACCATAGCAACCACATTTCAACCAACCTTCAACACACTAGTAACCACCTAATATACCATAGCAACAACCTAGCCACATCCAGCAACCACATGAAACACTATAGCAACCACCTAGAAACACCTACCATACACATACCTTAGCAGCTGCTTAGCAACAACTTAGCAACCAACTATCAATACCATAGCAGTGACTTAGCAACCAGCTAGCAACTGCCATGCAATGCCCTAACAACCAACCACATAGCAAAACCAAAGCAACTATCATCTATACCATAACAATCACCTAGCAACACCCTAGCAACCACCTGGCATTACTGTATAAACCCATTTAAGTTATCTAAAACAATCAACAGCCACCCACAACTAACGTTTAAAGAGCTTTTAGACCTGTTTCTTAGGCCAAATTAAAGTTGTACCCATCTGTAATATTAATATTGCAAACCAATTTTCAATAATGAATATCGATATATTGTGCAACTCAAATGGACCCAATGCAATCAAGCAGTAGTTCAGTGTACTGGGCAGTGAGCAAATGATACTAAATATCCCTAAATCATCTCATTAGCTGTTCAGTAATGAATCTCTTAATCGGCCCTGATGACAATCTTACGCTACGAACCATAAATGAAGTGATCCAATCTTTAAGTGACTGAAACGTGTAATCTGTCTTCCACCCTCTGACCACTGAGGCCGACTGAGCGCGTTATTAATTGTCCCTTTGCTGTATTATCATAAGACCACTCAGTCATGAAGAGCTAATACATTATCACATTAGTGCTAATGAGCTCCTCAAGCTGCCCACTGCCTGTTTGATCCACCCTCTGTAATAACTTCAGAGAATAGGGAATTCACTTTTGTTTGGCTTCCGTTCAAGCGCCATCCATCCGTCCAGCTCCAGAGGGTAAGACGCCACTCGGGAATCTGCACGCACACAGAACAAAACTCCTTATTGTGCCGGACGGCAAATGGACAACTTTCACTGGACGAGGTTGAGCCAGGCAAAGGCCATTATCTGTAAGAATGAAATCGCCTGTCTTTTTCTCAGCCTGAGCAGCAGTAGGGAATTAAGCTTGTGCCAGCAGATGGGCTGTCTGGCCATGGGCTTCTCTACTCTTATTACCCGCCATGACATTTCACAGGCAAACATCATCTCTCAGAATGAAATATCAGCCGCACTGACGACAATTCGTTCTCGTCTGCTTAGTTTGGTACAGAAAGCAGAGTAATGCTGAGGAAAGGGGGGACATCTCCAAGGTAACTCCATGGACAGTGGACACAAACTTAAAAGATTGTGCACTATACCTCTATCGACCACTTCATTAAGTACACCTACCTTGTTTCTACACTCACTGTCCATTTAATCAGCTCCACATATAGGTGCTTTTTGTAGTTCTACAGTTACAGACTGTAGTCCATCTGTTTCTCTGATACTTTGTTACCCTGTTCTTCAGTGGTCAGGACCACCACAGGACTAAGACAGAGCAGGTACTATTTGGGTGGTGGATCATTCTCAGCACTGCAGTAACACTGACGTGGTGGTGGTGTGTTAGTGTATGTTGCGCTGATATGAGTGGATCAGACACAGCAGTCCTGCTGGAGAGTGTACAAACAAGGAGCTTTTCCAATGAGTGAGCTCAGCTACTTCAAGGTCACCCATTGCTGACACAGGCATTCAGTTGCGCACAGATAGCTTTTATAGTCTCCATAGAAAAACACTGACCAATGAAACAGGACACACTGGAGTAGCCACACGTGAGCCTAAGGTCACGGACCCTGATGGTAAAGATGTCGAAATGAGAAGTCCCCGCCTCATAGCCCAGTCACTGGCTCAATACCCAGTCATACTCTGCTGCCATGATGCAAAACCCCTCATAGTCCAGGGTTTGCAGCCCATTCAGATTTGAAGTGCATGGTTCGACGTCTAGTCAAACTCCACTACTGCGGTGAGAAGTGCATGTGCTCGCATCCTAGAGAAAACCTGCTACCATGAGTCTCTCAGTCATTTCTCAATCAACGATGGAAAAAACATGTAGGTCTGAAGTTTAGAACAAATCACAAACATACCACAAACAAAACAAAGCAAATGGACAAAAAAAGAAAAATGAAAACAATGTAAAACAGCAGCCTAAAATGCGCCCAGCATTCTTACACCAGGTACACATGGTTACTTAATGTTTCTTTAAATAATTACTTCATTTAAAATTACACTGATAAATAAGGGACTAAAAGACCCATCATTAGACACGTCAGACAGTTATGAGCGTGGCTGGGTGCACAGAAGCTGACTGACCATGCTCTGCTGCACATACAGGCGCTCTGTGGTTTTACTTTAATTTATAAGACAAAATGGCACTTTATTGATCCCTTACTAAGTAGGTCTGTTGTGAATAGCCAGGTTTTTGGAGGTTTTGAAAACGAGCTCTGTGATGAGTCACTGTTTCTGAAAGCAGCTGCTGTTGTTGCTGAAGTACACTAGAGACTGAGAAAGGAGCTGCAGACAAGCTGGATTTTTCCATCCACTTTTTTATGTGTTTATTTATATTATGTGAGGCCACTTCGCATTTTCTATTACTGTATTATATTAAACCCCAAACCACAAATCTATAGTAGGTTAGATGTAGCATGAAACTGAAAAAGGAAAACACAGAGAAAGGCAGCCAATCTGAAGTATTTAAGATAAATAAACAAGTGCTAATTGTCTGTTTTCTCCTCAGCTAATCTAACTAGCTAAGCTTATCACTATTAATGGTCCAAGTATCTTTTACCTTTCGGCTCAAAAACAGTGAATTTGTGAAGAGTTAGTTGATACCAAACGTCACAAATTCACTAAATTATGTTGAAATCATTTCATTAAATCCATTCAAGTAGAGCATAAGTTGGAGTTTGATGTTTGTCTTTGCTTTTATGTGATGCATCCTATGTCACATAGCTGAGCTCTGTGCTATCTGCTACTCGGTGCCAGGGACTCTCTACCATTGCAGCAGAGAGCTTCCTGCCCAGTGTGAGGTAGCCTTTAGCCGGCTGCAGTAGTCTTTCTATGTTTCTTTCACTGGACTAAACAAATTAAAAATATAAGATACAGGACTTCATTGCCCTGTGGTGGAGTATTGAGTTCAGATGTCTCAACATTTTTAAACATGTATAAAATATCAAATATTGTTGTGTAATGTTAGAAAAAAGCTGATTTGCATATCAAAATTTCTAATTAACTATACTATAAAATCCTTACCTCAGCAACCAAATGATCAGATTTTGAGCAGCCAGATGTCCCCACAACTGTTCATGTCCCACAAAGAGGTAAATACTTGGACACACACACAGGCCCACACACACAGACAGCTAGTGAGAAAAATTACCATTCCATTCAGCACACACTCACACTCGATAGCATCCTGCCTGGCTGGTGAAGTATTCATTTACTCCTCCAGAGTGGACAGAGGCAACAGCTCAGTGCAAACAGGAGGAGGGAAATAACAACAAATCACAGCAGAACAATACGGCTGATGAGCCTCTGCAAGAGGCACAACTTAAATCCTGTTTGTTGGGCTGTTTGTGGGTGGGAGAAGTGATTGGTTGCAGTACGAGCAGAAAGAGAGAGATTTAGAGAGAACAGAGCGTTCAGGTTTTGTGTGTGTGTGATAAAAAGAGATGAAAAGTGCATCCTCTATACACATGCATGCCAAAGTATGGGCTCCCTTGGCCAAATTGCATATTTTGTTGATTTTTGAAGTGAAAAGAAGTACGTCTACAGCAAACTATTAAACAAGTAAAATATTTTTCTGCAAATGTTAATGCACAGTTACTTTTTATTTGGTTAACATAGGATGAAATAGGAAAAAGTAGGAAAAAATAAGCGCCTGTCCAATAATTTGGACAGCCTACTAAGTCAGTGCTTAGTAACAGCCCTTTTTGGCAATATCACAGTTTTCAAATGCCTTTGTAAAAGTCTCTTTGTTCTGTTGGTAGGATTTTTCACCCACTCCTCCTCACAGAATACTTCCAGTTCTGCAGTATGCTTGGGCTGTCCAAATCCAGCCTCATTTTAGCTTCAGTTTCTTGACTGACTGTGTTCAATTTGCTTCCAGAATGTGCTGATACTTCTTGGAATCCATTCTTCCATCCACCCATGCCATGTTTTCTGTGCCACTTGCTGCCACACCACTACTAAGAATAATAGATGCACCAATGCTCAACAGTTGGCAAGGTGTTCCTTTCATCAAATGCTGTTTCCTTTTAAATCCAAACATATCTTTCGCAATTGTGGCCAAGAATCAGAGAATTTATTAGTGTTCTGTAACCTCCATTATGAATCATAATGTATTATTTTACTGTATTCTTTTATGAAATCATTGTGCTCCATGTTCTTTATTCAGTGCTTAACAATAAGAAGACAAAAAGTGTGTTTACATCATAATCATCATACACATCATTACATCATAATCAGATTTCTGCAGTTATCTGATTATTCAAATGGTTGTGTAGACAGCACACTCTGATTTCTTAGATCAGAGTAAGGTCTAGAAATCTGATTAAGAAATCTAATAAAAAGAGCTGCATGTTAGCTCGGTAATCAGATTTCTCAGTGCATGTAAACTCTTACTCTGATTTCTTTCGGATTTCTCAGTCTGCACATGTGAAAACAGACTGCAGTACCGGAAATAAGCGAGCTGCTTCGCTACAAGATGCAAAAAAACACTTCTGGAGTGACACTGAAACCAAATACATACTGGATTAAATGAAGGATTTCAAATCCTCTTTATCGTCTAGACGATGTATTTAGATATATTTCAGGTAAAGTGGGTTGATGTTTTTAAAAAAAGCTGTGGCATGAAGTTTGAGATTTATGTTACGTTTACTTCACGTCTTCTTCTGTGAGTTTATTGGCTGGTTGTAAAGCAGAAATCTGATTACTGTCTGACTCATGTAGACCCAGAGATTCCCCATTATCTGATTACCCAAGTGCATATAAACGCATTGATCAGATTACTGACAAAATCTGATTTTCTGCAGTTATTGGGTAAATAAGTACATGCAAATGCACTCATTGACACTACACTGTATTAATCTTATGTGCCACCAGAATTATAAGGTTATAAACTTAGATTTTCAGTGAAAACGTCCAGCAAGTGTGGCATCACTGAACTGCAGGAGTGTCATCTCATAATCTGTTACAACGCCATAGCTGAGTGTGAAGGGCATTCCATTGGGAGTGTAAGAATTGTAAGTAGAATGAAATCTGGGGTGAGATACTGGTCTGGTTCCTAGGCTCAGTTTTTAACCATTACAGAGGCGTTCTCTTAGTCAGTTCAGCATTTCCTGTGTGTTTGTAGACGTACCGTTTGAGCTGGGCCTAAAAGGACATGGTAAACCAGCCCCATGCAGAATAGACTGCATGCAACACAGCTCCTGCAGAAATCCGATCATGCTTCAGTAATTGGCGATAGCAGTTTTATGTCACAAACAGCGTGCTGTGGACTTGTTTTGTAGCCTTGCCTGTAGCAACCTTCTAGTGCTGACTGAGTGCTCACCAATGACTTACAGCAGCATTATAGGTCCCTGCTGAAATGAGGTGGACACCACTAGTCCAGCAGCATTTATTCACCCACATATAAAAATGTGGAGATCAGAAATGTACATGTTCTATGATTAGTAGTTGAGCCAGTGGTAGCATAGCAGTGGCCTTGGACCAGGTGCATGAAACCATACAGAGTGTTCTGAGACTTTCATAATGCCTCAGTTACCTAGTAGCAAAAATTTCATTATATTTTTATAATGTATAAAAGCATTTTCCACAACACATCCATTAGTCTGCTGTCTGCTAATACTGTATTTGGAATGAAAGACTCAGATACTCTTAAAGCTAAAATAGTGCCATATGCAGCAAATGGAGAGCAATGTCAGGCTCTGCTAATGTCATTCTCTGAAAGCACCAACTGTTTCTGCATAAACATGGGGTGTCAGTTGTGCTGCTATTGACTGTGTTGCAGTTTTGTTGTCTAAAATTATACATTATTGAACTGCCTTTGGTGAACGGTGGTCTGGGTGGTGCTGTAAGGTTAATATTGTTGTTTTCCTCATTTTGCCTGGAGAATGAACAAAAAACCTGTACTGAGCAGAATGTTCTCTGAATTCTGGCCATGTACGTTGTCCGCATTGCTATTAGTCATCTGAAATATTATTTTGCTTTGCTTTATTTTCCAAAGACGTCATCTGACCTGGTACAACCAGTTTAACTGCTTGTTACCCCATTAAATATATTTTGTATTATTATTTTTAGCTTGTTACAGTGTTTGTTCTGTTCCAATTCTACCATTAGTGATTGTTTACCTGCAGACCAGTGTTCCACAAGGCTCAATACTTGGTCTGGTCTTATTTAATATATACATCAATGATATTAATACTTCTACCTCAGACTGCACAGTACACTATGTGCAGCAACTGGAGCTTCAAGACATCTACTGTAATAAGTAATTAGCTTTTTTCCAGCATTGTGGATCAATTTTGTTTGAAAGGATCCCTCTGATGAACTCACAATTTCAAAATCCTCCATAATTGTCAATGGACTTGAAGTCAAAAATATGTCACAAAGTTTTTACAATAGATAATATTTATTTTTGCTAACATTTTAGCTTGTTATGGTGTTTGATTTGTTCTAATTCTACAATTAGTGATTGTTTAGCTGCAGGTTGGTGTTCCACAAGGCTCAATACTAGGTCCGGTTAATATACTGTATACATCAGTGATATTCCCACCTCCATCTCAGACTGCAGCAACTGGAGCTATAAAAAGTAATTACCTTTTTTGCAGCATTGTAGATCAATTTTGTCTGAAAGTTACAAGGATCCCTCTGGTGGACTCACAATTTCAAAATCCTCTATACATTTTCTTTAGAATTGAAGCCAAAAATACTTCAAGATGTTTTTACAATAGACAGTATGTCACAGTATTTATCTTTACTAACATTTAAGCTTGTTACAGTGTTTGATCTGTTCCAGTTCTACAATTAGTGATTGTTAAGTTGCAGCTGGTGTTCCACAAGGCTCAATACTAGGTCTGGTCTTATTTAATATATTCTATATATCAATGATATTCCCACCTCCATCTCAGACTGCAAAAGAAAACTGCATGCAGCGAGTGGAGCTTCAAGACATGTACTGTAAAATTAATTAGATTTTTGAAGCATTGTGGTTCATTTTTTTTAAGTTACAAGGATCCCTCTGATTGTCTTATAATTAAAAAATCCTCCATAAATTTTGATTCGAATTACCATCAAAAATACTTCAAGAAGGTTTTACGATAGACACTATGTCACAATACTTATTTTTACTAAAATTTGATAAGTTGGAAAAGACAGTTCAGCAAGTTCAGAAGTTGCGCTGCATTTCAAAAAATACTATCAAATCAATGAATCCAGTAGTTTAATTTTGACATTTCATATACTGTGGTACACAGTGCTACAATCCAATTAATCAAACTGCTTGTGCTATCTTTGTGGTCAAACATGCAGTCAGGAAGTGTTTTTAAGTACTGCTCAGAAAAGTAGCAGTGCCATACTGTGGTCTAATTTATCAGGATAACAATAAATATTGTAATATTAAAATGTGTGCATGTTTACAGTCTTAGTTTAGATGAGTGAGGATCACTTCCTCTTGTACTCAAATGCAGTGCTGTGGATGAGTCCGTTTGGCCTATTTTCCTGGCATTTAGCCCTGTCAGTTTGAATCAGCTATTAAGAGTAAGGGATGGACAGGGGTGGAATTGGATAGTTTTTGATTGACAAGCATGCAAAGGCAAGTTATTATTGGACACTGCGATGTAAGCATCCATTCAGCCAGATGTTCAAAAGCTGCACAAGAGGACAAACTCCTTTAACCAAATTGAGGAAAATTGGCAAATCTGAACAAGAGCACTTTGTATAAGGTTGCGTATTGAGCACTGAGGAAAGTATGTATGGCTGGTTGTGGGTAGGTGGGTGTGTGTGGGCACATTATTGCAGGCTTATTCGTGCAGCTATAGGGGATGAGTGAGTAGGTGTATGAGTGCCTGGGTGAGTGTGGCACACTGAAAGAAGAAATACTGTACCACTATGAGCCCCTTCAAGATGCCTCGTGGTACTCACATACACAGACTGCCAGAGGTCTAGCGGAAAAACACAGGCATGGCTGAGGCTGAATTAGCCGCTTGTTCCTGCTGTTCATGCACTCCCTCATTTATCCCCCAATCAATACAGACAGCAAACTGGACAAACACAACCCTTTTACAGCTCCGCGTTGATTAACATGGCAGAGTCATCAGTGTAACCTGTCCAAAGCCTGCAGGGAAGAGTGACGCTGTGCAGTAATGACATGGGAGATGATGGTATAATGGCGTAACTACAGGCAGGGAAGTCATGCTACACTCTCAGAAATAAAGGTACTAAACTGTCACTGGGGCAGTTCCCCTCTTGTCACTGGGGTGGAACCCTCAAGGCTCCATCTCAGTACCTTTAGTCAGGGAACATAACTGAACCATAATCCACTGAATGATATGTTCTAAGCTGTACTGACTCCACACACCCCGTCTCGTCTCCAGGCTTTTATTTTACTGTTCTGTTTAAAACATTCGGTTATGAAAAGGTACAAATACGAACTTTTCACCTGGAAACACTTATTTAAGGTTCACCATCAGACCTTAAAACCACTGTTGGAGCTTTGAGGGAACATTTACACTGTTTGTACCTTGAAGAACGAAAAGTGTACCTGAACAGAACCTTTATTTATAACAGTGTAGAGTCCTTAAGGCATGGGAGCTGTGGTGACCACCCCCTAACATTTTTATTGGACCCCTTACATTGCTATTTATGCAATATTATGCCATAACTCATGAGTAATTACAATGAATAAGAGCACTAATTGGTTGAGACATAGTAATTGCTAGTCTTGTGGTGCCAGATGTGATCTCGAAACGAGAGTGTCAGGAGACAAATTTGGGTGGGAACTTTGACTTATTAGGGTTGGAACAGTCTCAATGTTTGTAAACCCATCCAACACTTTGTAAACTTCAGACAACAAATGTGTTATGGTTGATCAAAATAGGGGGCGCTTGTCAACATTGTCCAATGGACAAGAAGCCTATGCTTGTAAAGTAAGTTAGCTCCAACTAAAAAACTCCAATTAAACACATAGATGTGTTTTGCATGTATAGTAGACACATTACATGCATTAAAAATAAATATTTACCTCAACGGTAACGTTATCTATTGATAGCATTTTGCTAGCTAGCTTGTTTTGCTTGTGTTATCACCTCTTACCTTTAATGTTTAAAGAGCTGGGACTAGAATTTGGGGGCAGGGTTTAGAACGGCTGTACCCTTGAGGTGAATTTCGACACAATCCCACAAAGTAATGTTTATTTGGGGGATCCATTCGTTTTTTGCACTGGTGCCCATGGGATCCTGGGTACACCACTGTGATGTAATGATATGGGGACTGTTTGGCTTGTACAGCCTGATTTTTGCTTTTAGATGCACATTTTAGCTGCACATACAGAATAATAAGTCCAACCGCACCACACAGTATTCAGAAAGGCTTGTTCATATGTGCTGCTAGTTCTTATGGTCTTGAGATTTCAGTGGAAATGTCCAGGCAGTCTGGCAGCACTGCACTGTGTGAAATTCATGCCAGTGCTCCACAATAATGAGTCATGTGAAGTGATGTTGAATAAGGAGCTGAATATTTGGTAGTATTCCAACATAAGCACTTACGGTTATTGCACTACCTGCCACAAAAGGTAAACATAAGTACACTTAAGTACAGTCAGGATGCTGAAGTAAGCTTTAGGGAAGAACCTAATGCAGGACACAGTCATAGCATCATTAGTATGAAAGCAGACAAAGAGCTTCAGCAGACAGCGATAAGGCTAAATAAATGAATAAATAAATGAGAATAAATGTATAAATTTTTCCCTCTTACTGCAAATGTAGATCCAATACATATTTGGTATCTGAAATTTACTTCTTTAGTTTTGCACTGGGGTTATGATGCTAATGTAGTGAACACATATAGAAAGCTTTTAGTCCACCCATTCGACACCATTTAACACAAGTATGCAATAATTTCTGTATGTTGCTAATCGTTTGGGAATTGGCTTCAATTAATTGCTAGCTACATTAGCCTCATAGCCTCAGTGCAGGCTTTCTCAGGTTTGGGATAATGAGACTTCTCACTACACTGGCTAACTTTACCTACATTATGCACTGTCCAATAGGAGAAGTGATCAGGAATACTGGACAGTCCCCGTTTGCTTTGCTGTTTTTGCAAAGCATTTTCTTCACCATAAAATAGGCCGACCAGTTACATCAAGGTCAAGGGTCAAGAGTGTGAGATTAGCTGCCAGGCGTGGATGAGAGGATGTAAGTGTCAGGCTAACTTTTGCTCCTAGCATTCAGTTTTTACATGGTATAGACTCATTTTTTGGCTAAGGTAAATTTCTTGGTCTATTTTTAAATGTAAAGCTAAACAATTTTTTTTTTCTGCAAACTGAAAATTAGCTTGGGGTGCTTGTAACGTTGTGGGCGAGGAGGCGGGATACAAGTGTTGCTTTTATTCAAATCAGATTTAACAGAGTCCAGAAACAGACAGAGTTCATAATGAAAAAAAAACAACAAGATCAAAGAGAACAAGCAACAGGGTAACATCCACAATGCAAGACGAAGATACTGAACAAACACAGGGGTATAAATACACAGAGGAGAGACAAGGAACACCTGGGACTGAGAGGGCGGAGCAACAGGCAGTTAACAAGGGGGCAGGACCAGCAAGGAGACACAGAACAAAACCAACAACAAAAGCACATGGAACAAGAAAACAGGCACATGGCTACAGCACAGGAGAAGAAACAGACATACTCAGAGGGACAAAGGGGAAACTGACAGTGCTGTTATTAAAATAAGCTGTTTAACCAATGAAATCGCCAGCCCTTCTGGATGCTGGCAGACACAGGCAATCACATTTTAATAGCATTCCTTAAGCACTATTAATCAGGAGCAGATCAATTTGGACTTTCTTATAGACTTAAAGACAGTCCAAATAGTATTTAGTGCTGGATAAAAGAACTATCAATACTATTCTTATACATTTCTAAAGAAATACATGCAAATTATTCTTTGGTCCAGTATGAAACGTAGGGCTGTGCAGTCATATTAGAATCATTGGTATCGGCAGATTTTTGCTTAAAAAAAATTCGGCATTGGACAGATGTTTAGATTTGATAGTTCAAACTGATATTTGATGATGTATTCATTGTAATGATGTGTTCATTGTGATTTCATAAATGTTTATTTGTCAGCATCAGCGTCTGGGCCAGCTGATACGTACAAGAGAAATATTAAATATCAGTATTGGTCCAGGATTCCCATATTGGTGCCTCCCTATAGCTTGTAAGGGTCTACCACCCAGCACTGGTTGCTGTTCTATTCCCATTGCTCCTAGTTCTCTGTGCACTTCCAGTCTGGGATATTTGTCCTGTTTCAGTACTGTTTTAAATCCTCTCACCCACTTCCACTCAACACTCAGCTCTGCATCACACCTATGTGATGTGTGGCCATTGAGGGGGAGGAGTGGGCAGCGGGAAGTGGAAAGCACTTGCCCTTGGCTAGGCCAATCAGCTAGCCATGCAAACTCAAAATGTTTTTTTGAAAGGTTTGAACATAACATACATTCATAACAGCAAGCTAGCTTAGTAAAGGAATGTATCACAAGCAATCATGTATAACAGTTTGCAACCTTAAGCCCAGCAAATCAAATGTGGTCTTGAAATATTAAGCATTTTTAAAGGAGTTTATTGCTCTTATAAACAGATTTGTCTGCCATTATTTTCTGGGTTTGAAAGGGAAAATGTGCAATGATTTCTGGGCAAGTTCTGCTGCTGAAATCAACATTGGCCCCTAACAAACTTAACCTGAGCTAATAAAGTAATGGAGCGGCCCTTATGATGAGGAGGACTTGAGAGGGGCGGGTTGTGGACCTGCTCTGTGTGGATTGTTCTGTTCTTGAATCTCTTTATCACCTACATGTTTCTTCACTCAAATCTCTGGACTCCTCAACCGTGGCAGCTCCCTGAGAGTTCGGCTAAAGCAGTCTTCGCTTCACAGCCCCCATCGTGGCATCTGCCTGTCTGTTATTCTGTAGCACCTCTCCTAGGAATCTAGAGCAGAGCGTACACACATGCGCGAGAGGCAGATCAACAGGATGATGACGTATCCGGATTGCCTGCTCAGCCGTGACTGACAGATGTCTCAGTTCGCAGTGCCTTTGTGTCTTCTCCCTCCTTTCTTTCTTTGTCTGTCTGTCTGAGTGCGAGCTGCTTCACGCTTTGCTGTGTTTGCCCTGGATGACGCTCCAAAAACAAACTTGGTATCAAAAGTAGAATCTTAATTTTGTTTACGTCCCTAAAGACGCAGATCTGAATAACAAAAAACAACAACCACCATGAGGCATAAATAAATCAACAGGACGGAAATAGAAGGAACAGACTCAGACTGTCTGATTGAGACGTTGCCGAATCCTCTTTTGCAGCCAGACTGACGGCCTGTAAAAGGTTTCAGTGAAGCCTCAGTACAGAGGGACTAGAGAAGGAGTGTCCAGCTCTGGTTCTGGAGGGTCAGTTTGGTGTTCTGCCCTAACACACCTACCATCTGGGATGTAGTGGTGGGGATATGCCTGTAAACATGGTTTAACATTTACTCGCCTTTTTATGCCTTTTAAATTTACTAACTTACTCACTTACTGGGATTTCTTAAAAAACAAAAGGTTAACATCATTTTCACTGGACATGGATTCAGACAGTTCTAATTAACCCCTTAAATGGCCAGGGCCCACCGACTGGCCCTCAGAATAGTTTAGCCAGTTTGCACTGAAGTCCCTGTAGTTACTGAATAATAAGCCATACCAAGGATTATTATTCACTAACTACAGGGACTTCAATGCAAACTGGCTGATCTGAACTGATTTGTAGGTTATAGAAGAGTGTAATAAAACTTTGGGCCTGCCAGTGGGCCCTGGCCATTTAGGTGATTTATCACTATAAAAACAGTAATAAATATTACATAGTAATAAAATTATTACTGTGTCACTGCAGCAAGTCAGGCTGTATTATTGATCTCCTTCAAACAGTTAACAGTTTGTTAACCCCTCAAAATTTAAGGCTTTTTACATACTAAGGCTTATTTTTCAGTAACTACAAGGACTTTAATGCAAACTGGTTGAGCTATTCTTAGGTTTAATGGCCGGTGGCCGGTGGGCCCTGGCCATTTAAGGGTTTAATTATTTTCTTGTTACATCTTTTCTTGAGTGCCTTGCTATCCCTTTGCTGCTGTAGCACTGAGAAATTTAGACTAATAAAAGATTACCTTATCTTAAACATATAACTCAAACATCAAGTTCATCAACACATACATATTTTTTCTCATTTATATTTTGTTTTCCTGTGACCCAGGAGGATAAGCGGTTTCAGAAAATGTGTGTATATTTTGTTTTTTCTCATTTGTCCATGTGTGCAGGGGTAGAAATGGCCAGGTTTTACTGGGGGATCACAGTGTGTGGAGGGCTTTTTTTGTTTGTTTGTTTGTTTTTTTGGCAAAAATTCATCCTTAAATACCTTAAAAATAACCTTTCCATTGATAGATTTTTCTTATGGTTTTCCTACAAAATAGTTCAGGGGTACCCTAAAATTATTACTAAGATTTTTAGAAATCTGAGCCGGAACACCATTCCCTCCCAACTTTTACGCCCAGAACATGGTTCCAGTGCATTCCGGCCCATTTCCAGTCCTGTATGTGCACAAACAGAACCAGATAGAGACAGTCTGCCATATGAACACCAGAACTGTAAAATGGTGACAAAGGTCTGAATTACGTGCCATTTGGAGCCAAATATCCTCCCAAATAAGTATTTACCAATCAAGGGACTTCATGTTGAAAAGAAGATTGCAGGAAGTAGTTTGAATTTTACACTTCATGCTGTGCTTTTGTGAGTTTACTGATGAGTTGCTAAGCAACAGTCTAGTTGCACTTGGTGTATTTAGAAATAAATCTGATTATCTGGTGACTCGTGTAGACCTGGAGTTTTCTCATTATCAGATCATGGAAGTGCCTGTAAATCTGTTGAACATATTATAGCGAAAATCTGATTTTCTGCAGTTATTGGATGATTATTATCTGCATGT
Source organism: Colossoma macropomum (assembly GCF_904425465.1). NCBI lineage: Eukaryota > Metazoa > Chordata > Actinopteri > Characiformes > Serrasalmidae > Colossoma > Colossoma macropomum. The sequence continues at coordinate 133,502 of NW_023494790.1, forward strand.
GCTCAGTGTTTCAGCAGGATATGCTGATTGTTTTTTGGGCTTATTATCTGGCAAACTGAGGTAATTTGACAAACTTTTTGACCTGCTTCTCTTCTCTTCAGCCTTCCCCTGAAGTTTCCCTGATTGAACTCAGCCAGGTTGGATTTCTTGTGAAGAATAAATGGGTAGTGAAAACTAGAGGGGTCAGCTAAGGTCCAGAATCCCCAACTAACTCCAATTCCAAAAAGCTTCACATGCTCTTTTATACTTTATGCATTTTTTAAAAAAGAGAAAAACCAAGATTATGTCAGCCTTTATGAACAGACCTGCTTATCCTTGCATGAGCCTTTTCCTGAAGTTTCACCTGATTGAACCAGGCTAGGTTTCTTGTGAAAGAGTAATTGGGTCATGAAGTCTCCGGAAGGGTCGGCTAAGGTCAGAAATCCTCAACTAACTCCAGTTCCAAGAATTTCCATGTGCTCTTGTGTAGGTTTTCTGTTCTGTTTGCGCTATACCAGACTTGAATGCGCCCCAGTGGACCCGCTTGAGCGACAGACGCTTATTTCCCTCGTATTCCTTGCGTCGGTTCTGTAACGCAGCCACCCGCCGTTAGGAATTCTCCTCCGCCCGAAGCCAAGGCCTGCAGCTCCAGAGGCTTTTTTCAGCATAGCTCACATCATACAGGCCCAGTGTTAAGGGTGAAATGTTTGCCTTTCCAGCTCTCTCAGTCTGTCCGTCTGGATGAAGATAGAGAGTGAGTGTTGGTCCATGCGGGGCCATGGTTTTCATATTACACCATCAGAAATTCCTGCGGTGTGGTCACACAGAGCCGCGAGTGTTCAGTGAGCCGGCCAGCTCCGCGCTAACCGAGCTAACAGACAGCCCTATATTTAGCCCACGCTGGAAAAGCCAGCAAATAATACTTTTGACCGTAATCTACACTCTAATCAGTCTGGGCACGGCTCCCCTGAAGCATCGCAGCATGAAGAAGAGATCATTCAAAGTCGTGCTCACTTCACCACCTGACACTGATGAGGTTTGTGCTATGACTCTTTGGGAAGCTCACTCAGAGACGTATGACTGGAAAAGGAAAGTCAACAGGCCCATACAGCTCTACGTAAACCCCACCTTCAGTTCTAAAACATATGGCAACTTTGAAAGTTCTGGAGTTCAGCTGAGTTGGTTCTATATTTGGGGTGAGTTTCACCAGAACCTTAATAAAAGCAAGCATCACTTTGCTAATACTGCAGTTGATCTTCAGGCAAATGGAACCTCAAAGGGGCCTTGAGGCTTAAAACTAGAGTTTAATATGTCATGTAGTAAAATACAGTCCTCATCAGTTTGACAGAATTCACGATTTTATACTGTTCATGTTCTCTCAGTATTATACTAGCATGCATAACGCAAAATACATCATACAGTCAATGGGAATCCCTGTGGTGTCCACCGATCCTGACTGCTAGCCTAATAGAACCAAGCTAGCATTAATAACAGCTTTATTTATTTAACTTTATGGTGACACTTTATTTTGAGTGGTGCATTTTAGATTAAATAAATATTCAACTGACTCTCAGTAACATATCAAAAACATATGATGGTTAGGATCAGGGCCAGTTAATTTTTTATAAAGTTTTGTATGAGTTCTAGAGGATGGAGTGTTTTCTCCAGTAAGAAGACCATTACAGTGATCAACACTGCTTGTAACTAATGAATGAACAGGTTTCTCTTCGTCACTCTGAGATAGAAAAGGCCGAACTTTAGTGACATTTCCAAAATGATAAAAAGTTACTTTAGTGTTTACATGTGGGATTAAACAAAGTTCTAAGACTAAGTTCTAAGTCTAAGATCTCACACAGATTTCCAAAGATGGTTCTTCAAGGGTCCTTTAGTGACTAAAATGGTTCTATGAAATGTCCGTGAAATGTCCGACACACAGTTGGTTAGCCTGTCACCAAAGTCTTGATTTCATCAGCGTAGATAGGAAAATGTATATGATTTGTGCAGCTTACCGATTTGTAAACAAATATAAACAGCAATTCGAATTTATTCAGTACAAACTGAATGCCAGAGATAAGCTTTACCCTTAAGACATCTAAATAGCCAGGTAACGACCTCGCTAACTCATCTGATGAGTCATTTCTGCTAAGTAATCCATTCTCTTCACTGTAATGATGATATTGAAGACAGTAATTATCATTACAGTCATGCAGCTGGAATAAAATATGAAGCACTGTAATAAGTAACATTACGCATTTACCACTTAACAAAGAAAAAACATGCCAAACAGTTCTCTGCCTAAAATGCACTCCAATATATGTGAGTGTATTTGTATTTTGCTGCTGTCAGAACAAAACCTTGCATCCCTAAAATGGTAACAATGGAAAAAATGTACTTTACTTTTAATGTAAGTCAATGGAACCAGACGTTTTTCCAAGTGATTTTGGGTCATTTCTGTTGGTCCATTCATCATGAAATTTACACACAAAGTAAAGGACAACAGGCATTTTCAAATTATGTCAAAAATTGAAAAACGGCAAAAATGGAGATACAAGGTTTTGTTCTGACAGCAGTGATACACACACTGTACATGTGCTTGTATGTATGTTATCCCAAGTGATTGCTAGAGTGTTGCTAGGCCACTGCTATGGCTCAAGCTAACTTTTCAAAGCTAAATTAATGAAATTAATTAGCCCCTTAACATTCTAGGTTTATTACATACTAAGGCTTATTATTCATCAACTGCATGGACTTCAGTGCAAACTAATGGAGCTTTTCTAAGGTTATAGAAGTGTGTAATAAGACTTTGAGCCTGCCGGTGGTCCCATGGCTTGGTGAGGGGTTAATGAGTCTCAGAGAGGATTGCCAGTGACATGCTCAGTTTGAGAGGGTGAAGGCAAAATTGGATTCATATTCATTTCATATTATTTATCTCAGTGCCTTTTTTTGTCTGTAATTCCATGCAGTGATTTATTATCAAGCATTTATTTTGTTTTTGATAATGATTAGTTAAATTATCTCTGTCAAATTATCTCCAGTGGTGGCTCCTCTCTGAAAAAATCAGCTTCCTCTTCTAGCTATTAATATCAATTACCTAAACAGTAGAAGAGAGATTTCCAGTAACTTAGAGGAGAAAGAAGAACATAAAACTGTGTCGTTTTTTGCCATTTATCTTCAATTTCATCTTAACACGTTTGGAACTGTGAGAGACGCACGGTTTCACCCAGACTGACACCGTCTGTACGATTTGCAATAGAAGCGTTAAGGTTTAATGTCCATCTTGGTTCTGCTTCTTTCTCGCTTCACTTCACCATGGAAACACAGATGACAGGCGGCCTGTCCAATGTCGGCATGAAAGCAGCTTTGATTGAGAGGATTCAGCAGCAGAGGAAGGTCCGCTGAGGAAAGCTGTCTCTCCAGATACAGAGGAGCACAACACATACATGGCGGACAGACAAGTGTGTGACAATCTGCTTTTTACATTTCAGATGAGGTTCTGAACTGCCTGGCAGGATCAAAGAGTCAGACAAAACACATAAATCATACATGGTGAAGGTGGACAGAGGGTTGAGTTTCTCCTTTGCTGCAGCAGTGAGTTAAACCTAACTCTACACTTAAAGGTCCCAAAAAGGGAGCACTGAAGAACCATATGTGGTTCTTTTAAAGGGGGATTCTGAGTGGTCTAATGTGAAATATGTCATTCTAGAGAACTTAACTAGTCAGAACTGTTCACAGTGGTGGTGATAGGAACCAGACGTCCCCCTCTAAAAGCTCCCTCACAGAAAGTTCCTACATGAAATGGTTATGAATTCACTGCCTGATGACTGAGACACTGTGAACTGTGTAGATTGAGAGTTTCAGAAGTACTGCTGGATAATATTAACCTAACTAAAATTACTGGAAATCAGTGCTTTAATGGTCCTGCTGAATGAAGCCTCTTCTGTGCAGTAGACGTTTCTTGAGCAGTTGGTTTCATTTTCACAAATATGATATCTCTCTTTAATATCTTTAGAACAGTGGGTACGAAAAAGGCTAGTATGAGTAAATTGTCATTGTTTGAGACGAAGACAGTCAGGCAACATTTCTTTTTTGTATGAATTTGATGTAGAACACGTTGATTTCTGTGGACTGCACTCCCTGTGAGAGTGAAGGGATCGTCTGCAAATTACATCACAAGTGGTGATCATAGGGGTCCAAGCACCTAGTGCCTCATGGCTCCAGAACAGGCCTTTTAGCAGATAGAACACAAATGACAGTGAGTTTTAAGAATGGCCTCTGTTTATAATAACTGTTGAGAAGGGATCTTAAAAAGGTGATGTTTGCCAAATTTTGTACACACTGAGACATTGGTATGGTAAGCAATAGGTTATTTTAAACAAATATTTAAAAATACCCAGAAAGCAGTACAGTTTTTGACCTGACTTGAATTGCCATAGATGTTGAACTCAATGAACTGAATCTTTCTACAATCTTCATTTTTAAATGGTACCCAGCCGAGGACCTGGAAATCTACCAGCCGACAGAGTTTAGCTCCAGTCCTTGTATAACAACCTGATCCAGTTAATAGATGAAAATTAGACACAGGGGTGTTGATAAGCCTCTATGTAATGTAAAGCTTCCATTCTAATAAAGAGTTTCTCTTTCACACATCCAAACCTAGAGCCTCTCAAGAGGCTTGATTTTTGAAAGTGTACAGAATTTGTTTGCCACTGTCTGCAAGAGGTAATTAAACATAGAGGCCACCACACCCTGCATCGCAAAGCAGATACAATGGCATCACAGTGCGAGTGCCAATAAACGTCAAGCTGAAGTTAATTTTTATGCTCTACTCATATAGATTTAATGGGATAAAACTTTCAACATTATTTACAAATTTATTCTGTTTGATATCAGTTAACTAACTCTTCATGAACTGCTTTTCTAAATTTTTCTAAATCTAAATCTGTGAAATGCTCTCAGACATTTACAGTGTCAGAGCCGTTTACAATGTTGGTGGCTGGAAAGTTGTTTTACAATAGTGGGCTTCAGCCTGTACCGGCTTGAATGGATGGTTTGAACTGTATTTCACATGTGGTCCCAGATTGTATCCTGTCTAGGACCACATAAGAAAGTTGCTGTGTCATTACAAACTCAAAAAAGCTCTATGATCTGAATGAAGTGTTTTTCTGCCTTGAATCTGCAGTGTTTAGATTGAAACACTGCCCCCTAGGTGCAAAAATCTCATAACTCCTTTTCTAGTCCCATAATCCCTTCATTCAGAAATGTGTTTAGATCCTATTAGCTCTAAGCGAGAGCCTCCACAGCCTGGCCCAGCTCAGCTTTCCCATCCGCATTTCCTCTGAAACACTTGGGCTTTCAAACAGCAAACTAAGGCAGGTCTAAACAGCGCAGGGGTTTAGCCTCAGCCTAGGCAATAGATCTACCAGAGTAACTGCAAAACACCTGCCAATCTCTACAACAGATGGGTTTGTCTAGTTCTACAAAGTTGAAGCAACTAGTTTTGAAAAAGCATGAGAACCACTGAGGGGAACCAAGACTCAAAAGAGAACCTCCCTAAGACCATGAGGAAGAACCACTGAGAGGAACCAAGACTCAAAAGGAAAAACTCCCTACAAAACATGAGGAAGAACCACTGAGAGGAACCAAGACTCAATGTCAGTGGCTAATGTTAAAAGTCTGGCAGAAAACAGCAAAACTTTTGGAGAATCTACAGATTATCATTGGGAACGTGGTGGAACATATACAGGATGGTTGATATAGAACATGGTGGCACACATACAGGTTGGTATATCTAGAACATGGTAGGTTTCTAATTCCTCAGTAGCGTACACAAAACATTATATGTCTATTAGTTTCATTCATCTGAATGAAACTAATCACTTTCATTCCCTAAAGAACCGTGTTTGAAAATGATTTGTGAGTGTAAAGAACCTTTTAAAGGTTTAAGGAACCTTCGGATAATGTTGCTTCTATATCAATTTAAAGGGTATTCCTAGAACCTTTAAATTATGTGGAGCTTCTTTAAACTTTAAAAAGGTTCCTTATGCTCACGTCTCATTTACAAAAATGGCTCTCTAGAGAACCACCTAAAGGTTTTTAGGGAACCTAAAATTGTTCCTCTGTGGCATAGTGTAAAGAACGTTTACTGGCACCTTTATGTTGTGTTTCATACTCAGGTTCAGATGCAACTTCTGCCAGTAAAGCTAAAACAAATCAACACCTCTGTGATAATAAAGGTCGTCTGAGTTTATTTTAAGGAGCTGCGCCAACATCTTGTGATTTCACTCTGCTTCAGCCTGGCGGAAGTGAAGGAGACGGAGCGTCTAATGAATAAGTCAGGAATGTTTTCCTCTGTGCAGAAATGACGTCTCTGTATCTTTCATGGGCGCCGTGGAGGTAATGCGCTCTGACATGCTGTGCCCAGTTAAGCTTACAGATCCAGTGTACATGCATGCAGAACATGGCAACTTTATTAAAAATTCAGCTCATGGAGTCTCATATTGAGGACTGGGTGTTATGTGCTGTTTGTCTCGAGTCTAAAATAGCATCTCACACATCTTCTTGAACTGAAGGTAGCTGTACTTGGTAACTCACCTGCAAATAGTTTTCGGTCGACAATCCCCTTTAATCAATATGGACATTTAGAGATTAAACTAAATAGTACTAATGACATAATACCAAAAAACACGCAATAACATTCAGACGTACAGAGAAATGGCCAGTGAGTGGAAGTACAATGTAAATGTTTCCGATAAAGTGGCCAGTGAGTGGAAGTACAATGTAAGTGTTTCCGATAAAGTGGCCAGTGAGTGGAAGTACAATGTAAGTGTTTCCGATAAAGTGGCCAGTGAGTGGAAGTACAATGTAAATGTTTCCGATAAAGTGGCCAGTGAGTGGAAGTACAATGTAAGTGTTTCCGATAAAGTGGCCAGTGAGTGGAAGTACAATGTAAGTGTTTCCGATAAAGTGGCCAGTTAGTGGAAGTACAATGTAAATGTTTCCGATAAAGTGGCCAGTGAGTGGAAGTACAATGTAAGTGTTTCCGATAAAGTGGCCAGTGAGTGGAAGTACAATGTAAGTGTTTCCGATAAAGTGGCCAGTTAGTGGAAGTACAATGTAAATGTTTCCGATAAAGTGGCCAGTGAGTGGAAGTACAATGTAAGTGTTTCCGATAAAGTGGCCAGTGAGTGGAAGTACAAGGTAAGTGTTTCCGATAAAGTGGCCAGTGAGTGGAAGTACAATGTAAGTGTTTCCGATAAAGTGGCCAGTGAGTGGAAGTACAATGTAAGTGTTTCCGATAAAGTGGCCAGTGAGTGGAAGTACAATGTAAATGTTTCCGATAAAGTGGCCAGTGAGTGGAAGTACAATGTAAGTGTTTCCGATAAAGTGGCCAGTGAGTGGAAGTACAATGTAAGTGTTTCCGATAAAGTGGCCAGTGAGTGGAAGTACAATGTAAATGTTTCCGATAAAGTGGCCAGTGAGTGGAAGTACAATGTAAGTGTTTCCGATAAAGTGGCCAGTTAGTGGAAGTACAATGTAAGTGTTTCTGATAAAGTGGCCAGTGAGTGGAAGTAGAAAGTAGATGTTTCTAATAAAGTGGCCAGTAAGTGGAAGCAGAAGGTAGGTGTTTCTAATAAAGTGGCCGGTGAGTGGAAGTACGGTAGGTCTTTCTCATAAAGCGAGCAGTGGGTGGAAGTGCAAGGTGTTTCTTGCTGGTCCATGCTGTTTTTTTCTAGTAGGATCACAGTTAGCAGACTGGCTAACTGATCAATAATAAACTATACAATCATAAAGATGAAGATAATAATATAGTCTCCTGACATTGACTGAGTATCATGCAGTCTGTCTTTCATGTGTTTATTAATAGCAAGTGGGGAAGAAATGTTAAAACCTTTGTGATTTTACTCTCTCACCTCTTTCACAGGTCAACACAGCCAGAGTTCGAAAATTTGCTGGCAGACACAAGAGAGAAAGCTAATGTTGAGCTAATGCCCAAAATCCTGTCTGTATGTATTAGCGTCTATATCGGTGGATTTCATTATTGCCCTGAGGGAATTCCAAATGGCTGTTTGACAAATTTACCAAATGTAGTGAGAGACACTGATGGATGACAATCCAAAACGGGTACAGATTTGTGAGTTAGTTAGCTCTAAGTGTTTCTAATAAAGTGGCCAGTGAGTGGAAGCACAAGGTAGGTGTTTCTAATAAAGTGGCCAGTGAGTGGAAGCACAAGGTAGGTGTTTCTAATAAAGTGGCCAGTGAGTGGAAGCACAAGGTAGGTGTTTCTAATAAAGTGGCCAGTGAGTGGAAGCACAAGGTAGGTGTTTCTAATAAAGTGGCCAGTGAGTGGAAGCACAAGGTAGGTGTTTCTAATAAAGTGGCCAGTGAGTGGAAGCACAAGGTAGGTGTTTCTAATAAAGTGGCCAGTGAGCGGAAGTAGAAGGTAGGTGTTTCTAATGAAGTGGCCAGTGAGCGGAAGTAGAAGGTAGGTGTTTCTAATGAAGTGGCCAGTGAGTGAAAGTACAAGGTAGGTGTTTCTAATAAAGTGTCCAGTGAGTGGAAGTAGAGGGTAGATGTTTCTAATAAAGTGTCCAGTTTGTGGAAGTACAAGGTAAGTGTTTCTAATAAAGTGTCCAGTGAGTGGAAATACAAAGTAGATGTTTCTAATAAAGTGGCCAGTGAGTGGAAGTACAAGGTAAGTGTTCCTAATAAAGCGGCCAGTGAGTCAAAGTAAAAGGTGGGTGTTTCTAATAAAGTGTCCAGTGAGTGGAAGTAAAAGGTGGGTGTTTCTAATAAAGTGTCCAGTGAGTGGAAGTAAAAGGTGGGTGTTTCTAATAAAGTGTCCAGTGAGTGGAAATACAAAGTAGATGTTTCTAATGAAGTGGCCAGTGAGTGGAAGTAAAAGGTGGGTGTTTCTAATATAGTGGCCAGTGAGTGGAAGTAAAAGGTGGGTGTTTCTAATAAAGCGGCCAGTGAGTGGAAGTAAAAGGTGGGTGTTTCTAATAAAGCGGCCAGTGAGTGGAAGTAAAAGGAGGGTGTTTCTAATAAAGTGCTGCTGGGAGGAAACAGTCCTGAACAGGCCATCATGTGTTTGTGAGAGAGCCGTTCTCTTGCCAAAGGGGTGGAAATGCCTCAGTTTAATTACGTCAGTGTGTCGTTTATCAAATGAATTGATTTGATTAAAGCAGTGAGAGCGCAGCAGGGTGGCTGAATGACACATGATAGACGACCGTCTCGCTGGCCTGCGGGACGCCTCCTACACACCATGTACTTAAATAGGGTCCATAAATGCAAGGATTATACACAATTAGCCAAGCTGAGCGCTCGTGAATATTCATGAGCTTCTGCAGATCTGATATGAACCCCTTTCTCTGATGGTACTTTCATTCCTGCCTCAGTCAAATCAACTCGATCTCCTATCCGTCTCCCATCTCTGCTACCTAAAAGTCTGAGCTGAAAAAGGAGTGCAGGTACACAGTCACTGGATTAGAGAGTGAAGGAATGGGAGGATTAAAAGGAGAGCCAGAAACAGGAACCTTTAAAGTTTGAATTACAAGAACAAGGTTTGTATTAGTTGGATTTGTATTCAGGTCACTGACAAGGCTTTTGAAATGTAAGAGAAAAATGTACTAACAGAATTATAATTAAATGAAAATACATTATAACTGTATTTAAAATAATGTAATATGCATTTTACACCTGCATGAATCAATTCAATCTATTGATATTAGTTTCATGGCTTTTATAATGATAGAAATTCATTTAGCTCTATTCAGGCTCTATGGGCATATATATATATACATACATATATATATATATATATATATAATATATATATATATATATACATACATATATATATTAATTTCTGAATTAATGTGTCTCAAGCAAGTCGCCGTTCTCTTCTTCTACTCCTACAGCAACACATGCAGTGAGGCACCAACAACTAGATCAAAATGTGGCTTGTTAATCAGATGAACAAACATGTTTGAACACTGCGGGAAAAACGGCGGCTTCTTTCTGGAAAATGTATCATCAGACTAATTCAGGTGGTATTATTTGCGGGATGGTGTTGTGTTATTAATCACCAACGGCAAAATGCAAATGAGAGAAGTGAGCAGTAGTGCTACATGTCGCTGCAGCGGTAAAGCAGAGCGGTAATCCTCATTTATGAATGAGAAAATGTGCCACCATGCTGCTATTTGCTCTTAGTGGTAAAACTGCCGTTGTGTTTTTGGATCTGGCCCAAGTTTCAATTTGGTTAAAAACTTTTTGCTTAAGTTAATGGGAGCAAATGTGACTCCTGACAACCACCTGGAAGAGCTGGTCGACCCCAAAACTGCCCCCATCAGATAAACAGCACTTAAAGCTTTCATCTCTGAGAGAGAGGAGAAAATCAAGCTGATCAGATCTGAAAACATCCACAGGTGTTTCTGTCCATCCTTCCACTGTGAGAAGACGACTCAGCGCTGTGGGTCTGAAAGGATGTGTAGCTGATCAAGAAGAACCTCACTGAGAAAAGGAGACGGACACATCAAACAAAGAAGCTGAACGATGGACTGACCACCCCAGAGTCCAGACCTCAACACCACTGAATGTGTTTGATTACTTCAGAAAATGATCAACCAGCTTCTAAGACAAAAAAGAACAAAAGGATGGACGCATGAAATACTAAAGATTTTGATATTATATTAGTTTTTTTGTGCTTTTTTGCTGTTAAATATGTACTTTTTCTTTTTCCTGATGCTGAAAAGTGAATAATTTGTACTTAATGGCCTTTTTGACTGTATATTAGCCTTTTTAACTCCTTGAAACCACCAGTGATATCAAAACACACTTAGTCATATTCTTTACTTCATAACTTTCATATTTTTTAAGTTTTATTCTAAAGGTGGGGGTCGTATGAGAGCTGTAACTGTCTTCTTTCCAGTCAGATAGATGGGTGATGTAATTTTAAACCCTTATAATAAAAGAAGCTGAACTCAATTGTTTTTGTCTACTGAAAGTTGACCCATTTTTCCACAAATCTGGGCTACAAACTGGATCTCAGACGGCGTCTCTTCAGTGATCTGCTCTGAAAAAGTTTAATAAAATAATTCAAAGAGCGTCTAAGATTTTTGGCTTTCAGCAGTAAATTGTAAGCATAAAGAAATATGTGTATAATCAGAAAACACATGTTCTATTAATCTGAGGGGAACTTTTACAAAAAAAAACAAAAATGTACATTTATTTCATGCAGGAAAAACTGAAATATACCCAGAGTGGTCTCTGACTTTTGCACGGCACTGTAACTTCATTTTATTCGTCTCATAAACATAGTTCAAGGTTTTCAGCCTAAAAATTAAACGTCTGTGTTCAAACGTGTGACTGGTACTGTACTGTACTGCAGTGAATAAATCCTGTGCATTCTTGGCCTTCACTCATTTTCTGTGAAGAACATATAAAATAACCCATTTTCAGTGTCTTCACTCTGTTCACCCCCCACACATTTATATTACACATGTGGTGTTGGGTGAACCTGCGGGGAGTAAAAGTGTGGAGGTGCTGTGTCCTTCACTCTGTTCTCCTCCTACATGGCCTGCTGTTAGTGTGTGTGTGTATGTGTGTGTATGTGTGTGTGTGTGTGTGTGTGTGTGTGGTGTGGGTGGACAACATGGACAGGCTGCTGACTGGCTACAGCTGCTAGAGGAGAACCCTACGCTGGACACCTGTGATATTTTAAACATCTGGTATTTTTACATAAATTATTTTGGCTTTATTGATTTAAAAACAGTGATGTGGTGGGTCCAGCAGACCACTGAGTAACACACACATCAACACCACATAGGGGTTAATTCTGTGTGCCTTGTAGTATGATTGAGCTCAGGGTTGCAAAAGGTTCTCCTGCCTCAGGGCTGTGTTCGCCTCTCTACAGCCCGCCTGGAGTGCTCACTGTTTATCTGCCATAAATCCTCCCAAGCAACACCATCTTTGAGACCACTCCAAACTGTCAGGTGGTACTCCACAGCATTTGCGCAGGACATCATCCAACTGTTGACATTTGTGGCGGCTGTAAAGTGGCTCTGGGTGCCCAGTCGCTCTGTTACTTTTTTCTTCCTGGAGAGTGAGAGAGGAGCTGGTGGAGGGCTGGCTGGAAGCGGAAGGCCAGCGATCACAAATGCTTCATTAAAACCCAGAAATCAGCACCTGCCTCTCACTCTCCAGGGTGAACATCCTTCATACTCAGCCTGGCTCCAGCTACAATGGCTCCTCTGTGGGTTGCAGTCGGCTGTTATGTAGTCGGGTTCAGAGAAACTGCACTTGTTGGAGACAGAGTGTTCAGGCCTTGGGTGACTTGGCAGCTGTAAAGGCCATTTCTGCAGAACACACAGGACTTTCCAAGCCCCGCCGCTCATTCTTTTCAACATTTCCCTTCTCAGAAACACTCCTGATCCGTCAACTTCTGCGAATAAAAGAAAGTTTTGGACAGCTAGATAACTATTTGACCTCTCCATTTACATTAAGACCACATGTATATCATTTCCAGTCAAAACGGGCATTACATATATACACACACATTTTCAAAGCTGCCAAACCTTTCTGGGTCCTGGGGGGTGGGGGTGGGGGTGGGGGGGTTGTGCTGAAAGCACAAAACACTCTGGACAGGTTGCCAGTCCATCACAGCCATTAAATAAAGGTTATTCATATTTCAGCATCAGGAAAAAAAGCACAAAAAAACAACATACTTTTAACAAAACATTAGCCAGAAACCTCAACCACTAAATATAATATCTGAGGTTTTAGTATTCAGTCTTTCCACTCTTTACCTTTATTACAGCTTCCTCTCTTTTCCAGAAACTTCCTTTCAGCTTTTGTCCTTTCAAAATTCTGCAGGGATATTTTTCCACATCTCAAACATTCAGTCAGTTGCACTTTCTGCTTTTTTACCATTCAAGTAATACCAAACACATTCAGTGATGTTGAGGTCTGGACTCAGGGGTGGCCAGTCTGTTGTTCTGAGAACACCAGCAGCTTCTTTGTTTTGTAAGTATGTCTCAACAGTGTGCTTGGGGTCTTTATCTTACTGTAAAGTTTCTTTCAAATCAATGATTTCAGAGGGTTTTGCATTTTGCAGTTGTGTATACTCTGTGTTTGAACGTATCCAAGCAACCCTTGTAATTAGTGTTACTGTGCTACATAAAGGTGCACCCATTTCTCCATAGAAAAGCATTGACACTCTGGAGCAGCTAAACATGAGCCTAAAGTCATCAGGCCCAGTGCCAAGCGTGGGCTAGAGGGCTATAAAGCCCCAAGCATTGGGCTGTGGAGCAGTGGAACTGTGTTCTCTGGAGTGATGGAGCTCCATCCAGTACCTTTAGGATGAGTTGTAGTGACCCAGAATGGACCAACGAACATCAGTACCTGACCTCACTAATGCTCAATCAAATCCTTACAGCAATGTTCAACATCCTTCCCAGAAGAGTAGATGCTGTTACTGCAGCAAAGAGAGACAAACTCACTATTAATACCTTTCATTTCAGGAGAAACGCTGGATGAGAAGGTGTTTGCAAACTGTTGGACGTGAATAAACTCGGCTTGCCATTTCTTATACGTTTCATTTCCTGAGATATGAATACATGATTACATAACCCCACACAAATAAAAGCCCAGCTCTGATTCAGCTGCAGGAGTTAAATGAATGGTGGTGACTTTATTGTGTGGGGGTTCATGAGATTTCACTCCGATAGTCCACATAAGCTGCATGTGAGTAGGTCGTCTGGTCAGAATCCACCGGAAATTAAATTCCACTTCATAGTGTGGGAGTGAAGTGTAGAGACAGGTTGGTGAAATTAGAGCAGGATGGTGCTTCTGTGGTTACATCAGAATTTGAAAACTTTAACTGACTTTACTTTTTTGGATTAGTGTTAATTATTGTGGATTTTCACAGCTCTAGCAATCTAAAGATGCTAATCTCAAGATGTCTGTGAAAACCATTACATTGAACTTAAGCATACTGTACTGAGGAACCAATCGTAGTCTGTTAATACTTTTATCGTTAGAATGCAGGTAAGCAGCTAGACCTTTGCAGAATAATGATTGACAGGCCTCTCAGCCAATCTGGGTCACTGTATTTGCTAACACTCATTTCAATGTGACATCTAAGGAGAAATAGCATTACAGAACAATGCTAAACTGCCTGAGTCGGTATTTCTTAGCGTAGCTGCTGACAGTTAGCTTGATAAATCAGTTAGATTAAACAGGACTGTCCAGTGCCCACATGCACTCATACATGCGCAATAATTTGTACTGTTTTGTAAAAGACAATTAAAAGTCCTGGACAAATTTCAGCATATAATGCAGCTCTGACTAGCTTTAGCATGAGACTCATCTGAAGGGGCAGTTTCAGTCGTCTCCTCCTTACTGGTGCAGCTTAGACTGGACATGCTTTTTGTTGGCTGGCATTTTTTCTATGAACCGCCCCAGACATTGAAACCTGCCACTTCAGCGCCCAGTAGCTAAAAGATTTCTCTGGGTTTGTTCATTTAAATATGGTTTCCAGAATTTTTCTGTTTGCCTTGAACTGACGTTGATATTGTCAGCTCTCAAACATGAATGTTTTGATGAAATATATTCAGATGTACGTCCTCACAGGCTTCTACAGTTTCCCTTATGCTATTTTAGCTTTTTTTGGCACAAGTGCTGTGGGTGGCCTGAACTGAAAGACTGATGATAACGATGGGAGGTGGGACTGCAGAATTTTGCAATTACAGCAAGTATGATCACATCAGAAAATGCACTACAGGTCTAGAAGTATCCAGATGTTCCCTCTAGTCAGTGACTTCAGGTACTTTAGGCTGCACCATTTGCTGACACAAGTATTAAGCCACGCACATACTGTTTCATATCTGTAGAAAGGCACCGACCAATAAAAAGGGATGCTTTGTTCTTCTGATCAGTGCTTGCTGTGAATGAACAGGCCACAGAGGACAGAACACCAAAACAGGTTACTGGAAAACTGCAGCATTTTAGCCAGATCAGGTGATAATTTATAGCTTCCACTCACTGTCCACTTTTAGAGCTCCACTTAACTTATAGCTCCACTATGTAGGTGTTCAGTTACAGACTGTAGCTCATCTGTTGCTGCACAGTTTATCAACCCCTCTACCCCATTCATCACTGGACAGTTTCTGACCACAGGACTGCTGATGTCCAGATAATGGGTGGTGGTTCATTCTCAGCACAGCAGTGACACTGGCATGGTAGTGTGTGTGGTGCTGGTACGAGTGTATCAGACACAGTGGCATTTTTGGAGTTCTTATACATGTCAATGTCACCGCCAGGTTGAGAGTGGGCCACCATCCAAAAATATGACAACGCAGACTGTGTATGAACAGCTGAGCTGCAGTGTCTAACTGTGCACCAGCATAGTGGAGCTAAGAGAGAGAGGTTTCTAATAAAGTGGCCGCTGAGTGTGAGTCAGGAATGCCCAGAGGGACTCAGTTTATTAGACTGCAAAACAATGAGAGAGACTCTATCAGAGCCTAAAGGACTGGGAGTGCTGCTTCAGTAGAGGCTGCAGTGGAACAAAACATTGCTGCGCAGCATCATGGCCTACATTGAGGGGATCCGGCGGCAGCACAGAGAGCCTTTGTTTTTGTTTATTTGTGTGTGTTTATGAAGAGTCCTGGCCAGCCCAGAGGAAGCGTAGCCGCAGATCTTGACGCTCTTCTCAGCGGTGACGCCGCTGCCTTTGAAGTTAAAGCCAAGAGTGCTTTCCTGCAGGACGCAGTTTGGCCAGAATGGTTTGGAAACAGAGGAGTAAACCGCAGCAGATGAGCCGCACGGTGACAAAATACAGCGAGGGACTTTACTAAGCCCACACAAGCCTCTCCTACACGGCCCGATTATGCAATGCTCCAGTGTGTTCTGTGGACACTAATTGGGGGACTGTGTGGCCACAACATGTGAAGATAATAATAATTATAGTAAAAATACTAATAATTTTTATGTTCATTTTTAAAGCACCATTAAAAAACAACTTTACATGGAAATTAACAACCTTATAGAAAAAGTCCCAAACTACAATGAATAACTGATGTAAAAAAAATACAGATGGAAGAAAATTCTGACATAAAAAGTAAAATACATGAAATAAAATCATTGGAAGGCAAAAATATAACCCCTTAATGTCATTCTTATCTACTTAACATTCATGAATAACTACTATAAATTATTACTGCTATAAAACATTTAGTAACTATTATAAAACATTCAGTAACAAATTATTTAATAACTACTATGAATTATTTAGTAACTACTTTAAAACATTCATTGACAAATTATTCAGTAACTGCTATAAATGATTCAAAAACTACTATAAAACATTTTATAACTACTATAAAACATTTTGTAACAAATTATTCAATAACTACTATAAATTATTTAGTAACTACTATAAATTATTTAGTAACTACTATAAAACATTCAGTGACAAATTATTCAGTAACAACTGCAAATTATTTAGTAACTTCTATAAATTATTTATTAATTCTTATCCTGTTCCACCTTAAAGAATGCAGCAGTTATGGCGCCTCAGGCACCATTTAAGGTGGAACGAGAAAATTTGAACAAGAAGCTGGTGAATGAGAAGCGACTTCAGCCTCATAAAAAGTCAAACGTTGAGAGACGTTGTGAGAAAAGCAGCTATAGCTGAGCTAAAGCTTAAAGCAGAGCAAAGTGAGTCTGTGTTTTTGTTTATATTTTTTTGTCTATACTAGGACATCAGCACACACTGAGACACATTTACAGCCAAGATGGTAAAATTCTACTTTAATGAAATGGACATGAAATGTTGTGGCTCCCAAGGTGGATTGTTTTTTGTTGAAATGGGACAAAATGGCTCTTCCTAACGTTTGGGTTGTGACCCCTGAGCTAGAGAAAGGTGAATTAGTAAAAAGTGTGGTCACACCTTGGTAAAGTTGTTGGTAACAGCACGGTGCGACCCCTAGATGCTAAAGTTAAAGCCATTAGCTCTTTCCCCAATCCTAGGACCAAACGTGAGCTCACACCTCTTAGGGTATGGCTGGTTATTACCACTGCTTTAGCAAGAATTTCTCCAACGTTGTTTGGCCCAATCTCCTACGTAATGACTGCCCTTTTGTTTGCTCCCCTGCATGCCAGTCTGCGTTTGAGTCTGTGAAGTCTTTGCTAAGTAGCTCTCCTGTTCTCACCTGACTTCTCTAAGCTATTTAAATCAGAGGTAGATGCCAGGAGCCGGTGTGGTGCTTTACAAGATCCCATTTCTTACTTCACCTGGAAATTTGTCAAATATCAGTTGGCCTACAGGACCATTGAGAAGAAGCTCTTGCTGTCCTCCTCATGATGCATCACTTTGAGCTCCACCTTTTCAGCAGTTCAGCTCCTATTTGTAAAGATGAACCTCCCGGTGAGTAACTGAAATTATGTGCAGGTTTATTGAAGAATTTAAAGAATCATAATCACAGACAGGCAGGATCAAAACTGTGAGAGCTTCTTATGAGATAAGGCAGAAAGTCCAAAACCACAGTACAGATATCTGTAACGTAATCCAGGAGTCCAAACCAGAGACTACATACAAGGACCATACGCTCAGAATCGCTAGGAAAACCTTAACAGGACTTCGCACCAAACTTAGTTCAGGGTACAACTTAAGCAGCCCACTAATGGGCTTCTGATTAGAGACAGGTATCAGCATGATTCAGTACTCAGGTGAGTGAGACCTCTATTGGTGTGGAGGGGAACCGGCAACAGATGTGACACTATTACTGTTCTGACTGATCACAACCCCCTAGTTTTTCTGCAGTGCATGTCTAATGCAAACCAATGCCTGAAGCCCTGGTCCCTCATAACTCAAAGTTTAATCTCACCATCGTTCACAAGGAGAGCTCTGACAGTGTTGGTGTTGACGCTCTCTTTAGATGCTTGCTTATTTCTGTTTTGTATGTGTGAACGTATGGTTTGGTTCACACTTATGGGGGGTGCTATGTCTCGTGTTTTCACGTGGTCTTGTGTATCCTACGTGTGCTCATTCATTTGTTTATGCGTAGGGTAGTTAGTGTTTGTGTTGGGTTTTGTTTGTTGTGTTTGCCCAGGTCAGTCCTGAAGTCTGTTTGCTGGCGTCCTGTATGTTTACCAATTAACACAATTTCTAAACCTCACATTTGTGACTGGTGTTTTCTTCTTCCACACCCAATTTTATACTATTTTGCCGTTTAATACAAACTCCTTTCATTTTTGTTATGGCCTGACCTAGACCGGGTGGTAACAATTATCCAGCAACTACAACAAATTATTTAGTAATTGCTATAAACATATTCAGTAACTTTGAATTGTGCAGTAACTACTGTAAATTTCTCAGTATCTGCTTTGAATTATTATGAATCTATTAGAAATTATTCATTAACTCCTTTAAATGATTAAGTAGATCCTATGAGTTTTCCAGGAACTGATATGATTTACTCCATAAATACTATAAATTACTTAGTAAGTATTTTAAATTATTCAGCAGATAAATTATTCTATAATTACTAAGAATTCAGTTACTACTACCAGATTATTGTGTAATTTCTGTGGTTATGAGAGTGAACTAATGTTGCTGTTCACAAACTGACCCTTAAAATTTAAGAGCCCAAATAAGTGTTTTAAAATACTTTTTTACGAATATTAAGAAAGTTAATCACTCTCAGATTTTCTGGTGCAGAATTCCAGAGCTGGGTTGCTATAGTGACCGAAGCTGGCCCTCCCCCTTCAGCTGAGTTGCCGGGATGACCAGCAGATTGCATTTTAATGACCGTAGTGATCTGGCAGGAATTGACTGTATGTTACAGTCATTTTGCTGAAGTAGAGAGGGATCAGAGCTCCACTGCTCTCAGCTCACTATTCAGGAAATACATGAACAGAGAAACAAGAAAACAGGCTTTAACATTAAGCTTTATTCAGTGGGCTACTGTTCAAAAGTTTAGAGTCAAAGTTTTCATTAACATAAAATTTCCATCCAGAATGAAGTTCTAATAAAATTAACGTCCAGAATGAAGTTCTAATAAAATTAACGTCCAGAATGAAGTTCTAATAACATTAAAATCCAGAATGAATGTTATGTACAGTCATATGCAGAGGTTTTGGCACCCCTGATTAAATTTTGTTGATTTCCTATTACTAACCTCAGCCACAAACTGAAACTGTGCACTAAAATGCCATATTTCAACACAAAGCAGTTTTCGTTTAGAAAATGAACAAAACACGTTTTCAGTAAGGTGTTCAAACTTTTGCATACGACTGTTTTTCGTTATGATCTAAAAGGAATGATGTGAAAGTCCAAAGTCTGCTGAGGCTTTTAAAGTGGAATTAGCTGAGGAGCTGAGAGAGCGAGAGCAGTAGAGAGGAAGAGGTGAAGAAAAGGTCCAGCAGAGTGATGACCTCATCAAAATCACATACACTGTGTAGTGTTCTCACACACACACACACACACTCACACACACACACACACACACACACACACACACACACTCACTCACACACACACACACACACTCACACACACACACACACACACACTCACACACACACACTCACACAGCCCTGCAGCAGTAGAGCAGTGATGTCGCTCTCTGACTCTTCATACTTTAGATTTTCCTTGATCACTGACCCTGGTCGGAGGTCAGACACCCCTGTGAGGTCAAATGAGTTTATTATTGATTTATTGATCTCTCCTGGGATTAGACTACAGGACTGAGAAACAGCCTCCATCTCCTATTTCTCTGCTCTGCTCTATATTAGATTTTAAAGTTGACGAATGAAAAGGAGAGTAAAGCCCTGCTGGAGCTGAATCAGCTTCAACTGAGGAGGTGCTGGAACAAGATCATTATGATCCATTACAAAGGCAAACTGACAGAAAACTGGCATGAATCCAATTCAAGCTAATTAGAAACTGTTTAGCACAACTCATTTAGCTATTCAATTTGAATAATAACTGTGATTTTAATCCAGTATGAATCTGCAGTGTGTGTAGTTTTACAGTAATAATTGTGGAGCGATTTTAATCCAGATTGAATCTGCAGTGTGTGTAGTTTTACAGTCTGACAGTAATAATTGTGGAGTGATTTTAATCCAGTATGAATCTGCAGTGTGTGTAGTTTTACAGTAATAATTATGGAGTGATTATAATCCAGTGTGAATCTGCAGTGTGTGTAGTTTTACAGTCTGACAGTAATAATTGTGGAGTGATTTTAATCCAGTATGAATCTGCAGTGTGTGTAGTTTTACAGTAATAATTGTGGAGTGATTTTAATCCAGTATGAATCTGCAGTGTGTAGTTTTACAGTCTGACAGTAATAATTGTGGAGTGATTTTAATCCAGTATGAATCTGCAGTGTGTGTAGTTTAACAGTAATAATTGTGGAGTGATTTTAATCCAGTATGAATCTGCAGTGTGTGTAGTTTAACAGTAATAATTGTGGAGCGATTTTAATCCAGTATGAATCTGCAGTGTGTGTAGTTTTACAGTAATAATTGTGGAGTGATTTTAATCCAGTATGAATCTGCAGTGTGTGTAGTTTTACAGTAATAATTGTGGAGTGATTTTAATCCAGTGTGAATCTGCAGTGTGTGTAGTTTTACAGTCTGACAGTAATAATTGTGGAGTGATTTTAATCCAGTATGAATCTGCAGTGTGTGTAGTTTTACAGTCTGACAGTAATAATTATGGAGTGATTTTAATCCAGTATGAATCTGCAGTGTGTGTAGTTTAACAATGATAATTGTGGAGCGATTTTAATCCAGTATGAATCTGCAGTGTGTGTAGTTTAACAGTAATAATTGTGGAGCGATTTTAATCCAGTATGAATCTGCAGTGTGTGTAGTTTTACAGTCTGACAGTAATAATTGTGGAGTGATTTTAATCCAGTATGAATCTGCAGTGTGTGTAGTTTTACAGTCTGACAGTAATAATTGTGGAGTGATTTTAATCCAGTATGAATCTGCAGTGTGTGTAGTTTTACAGTCTGACAGTAATAATTGTGGAGTGATTTTAATCCAGTATGAATCTGCAGTGTGTGTAGTTTAACAATGATAATTGTGGAGCGATTTTAATCCAGTATGAATCTGCAGTGTGTGTAGTTTGACAGTAATAATTGTGGAGCGATTTTAATCCAGTATGAATCTGCAGTGTGTGTAGTTTTACAGTCTGACAGTAATAATTGTGGAGTGATTTTAATCCAGTATGAATCTGCAGTGTGTAGTTTAACAATAATAATTGTGGAGTGATTTTAATCCAGTATGAATCTGCAGTGTGTGTAGTTTTACAGTCTGACAGTAATAATTGTGGAGCGATTTTAATCCAGTATGAATCTGCAGTGTGTGTAGTTTTACAGTAATAATTGTGGAGTGATTTTAATCCAGTATGAATCTGCAGTGTGTGTAGTTTAACAATAATAATTGTGGAGTGATTTTAATCCAGCATGAATCTGCAGTGTGTGTAGTTTTACAGTCTGACAGTAATAATTGTGGAGTGATTTTAATCCAGTATGAATCTGCAGTGTGTGTAGTTTTACAGTCTGACAGTAATAATTGTGGAGCGATTTTAATCCAGTATGAATCTGCAGTGTGTGTAGTTTAACAATAATAATTGTGGAGTGATTTTAATCCAGTATGAATCTGCAGTGTGTGTAGTTTTACAGTCTGACAGTAATAATTGTGGAGTGATTTTAATCCAGTATGAATCTGCAGTGTGTGTAGTTTTACAGTCTGACGGTAATAATTGTGGAGTGATTTTAATCCGGTATGAATCTGCAGTGTGTGTAGTTTTACAGTCTGACAGTAATAATTGTGGAGTGATTTTAATCCGGTATGAATCTGCAGTGTGTGTAGTTTTACAGTCTGACAGTAATAATTGTGGAGTGATTTTAATCCGGTATGAATCTGCAGTGTGTGTAGTTTTACAGTCTGACAGTAATAATTGTGGAGTGATTTTAATCCGGTATGAATCTGCAGTGTGTGTAGTTTTACAGTGACAGTAATAATTGTGGAGTGATTTTAATCCAGTATGAATCTGCAGTGTGTGTAGTTTTATAGTCTGACAGTAATAATTGTGGAGTGATTTTAATCCAGTATGAATCTGCAGTGTGTAGTTTTACAGTCTGACAGTAATAATTGTGGAGTGATTTTAATCCAGTATGAATCTGCAGTGTGTGTAGTTTTACAGTCTGACAGTAATAATTGTGGAGTGATTTTAATCCAGTATGAATCTGCAGTGTGTGTAGTTTTACAGTCTGACAGTAATAATTGTGGAGCGATTTTAATCCAGTATGAATCTGCAGTGTGTGTAGTTTTACAGTAATAATTGTGGAGTGATTTTAATCCAGTATGAATCTGCAGTGTGTGTAGTTTTACAGTCTGACAGTAATAATTGTGGAGTGATTTTAATCCAGTATGAATCTGCAGTGTGTAGTTTTACAGTCTGACAGTAATAATTGTGGAGTGATTTTAATCCAGTATGAATCTGCAGTGTGTAGTTTTACAGTCTGACAGTAATAATTGTGGAGTGATTTTAATCCAGTATGAATCTGCAGTGTGTGTAGTTTTACAGTCTGGCTGTAATAATTGTGGAGTGATTTTAATCCAGTATGAATCTGCAGTGTGTGTAGTTTAACAATAATAATTGTGGAGTGATTTTAATCCAGTATGAATCTGCAGTGTGTAGTTTTACAGTCTGACAGTAATAATTGTGGAGTGATTTTAATCCAGTATGAATCTGCAGTGTGTGTAGTTTTACAGTCTGACAGTAATAATTGTGGAGTGATTTTAATCCAGTATGAATCTGCAGTGTGTGTAGTTTTACAGTCTGACAGTAATAATTGTGGAGCGATTTTAATCCAGTATGAATCTGCAGTGTGTGTAGTTTTACAGTCTGACAGTAATAATTGTGGAGTGATTTTAATCCAGTATGAATCTGCAGTGTGTGTAGTTTTACAGTCTGACAGTAATAATTGTGGAGGGATTTTAATCCAGTATGAATCTGCAGTGTGTGTAGTTTTACAGTCTGACAGTAATAATTGTGGAGTGATTTTAATCCAGTATGAATCTGCAGTGTGTGTAGTTTCATAGTTTGATAGTAGTAACAGTGGAGTGAACGGTCTGTAATTGGCTATATACAGAGCTCTCTCAGTCATAGTAGTCCTGTTTCAGTCCTTTTCATGCTAACTATTTTCATGTTGTTGAATGTGTCCTGTGGCGTAACATTAATGAACATCAGGACTATGATATTTAAATCAAATTACACAGACACTGTTCTCAAACCAGCCAGTCAGATTCCTAAAGTTACTTTACACCAGCTCTTCTGAGGAAAGTGTCTCAGCTCCATCAGCACTGCAGCCAGTAAACGGCAGTAGCGTTTCTCCATCCCACTGCAGCACATTCCAGTGCATTCTTTCTTATCTGCCCCCTTTGTGACCTTCGGTAATGTCTAGATGAGTTCAGTGTGGAAAGATGCTGAAATTCCCGCTCCATGCGCACTTCCATACCAGGATTCGCAAAAAAATGCTATTCATTAAATCAAATATATTGTGATGCCTGGCAAGGAAGGAAACATTGCGCTTTCAGGAAAGAAAATGAGTGGTCAGCAGTGGAGCACCACCGCCCAGCGCTGGCACACACAGCGGGGTAGCCAGCAGGTCACCTCTACCCCATACAGTCCATTCATGGTAGACACTGCAGACCCACCTTCTACCCCCCAGCCCAGCACAACAAGGCACATGTGTAACACTGCTTCTCTTTGGTAAACAAACCCACAATGCATTTGTAGGTAAAGTCTCTCACCACTGCCACGGCGTGCTGCTTCAGATGGACACGCCTCCCTCGCGTTCCCAGCCGAACGAGCCAGTAGCAGGACGCTACAATATATGTAAGCAAAGCAGCTTCTTCTTTGCGAGTTATTTGTCAGCAGCTTGAACGTTTCTCCTTGCGGTGACCGGTCCACTATTTCCTCTCATTAACCTTTCCTATGGCTTTTGGTCACTTTCCATATTCTCTTCCTTCCTCACTTTCCATGCTCTGTCTGATGTGCTCGGTCCTGCTCTGTCTGCATGAGGTGTCCTGTAGTGTCGGGGAAGTGACCTCAGCAGTCTGGCACAGGAACACAGGACAGAGTTTCTGTATTTTCCACTCATCTACCATCTCTTCCCTCCCGTATTCTAACACTTTTACTTTCACAGATGAAAACACTGCGCTGTTAGAAATAAAGGTTCTGTACATTTTTTATTCATCGAGGTACAAACAGTGTAAACGTTCCCTCAAAGCTCCAACAGTGGTTTTAAGGTCTGATTGTAAACCTTAAATAAGTTTTCCAGGTGAAAAGTTCGTATTTGTACCTTTTCATAACCGAATGTTTTAAACAGAACAGTAAAATAAAAGCCTGGAGACGAGACGGGGTGTGTGGAGTCAGTACAGCTTAGAACATATCATTCAGTGGATTATGGTTCAGTTATGTTCCTAAAGGTACTGAGATGGAGCCTTGAGTGTCCCACACCAGTGACAAGAGGTGAACTGACCCAGTGACGGTTTAGCACCTTTATTACTGAGAGTGCAGTTATAGAGCTGATTAATGTATGTCAGTGTATCAGAGCAAACTCCTCTGATTACCGAAGATTACTGAAAGAATTAAAGTGTTAAGATCCTCTTAAAAGAACCTCAGTTCACTCACACAGCAAGATGTCAAGCCAGTTGACCAATTATTTTGGTCCCCTCAAAGGGTTAACCAGATACAGAAGCATACTCTCTTCAATTTGAAGTGAACTGTTTAGTAGCCATACACCGCGTCCAGGGTGTATCCTGCCTTCCGCCCAATGACAGCTGGGATAGGCTCCAGCACCCCACCGCGACCCAGAAGGATAAGCAGTTTAGATGAAGTGTTATACTTGTTTATGTTACCAGGGACTTTTATTGTGAAGGGTGGGACTAGGTTCATCAGTGTGTTGCTGTTGCAAGCATCATAGGGTAATACTAGCAGGAAGAGCCATGAGCTTGGCCGAGGGCCGTTTTCCCTCTTGTATTCTTTTTGCCGTGTCGAGAGCGAAAGTATTACTGTACACTATTATACAGATGCATAAATCGGAGAAGTGAAGATACACACCGATCAGGCAAAACATTCTGACCACCTCCTTGTTTCTATGCTCATTGTCCACTTTATCAGCTCCACTTACTATATAGGTGCACTTTGTAGTTCTACAGTTACAGACTGTAGTCCATCTGTTTCTCTGATACTTTGTTAGCCCCCTTTTACCGTTCTTCAGTGGTCAGGACCCCCATGGACCCTCACAGAGCAGGTACTATTTGGGTGGTGGATCATTCTCAGCACTGCAGTAACACTGATGTGGTGGTGGTGTGTTAGTGTGTGTTGCACTGGTCTGAGTGGATCAGACACAGCAGTGCTGCTGGAGTTTTTAAACACCTCAGTGTCACTGCTGGACTGAGAATAGTCCACCAACCAAAAATATCCAGCCAACAGCGTCCTGTGGGCAGCGTCCTGTGACCACTGATGAAGGACTAGAGGATGACCAACACAAACTGTGCAGCAGCAGATGAGCTATCGTCTCTGACTTTACATCTACAAGGTGGACTGACAAGGTAGGAGTGTCTAATAGAGTGGACAGTGAGTGGACACAGTGTTTAAAAATTCCAGCAGCACTGCTGTATCTGATCCACTCAGACCAGCGCAACACACACTAACACACCACCACCACGTCAGTGTTACTGCAGTGCTGAGAATGATCCACCACCCAAATAGTACCTGCTCTGTGAGGGTCCATGGGGGTCCTGACCACTGAAGAACAGGGTAAAAGGGGGCTAACAAAGTATCAGAGAAACAGATGGACTACAGTCTGTAACTGTAGAACTACAAAGTGCACCTATACAGTAAGTGGAGCTGATAAAATGGACAATGAGTGTAGAAACAAGGAGGTGGTCAGAATGTTATGCCTGATCGGTGTATAATAAAATATACTAAAACGACCATAAAACATAATGTGCAATACAAAAATAACCGCATAGTAAAACCACATAAATATTATGCAGAGTGACAATGCAGTGCTGCATGTCACGTCCAGTGAATGAACCGAGTGACTAAACACTAAATGATAACATATGTTAACAGTTGTATATGCGTGGGTGTATCGACAAAGTGGCAGTGCAATATGCAGTAGGTACAGATGCATAATACGTGTAGATGTTTAAACACACATCTATACATATTAGACATAAACGCACACACATTATAAGTGGACCTCATGGCAGAATATGGGCTGTTTTACTCTCTGTGGTGTAACGTGATGCTTTTGGGGAGGCTTATTGTAAAGCTGTCGACTGTTCTCATTCATCAGGACAGACCACAAGCGCTCCTTTATCTGCTGTAGCACGCAGAGCTCCAGCATCAGCTTTGGTGGAAAAGGTCAAAACCAACCCAACACCTTGTTCCCCCTGCCTGTAGGTCAGTCAACTGATCTTCTGAGAGTTAGAATGGGTGCTGGATGTTTATGCTTTTGAATTTTTCAGAGATCCTTTCACTCAACAAGAGGAGCCTTTCTTCCCTGCTGTGCTAAAGAAGTTCAGTCGGGGGGTAGAGTTACGCTGCTCCAGGAAAGCTGGAATTCTTCTGCTTTTGGTCACAGAACTCATTTTCAATTGCCCATTGTTGGGTCATGGATTTGGCATCTGGATTGGTGTAATGAAGTAGCGTTTGGACTAAAGCTCAGCTTCATTACGGCCCAATCAGGCGCCTTCAGCTGCAGCATGATACACTGAGCCTTCCATCCATTATGGCTCTGCTTCCTGTTTAGTGTGACTTGTTTAATTTCCGTTCTGCGTGGAGCGACGAAGGGTGATTTGACTGGTTCGCTGCTTAATGTGACACAAACAAGGT
Organism: Colossoma macropomum; assembly: GCF_904425465.1. Classification (NCBI taxonomy): domain Eukaryota; kingdom Metazoa; phylum Chordata; class Actinopteri; order Characiformes; family Serrasalmidae; genus Colossoma; species Colossoma macropomum. Next base: position 160,404 of record NW_023494790.1, read on the forward strand.
TAGATGAATGTCATGCATCCAGAAATGTGTCAGATTTCCATCAGTAAATCCACACGGCGCTTCGCATGGCGGTTATTATTTGTATTTCATCCATGGCGCGCGACACGGTGGCTGAGTGTGCCTGTGAAATTAAACACTGATGAAGCATAATGGCATGTAAATTGGCCCTGATTGGCATAGATTGGTCTAATATGGTATTGAGATTCAGGAGCTAATTTGCATCACGTTGAAATGAACCGTGGAAGCTGAAGATTCTCTTTCCTGCAGCGACCGTTCGCCTCCAGTTCAACATTCCGAACTAAATAGGACCTTTTAAGTTGTGTGTAATGAGCGGATGAGTGTGATTCCAATGGAATAGTGTGGGAACGCAGTGTGAAGGGTGACAGGGAATTCAAAGATGTTCTTTCTCACAAAGGAAAAACCTAAAATGAAATTGGTAGAACTCTTCTTTATTTCGTAGACATGAGCAAGTTTCAGCTCAAAAATATAAAAATTATGTAAGAAATTACCTGAATTCTGTGCCTTGGTAAGTCAGTGAACACCCTTCATTTCTTTAACTTCCAGTCAAAATGTCCAGTAAGTATGAATTATAAATATTTCAAGAGATATTTCTGAAGATACAAGATATAAGATCATCCACTGGCATGAGGAAGGAGAAAGTCAAAGGAAAATCTGGACAGTTTTTCAATATTATGTGGTCATATTTGTCCCTGACAGGTAAATTGAGTGATTGGATCACAGCTCGTCTCACTGTATTGGACCCTGGTCATAACCGTACCTACCACTGTCCACTTTTGTTCGAATCATCCAGGATGGACATTAATTCCAGGTGTGACCAAAGCGCTTCTGACCGCTGTCACGCATGATTCTCAAAAGCAGGTAAAGTTGTGTACCCCTGCCACAGAAGAACCACTTTTGGTTCCCTAAAGAGCCACGTTTGAAATCGAGATTTGAGAGTGTGAAGAACCAGTTAAAGGTTCAAAGAACCTTCACATAATTTAAAGGTTTTGAACTCTTAAAAAAAGTGTTCTTTGAACTACTTCTTTTCATTAAAGAACCATATCTGAAAAAGAGATGCGTGAGTTTAAGGAACCTTTTAAACGTTTAGAGAACCTTCACATAATGTAAAGATTTTTTAAACTGATTTAAGAGTTCTTCCTGGAACCTTTACATTACGTGGAGGTTCTTTAAGCTTTTAAATGGTTCTTCACACTCATGCACTCTCATTTACAGAAAATGATTCTCCAGAGAACGTACAACCGAAAGCCCTTTCTCATTGTTTATTTTATTAATACAAAGTACAGTCCAGTTAAGCATGCACAAAGCACTGTAGAACCTAAGCATGCTCATCATTATTATCATTATTATTATTATTATTATTATTGTTATTATTATTATTATTACCAGACACCCTTAAGAGACATAAATAAGTGTTCAGAGAATCCTACACTCTTAAAAAAAGATGGTTCTTCAAGGGTTCTTTAGTAAAGAAAATGGTTCTATATAGAACCTTTTTGAGAAGGGTTCTATACAACACCCAAAAGGGTTTTCTATTATTGCAAGCTTCACATCAGAACAATACCAGAACCCTTTTCAAAACGTTTCATGTAGAACCATCTACAACACATTCTTCCATAATACAAAGAACACTTTAATCATGCAAAGGGTTTTTTGAGTGTTCATGGTTCTTTAAAGAACCGTTTTCTTTACTAAAGAACCCTTAAAGAACCATCTTTTTAAGAGTGTGGGTGATTCTAAAATAAGGCGCTCCTGATCTGAAACATATTATAATGAGCAACACATCCTGCCTAGGGGTCAGGACCCACACGTCCCTCCAGCACTGACCATTTTAACGCTCGCCCCAGAGGAGGAGCAGCAAATATATTTTAGGAAGCTGCTGTGGGTCTCAGGCTCGTCGGTTTCAGCCCGGCTGAAGAGAGCAGACAGAAAGGGCCTGCGGTTTCTGTGTAAACAGCAGACGTGTTGTTGTGGGGCATTTGGCAGACGTGTGAGAGGAGCTGAAAAAAGAAAAAAAAGAAGTAAAACAGGAGCCGGTTGTGTCTTCAGCTGCCAGAGGAGCCATTTTACAGCATTAACCTGTACCTGACCTGCTCCATATAGCCAAACACACACACGTTTACCAGATTCACGTTTCTAATGAAACCAAAACACCGCTGGGCACAGGATGAATCATCCTGCACAGCGTTTGGGTAGCACGTTAGGAAATCTCATCTTGTTAGTGCAGGCTTGCATTAGTGCACCAGTCAAAGATTTGGACACACCTACAGTACTGTGCAGAAGTCCAAGACCACCCTTCACTTACGTTATTTCCAGACAAAACAGCCAATACGTTTAAATGATTCACTTTCAGGAGAGATTTCTGAGTAAGATTAGATAGAAGATGATCCACCTGCACAAGGAAGAAGAACGTCAAAGAAAAATATGTGAAAAAACAAAACGATTAAAGCTGCAGAGAAAATGTGTCTCCTAACAACCACCTGGAAGAGCTGGTCGACCCCAAAACTGCCCCATCAGATAAACAGCACTTAAAGCTTTGATCTCTGAGAGAGAGGAGAAAATCAAGCTGATCAGATCTGAAAACATCCACAGGTGTTTCTGTCCATCCTTCCACTGTGAGAAGACGACTCAGCGCTGTGGGTCTGAAAGGATGTGTAGCTGATCAAGAAGAACCTCACTGAGAAAAGGAGACGGACACATCAAACAAAGAAGCTGAACGATGGACTGACCTCTAAACAAAACACTTTTACAATTGTTGGCTGGATATTTCTGGTTGGTGGACTATTCTCAGTCCAGCAGTGACACTGAGGTGTTTAAAAACTCCAGCAGCACTGCTGTGTCTGATCCACTCAGACCAGCGCAACACACACTAACACACCACCACCACGTCAGTGTTACTGCAGTGCTGAGAATGATCCACCACCCAAATAGTACCTGCTCTGTAAGGGTCCATGGGGGTCCTGACCACTGAAGAACAGTGTAAAAGGGGGCTAACAACGTATCAGAGAAACAGATGGACTACAGTCTGTAACTGTAGAGCTACAAAGTGCACCTATATAGTAAGTGGAGCTGATAAAATGGACAATGAGCGTAGAAACAAGGAGGTGGTCAGAATGTTAAGGCTGATCGGTGTATATTCCATCACCATTATGGAAAATAAACTGCATACTTCAACTGAAGGAGCTTCAAAACAGGCAGAAATAGCATTTTATGGCTACTGTTAAAAGGGGTTAATGGCTGGAAATGAAATAAATGAAGTGGCCTTTGACTTTTCCACAGTACTCAACATCCGTAGAAGCAAATTTCAAGCATTAAATGTAAGCAATTAGACTAAAATGTCTTTAGGTTATGAGAAATGTACATTAAATCAAAAATATCCCAACATTTCCCTGGTTGTGTATGTACTCTTTCAGCTGTATAGCACAAACAAGAATATCCCTGATTTCACTATAAAAACGCCTCATTTCGTTCACGAGTGTAAAGGTTGGAGTGGAGTGATTCGGTCAGCTCTGCTCTCGGTGAGAGTAAGTGTAACTGAGACATCATTAGAAAGCAGATGCAGGAGTGCACGGGGGCAAGAGAAGCTTGTCTCTCCTGGAGAGCATGATTGAAGGTGATGTGCTGCAGCTCGTTAAGCATTCGTGCAGGTTTCCCTACGCACCGCGTCCCAGCACCTCCACCGGTAAATCCTCTTGTTCCCATGGAAACAGCCCAGGTAGTCCACACGCACACCTTTGGTCAGAACAGAAGATTTCAGCTTCAGCGTGGCCTTGAATCAGACAGAGAGAGATAAACAGAGTCTTATGCAAACGTTTGGGTGGCTCTGGGTCAAATTACATGTATTGTTAACCTGTCCTGTACAGAGAACACACTCCGACACATTTTACTGCAGTTTCTGTTTATTTGCTGAATTTAACATAATGCAAAAAATAAAACATAACGTGGTTTGAACACAGCCACATAGACTGGTCATTCATTAAGTCCACCTCCTTGTATCTGCACTCATTGTCCATTTTAATCAGCTCCACTGACCACATAGTTCCACTCTGCAGTTCTACAGTTACAGACTGTAGTCCATCTGTTTCTCTGCATACCTTTTTATCCTGTTCTTCAGTGGTCAGGACCCCCATGGACCCTCACAGAGCAGGTACTATTTGGGTGGTGGATCATTCTCAGCACTGCAGTAACACTGACGTGGTGGTGGTGTGTTAGTGTGTGTTGCGTTGGTACGAGTGGATCAGACACAGCAGTGCTGCTGGAGTCATATCCAGCCAACAGCGTCCTGTGGGCAGCGTCCTGTCACCACTGATGAAGAACTAGAGGATGACTAACAAACTGTGCAGCAGCAGATGAGCTATCGTCTCTGACTTTACATCTACAAGGTGGACCGTCAAGTAGAGTGGACAGTAAGTGGACACAGTGTTTAAAAACTCCAGGTGAGATAAAACATAAAACTTTTACTTTTGATATTTATGTTTAAAAACAAATATTTTTGTACTCAAGTAGAAATACAGACATGGTGTCTGCTTTTATTCATTATTATTACCATATACATACATAAATACACACACACAGATATATATATATATATATATATACCTCCAAAATGGTAACTTTACAGGAGAAGGAAAAAACCTACTTTACTTTTAATGGAAGTCAATGGAACCAGAGTTCTTTACAAGTTGGTTTGGGTCGTTTCTTTTGATCCATTCATCATGAAATTTACACACAATGTAAAGAACAACAGGTATTTTCAAATTATGTCAAAGACTGAAAAACAACAAAAATGGAGATACGCTCTTAAAAAAGATGGTTCTTCAAGTGTTCTTTAGTGAAAAAAAAAATCTTTATAGAACCATGAACACTCAAAGAACCCTTTGCTTTATTAAAGCGTTCTTTGCATCATTAAAGCGTTCTTCAGATTGATGGAACATGTGCATACACGTGCTTTAGACAGTTCTATATAGAACTTTTTTGAATATGGTTCTATGTAGCACCAAACACGGTTCTTCTATTGCTATAAGCTTGACATTGTAACAGTAGAAGAACCTTTTGGGTGCTATATAGAACCATTTTCAAAAAGGTTCTACATGGAACCATCTACAGCACATTCTCCATCATTCTGAAGAGCCATTCCATAATGCAAAGAACCCTTTAATAATGCAAACGGTTCTTTGTGTGTTCATGGTTCTATAAAGGACCATTTTCCTCATTAAAGAACCCTTGAAGAACCATCTATTGAAAGTGTGCGTATGTGAAAATATATGAGAATTAGCTCTTAATACTGAAGGTACCAAAATCTTAGGACTGAAATGTGAGGTTAAACAGGGCTTTCCTGTGTTGGTGGAGCAGACGCTTTATAACAGTGATATAAATGGAACAAACGTCTGTCACTGTTTATGTCAATACAATGTCATTTCCATCATAAACATCTTATGTCACCTTGTGATTACTGTAGAATACATTGTTCATAAACACTCAAGTATTGCTTTAGGAATCCATTACCCAATGTTTGCGCATGTGTTACGAAGTCTCTGTATGTAGTGTTAATGACTTGTTCACAGAGCTGTATGTATGTTCTTCGTAGCTCATTCGTATCTGTTTCTGCAGTGCATTTCTTCAGTGAAGCGTTTGCCAGGGATGCCCACACAGGCCTGCTTTAAGCATTCAGTGAGTGGCCTCTGTCTGCTTATTAAGCTCAGATGGAGTTTATAATGTTGGCTGAGAGGAGGACCAGCTGGTGAGGAGAGTGAGTGTGTTCAGCATCCAAACACACACACACACCACAGCATATCTCCCTCCGATTCAGACACAGATTCAAATGGTGTTATTGGCCTAAACTGCAACAGAATGTTTCCAACACAAGAAAAAGAACACTCACTTCTAATAATACTGAAGAAACACCAAAGAGATATTAATACAACTGCAATCTAATTCGAAACATAACAATGTTCTGCTGATGTTAATGCAGTTACTTTATATGTGATTAACTTAAAAACACGCAAAAATAAAATAGTACATGTGCAAAAGTTTGGATACCCTACTAAGCAGTGGTGGACGAAGTACGTGAAACATGTACTTGAGTTAAAGTAGAGATACCCAAGGTAAAATATTACTCCAGTAAAAGGGTTCTTTAGTGAAAAAATGGTTCTTTATTAAACGAAGAACACTCAAAGAACCCTTTGCTTTATTAAAGCGTTCTTTGCATCATTAAAGCGTTCTTCAGACTGATGAAAAATGTGCATACATGTGCTTTAGACAGTTCTATATAGAACTTTTCTGAATATGGTTCTATATAGCACAAAAAACGGTTCTTCTATAGCTACAAGCTTGACATTGTAACCTTTTGAGTGCTATATAGAACCATTTTCAAAAAGGTTCTATATAGAACCATCTACAGCACATTCTCCATCAGTCTGAAGAACACTGAAGAGATACTTAATATTGAAGGTATCAAAATTTTTAAGTAGAGATCCCCAAGGTCAAATATTACTCCAGTAAAGTTCCTCCCTTTAGACCTCCACTTGAGTAAAAGTACTAAAGTATTTGCCTTCAAATGTATTTAAGTGTTGAAAGTGAAAGTACTAAAAGATTCCATCCATCCATCATCTAAACCGCTTATCCTTCTGGGTCGCGGTGGGGTGCTGGAGCCTAGCCCAGCTGTCATTGGGCAAAAGGCAGGATACACCCTGGACAGGTCACCAGTCCATTGCAGGGCAGACAGACATACACACACATTCACACCTAGGGGCAACTTAGCATGTCCAATCTTTTTGGACTGTGGGAGGAAACCCACGCAGACACGGGGAGAACAGGCAAACTCCACACAGAAATGATCCTGGTTGCCCGGCCAGGAATCGAACCCAGGCCATTCTTGCTGTGAGGCGACAGCGCTACCCACTGCGCCACCATGCCGCCAGTACTAAAAGATTAATTAATGTAATGCTCTAATGTCCACTAATTCTTTGATGTGTGATTGTCAGTCAGTGTTTTGCATTGACCCCATCCTGCTTTACCTGCTAAAGTGACCTAAGTATAGTGTGGATATGCTTGCACTGGGTCAGTATGTCCAACAGGTCAAAACAAGCTCAGAACTAAGTGACCGCTGTGCCCTGATTGGTGTGCTGACTTCGCGCTCCTTTTGTTTTGACATGTTACACTCATATGCACACATAAGCCAAAAGGTTCGACAGATATATAATGCATAATTCAGTGGAGTAATAAGTGAGATATATAGATGTTGAAATGTAGTGGAGTGAAAGTAAAAAGTCCCAAAATGGAAATACTTCAGTAAAGTACAGATACAGGAAAAAACTACTTCGTTACTGTCCACGACTGTTACTAAGTCATCTTTTAGTAACATGACCCATGGCAAATATCACAGCTTGCAAATGCTTCTTGTAGCCAGTTAGGGGTCTTTCTATTCCTGTTTTAGGAATTTTCTCCCACTTTTCCATGATCAATGCTTCTGTTTTTCAATATTCTTGGGCTTCCTTGCATGTACACCATGTTTAAGATCTACCCAGGATTTTCAGTGAAGTCAGGGGGGAGACTGTGAGAACCAGTAGTTCATGGTGGATTTTGAGTTATGTTATGGATCCTTGTCCTGTTGTAGAAGCGAACCTCTTGACTGACTGTGTCACATTTGCTTCCAGACTTGCTGATATTTAGTAGGATCCATTTTTTCATCTACCTGTGCAATGTTCCCTGTGCCACTTGCTGCCACACAACCTCAATGCATAATAGATCCACCCTCATGCTCAACAACAGCTGGCAAGGTGTTCCCTTCATCAAATGCTCTGGGTTTATCTAGATGTTGTTTTGCATACTTTAAATGATGACATTTGTGATGAGTTCACACCTAAAGTTTCTGGCTGATGACTCTTCCATTCAGAAGAGTCCATAAATGTTTGCGTAAGCAACGCTGTACAGTACAACAGTGCAAAACCACTCTCTCTTTGTCATCTAATCCTTCTTGTAGGTCCTGCTTGCTGTCATATGTGGGTTTTGCTTTGCCTTTCCAGCCAGCATATAAGTGGCTCTATCTGAGAGTCAGGCTTCCAGATCTTGCCTTGACTTCCACAGTTCCTAACTGTCATTCCTCAATGACATTTCTGACAGTGGAAATAACAAACTGCTGTCTTTTTATAGCCAATCCTTTTGTGGATATTGGTCAGCTTCATTTTCAGATTATTATCATCATCTGGCAGTTCCTGATGAGAATTCTTGACCTGCCTAACCAGTCCTAACAAGTCAATTAAGGCCTAACAAGTTAAATAAGTCACTTAATTAGACTTTATAATTGGAAGGGTGTCCAGACTTTAGCACATGCCAAAATTAAAAAAAACTAAATAAAATATGTCAATCAAATACAAATTAACTGTGCGTTAACATTGGCAGTAAAATGTTTTTTTTTTCGTAAATAGTTTGCTGTATCTCTCTTTCTCTCACTTTCTTTTTCTCCCACACAAACCTGGCATGGTGTCCAGAACTTTTAGCATGAAAGCTGGTGGTGAGTTATTTATATTTATACACACTTCCTGTGTACCCGTAGTGAATTATACAGCCATTATAGAAGTATATATTTTACCTTGAATGTATAATCAAAAAAAGTATCCAGAGACGTCCTTCAAATCTCGTCCAAAATGTTTTTTCCAAATTTTTTACGCTAGATGTTGGAACACTGCTCTGAGGATTTGATTACATTCAGCCAAAGAAGTGTTAGAGAGGTCAAGTCCTGACCTTGGACAATTAGTTCTGGATCACAAACACCACTCCAACTCATCCCAACGGTATTTAATAAAGCTTCCTCACTTCAACTTCATCGCTGAAATCTATCCCAAAGATGTTAAACAGAGCTTATCACCATGATTCCGATTCCGATTTCATCCGAAAGCAAAAGATGCTTAATGGAGCCTTATCACTCCGATTTATCCCATAGGTGTTTAATGGAGAGTCATTACTCTGACTCATCCCAAAGTGAGCTTCATCACTCTAACTCATCCAAAGGTGTTCAATGGAGCTTCATCACTCTAACTCATCCAAAGGTGTTCATTGGAGCTTCATCACTCTAACTCCTCCAAAGGTGTTCAGTGGAGGTTCATCACTCTAACTCCCCCCAAAGGTGTTCATTGGAGGTTCATCACTCTAACTCATCCAAAGGTGTTCATTGGAGCTTCATTACTCTAACTCCTCCAAAGGTGTTCAATGGAGCTTCATCACTCTAACTCATCCAAAGGTGTTCAATGGAGCTCCATCACTCTAACTCCTCCAAAGGTGTTCATTGGAGCTTCATCACTCTAAATCATCCCAAAGGTGTTCATTGGAGCTTCATCACTCTAACTCCTCCAAAGGTGTTCATTGGAGCTTCATCACTCTAACTCCTCCAAAGGTGTTCATTGGAGCTCCATCACTCTAACTCATCCCAAAGGTGTTCATTGGAGCTTCATCACTAACTCATCCCAAAGGTGTTCATTGGAGCTCCATCACTCTAACTCATCCAAAGGTGTTCAATGGAGCTTCATCACTCTAACTCATCCAAAGGTGTTCAATGGAGCTCCATCACTCTAACTCATCCAAAGGTGTTCAATGGAGCTTCATCACTCTAACTCCTCCAAAGGTGTTCATTGGAGCTTCATTACTCTAACTCCTCCAAAGGTGTTCATTGGAGCTTCATCACTCTAACTCATCCAAAGGTGTTCATTGGAGCTTCATCACTCTAACTCCTCCAAAGGTGTTCATTGGAGCTTCATCACTCTAACTCCTCCAAAGGTGTTCATTGGAGCTTCATTACTCTAACTCCTCCAAAGGTGTTCATTGGAGCTTCATTACTCTAACTCCTCCAAAGGTGTTCATGGAGCTTCATTACTCTAACTCCTCCAAAGGTGTTCATTGGAGCTTCATTACTCTAACTCCTCCAAAGGTGTTCATTGGAGCTTCATCACTCTAACTCCTCCAAAGGTGTTCATTGGAGCTTCATTACTCTAACTCCTCCAAAGGTGTTCATTGGAGCTTCATTACTCTAACTCCTCCAAAGGTGTTCATTGGAGCTTCATTACTCTAACTCCTCCAGAGGTGTTCAATGGAGCTTCATCACTCTAACTCCTCCAAAGGTGTTCAATGGAGCTTCATCACTCTAACTCCTCCAAAGGTGTTCATTGGAGCTTCATTACTCTAACTCCTCCAAAGGTGTTCATTGGAGCTTCATTACTCTAACTCCTCCAAAGGTGTTCATTGGAGCTTCATCACTCTAACTCCTCCAAAGGTGTTCATTGGAGCTTCATCACTCTAACTCCTCCAAAGGTGTTCATTGGAGCTTCATTACTCTAACTCCTCCAAAGGTGTTCATTGGAGCTTCATCACTCTAACTCCTCCAAAGGTGTTCATTGGAGCTCCATCACTCTAACTCCTCCAGAGGTGTTCATTGGAGCTTCATCACTCTAACTCATCCAAAGGTGTTCAATGGAGCTTCATTACTCTAACTCATCCAAAGGTGTTCATTGGAGCTTCATTACTCTAACTCCTCCAGAGGTGTTCATTGGAGCTTCATCACTCTAACTCCTCCAAAGGTGTTCAATGGAGCTTCATCACTCTAACTCCTCCAAAGGTGTTCATTGGAGCTTCATCACTCTAACTCCTCCAAAGGTGTTCATTGGAGCTTCATCACTCATCAGCATCTCATCACTCAATCCCAAGGTGTTCATTGGAGCTTCATCACTCTAACTCCTCCAAAGGTGTTCATTGGAGCTTCATCACTCTAACTCATCCAATGGTGTTCAATGGAGCTTCATCACTCCAGCTCAACCCAGAGGTGTTCAGTGGACTTTCATCACTCCAACATTATGGATATTCATAGAAACCCATTGTTCAAATTACCTGCAAAGATGTTTTATCACACTTCATCACTCCAATTAATCACAACGGTGTTTAATATTGCTTCTCTAGCTGGTGCTTGGCATTGCACATGGTGACCTTAGGGTTCTTCTGAATCTGAATGAGTCCTTTCTCCTTCTGTGAGATAAAAGAGGTCAGTTATAGTTGAACACACCACACAATCTGTCTTAGCTACAGTTGCATCCATCAGTTCATATCACCCTGTTAAGAATCAGTGCTGAATCACAGTATCGGTCTTTTAATGAAAGTCTGACTGATGATCTGAGACGGGGTCAAGGCAGCTGCTCAAGTGTCCATGCAGGACTGTTCTAATTAGAACGCCTTGAAAAATCATTTGATTCTGATCTCTGTGCTCTATTAGTGACACTTGGCATACGCAAGTGTGGAGAATAGGGCTTGGTCACTTAAAAGAAAGGAAATAAGAGAAACTGGTTTTGTTGTGTATTTGGGTCATTCTACAGAAACGTCCACTTCTCTATCTGTCCATAGGAGTCACTGGTGTTACTGATCCTCATTGGTGTTCCACATAATAAAGGAACACCAGAGACATTTTTAATGAACAATGCATTTTACAGAATAACTGCTACAGAGCATCAAACCACATGTTGTCAATCATGGAAAATCCACTAAAATATGGAATTTAATCCATTTGTGTTCTATTTTTTCACAACTACCTCAGAATAAAGTCGGTCACACCAGTGACTTCAGCTAAAAGCTTCATATGAAATCATGAGCTAAATGAGAAATCTCTGATAACTGAAAGACACAGTGGACTCACCATGAGCTTTTCTTCATAGATCCTCAGAAAACAGGTAAAAGGAAGTCGAGTGATGTCATCAGTGTGACTTTTATTACAAAATAAGAGATGTTTTGTTATGCGGTAACACCAGTGACACGACTATTGGGGACAACTTTCATTATATATTTTATAATATTAATTTGGCATTTGTTTTCTTTATGTCATTTAAATCATACATTTCATAGTCATGTATAGATTATTGTAGTTAAAATAAAAAAAAAAACGTTTACACATTTTACCTCAAAATATGGCCTCAGCCTTTCCACATGACTGTGGGGACGAGCTCTTCTGTGGTGTTTGGAATTCTATATGATTGATTTAAAAACCAACATTGCTAAATTGAGGCTCAAGAAGGTGTAACTGTTAAAGTAACCTATTGTTTTATTTTAAAATAAATAAATTGTAACTCTAATATGTTTTTCAAATGTAATATAACTGTGAACCTTAGGGACACAAAAATGGACGTTTCCATAGAATGATTCATATACACAGTCATATGCAAAAGTTTGGGCGCCCCTGATCAAATAACATGTTTTGTTAAATTTCTAAGTGAAAATAAGTGAACAAATCCTCTACAGAGAACACAGTTCTGAACATTTTAATACACAATTGCTGTTTTGGGAAAAATATAAAACATAAAATGTAGCCTTTTTTGCAATATTTTAAACTCAGCAAATAAATAGAAATTGTGCCTCCAGAGTAGGTCATAAATGTCAAAACTAAAATAAGGACAAAATAAGGAAAAAGAAAACATCTCTAATGATAATTCTAATTTTGCTAGTGCCTCTATGGGATTCCAATAGCATGTTTGCACTAATCTAATAGTGATTTCCATGAACATATTTGGCTGTTCCAAATTAAACACAGACATTTGAAGCTTGTGAAAGACATTCCTTGTTTTATTCAAAGCTTATAACAGAGATTAACAAGACAACATTTCACCTTATATATCAATATATCAGTTTTACAGTACAGAGCATAGAGCTGCTGCACTTTTCCATTCCTAACAACTAACCGAAACCGAAGACTATTGCTCAAATTCACAGTCGTTGATGTAACGAGAACTTCCAGATGGCTTAGAGGGACATTTTTGCTCACTAAATTAGTCTCATTGTAAATTAAATCATGATTGTTGATTCCTCTGTCAGTTCCTAATCGTATTAGCTGTTAATCTGACATGTTAGGCCTTCAGTTCAGCTCCTGAAGTCCTAACCAATGGCAGAGCTCACTTGGCTATATCAACCTAGATACTGCAGAGCCACAATCCTGATTGGATAATTTTACATTGTGTTTCAAGATTGTAAATCTTTTGTTTCTAATCAGAATTCAACAATGAAATAATAGTAGTACTACAATACTTGTAGAGTTTAAAAAGGAAGATGATCCTATCAAATAAAAATAAAATCAGATTTTTTTTTTTTCGGACAGAAATCATTAGGCTCTCTCTGAAGACCACTTTCTAAAATAGTGGTCATTGTTTGATTTATTTTACTTCATATGTGTTACTTCACAGTTGTGATGCCCACTATTATTCTGAAATGAGCAAAATTGTAAAAAAGGAAAATACTTCTACAATCAAATGTGTCCAAACTTTTTTTGGCACCATTAGTATCAGTTCAGTGCTCTAAGCATTGTGAAATAGGTGAAGAATGCTGGATCCTGAGAGGCTCTTCGTCTCTCTTTATAAGCTCTCCAAGGAAGACTCAGCCAGAGCCTGCAGGGATCATCAAACTGAAGGTGGTTTCGACAAAATAATAACAGCATAAAACACTAAAGACTTAAAGATTGTGGTTTGCTCCACCGTCTAGGTTTGCCTTTGAAATCTTGCTGTACACAAAAGCAGTAGTCTATGCTAATAATCCTAGCATGGCTAATCATAAGTGAATACCAGTAGAGGCATGTTAGCTGAAGCTTATTTGCCTATTTGCTCGGCTGAGGAGCTGATGGACGGCACTAATGCTGTAAAATACAGAACAGCACAAATGAGTATTGATTTCTCAGTTGATGGCTTTGCTGCTCAGAAACTTCACGGCCTCATAAAAGCAGGATTCAGCCGGAAGCTGAACGCTACAGATTTCTGGGAAAAGGTGATGAGAGGAGGTGTTTTATCTTATATGGTCATTCTAAAATCAGACTACAATCTTTTCGCTTTCAGTGACCCTATAAATGAATTATGTTCATTTTACTAAAATAAGTAATTTAACATTCTATTCCATTCACCACTCAAACAGTCGCCCAAACGGCCAACAGAAAACTGGCCAATCATGATTATTTTGTCTGTGGTGTGTAGGTAGATACAGCCAAGTGAGCTCTCTGATTGGTCAGGACTTCATGAGCTTAACTGAAATCTTTACTCATTAGATTTTTTTGTTTTGATTTACAGTAGCCACGTTTACATGCAGCCTAATCCGTTAATTATCAGACCAGTAGCTCAATTGGAGTAGAATACGTCCATATAAACACCTCAATCAGAATAGTCTAGTCTGATTGAGGCCATTCAGAATACAGTTTCTATCCGACTGATCGAGGTGGGTAATCCTGTAAATAATCAGTTAAATAGAAGAATAATATCCGTGTAATCGCCTGTATCTGATTACATTCCCTATCGGAAAGTTTAAGTCCGTTCTGATCATGTTCGTCGCGTCATAGTGAAAGTTTATACCGTTCAACATGGCGGAGCAGAAACTGGTCTGCAGAGGAGACGAAGTTTATGCTCTGATCTTTAAAAGACGGCGGTGGGACGGACGTCCAGCTTATGTGTCTCAGAACACGACGTCCTCCTCTCGGCCTTCTTTAATAAGGACATGTGAAGGACGTTTTCCTGGGTCTGACATCATTTTAAAGCAGTTAAAAACACAAGCGCTGCTCACTGCTGCTCATCTCACTCTGACTGGACTCACGTGATGCTGGTTGTCATGGTAACGTCTACAGTAAGTGGTTCTCTACACATGAGCGTCAGTTTGGATCTGATTACTTGTAGTGAGCATGAAAACGGAGATTTTCATCAGATTGTTGAGCAGAGTGAGAATAAACACCTCAGTCTGAATCTGTAATCAGAATGTAATCAATCGGATTGGTAAAAATCTTTGCATGTAAACTTAGCCAATGAGTGAGACCCATTACATGAGAAAAACTGTCAGTCAGGTCCAGAGGTCACCAATCTTATCTGCAAATGGCTGGTATGGCGGCATATAGGACTGTATTGGACCAGTGAGTCCAGCTGAGTAAACAAATGTGCTTCTGCTTGTTTGGAAAGAGGACCTGCAGCGACTGCGGCCCTTTGTGGATAAGACTAGTAACTCCTGCTCAGGTCCTACTGGAAGTTCTACTTACATCACTGACTGTGAACATAAACCTTATTCTAACCACGTTTCCCTCAGCCAGGACTCTTACAGTGGACGAGTCACTGTAAGCCTGTTTAACTATATTTAAATGTCTTTTACAAACTTAAAATATCCACATTTACTCTGGAATCAGAAAATGTTCATGTGCACAAGTGTCAGCTTAGTGCTAAAACACTATTAAAAAGCCCGTAGAGGTTTAGCGTTATTGTAGAAGTGTTTTTTTCTCAGTTTTTGACCAAGTTTTGACATTTATGGCCCAAAACTGAAGGTCTCGCTCTAATAGTCATGGTTTGTCACTGATTGTAGCAAATGACGGGATTGTGTCACTGTCCAAAAACTGATAAACTGCACTGTGTGTAAAGTTTGGAGGCTTGATTGACAGGTGTTTACTGATGTTTTCTGGATGGCATTCCAGCGATGGCCTGAGGCTACGAGACCGGGCTGCTGTCAGGTTCACACCAGCTTGCCAGGTACACACACACACACACACACACACACACACCCACACACACACACACACACACACACACCCACACACACACACACACACACACGCACACACACACACACACCCACACACACACACCCACACACACACACACACACAAGTACTCTGAAAAATAGACCAATAAAACCCCAGAAGTGGCTTGGAAGGAAAAAAAAACACACAGGTAGGGAAGGATTTCTCTCATTTTTTTGGTCATGAATAATAAGAGGTGTAAAAGTTGAGGAATTGCTGATGGAGTTGGGCAGAATACAGGAAGAAGAGATGGTTGAACATTGAGAACTCTGTCCTAAATGTATTCAGTAACACAGTCTGTTACATAAAAAGTAACATATTCAGAACAAGTTTAGAAAACAGTGAGTGTGTTTACATGCACTTAAATATCTGATAACTGCAGAAAATCCGATTTTGTTAATGATACGATCAACATGCGCTTGAGTAATCAGATAATGGGGAAACTCTGGGTCTACATGAGTCAGACAGTAATCAGATTTCTGCTTTACAACCAGCCAATAAACTCACAGAAGAAGACGCGACGTAAACGTAACGTAAAACTCAAACTTCATGACGTGGCTTTTTTTAAACATTGCATGACTTTACTTGAAAATATGAACAAACATCATCTAGAAGATGAAGAATATTTAAATCCTTCATTTCGTATTTGTTTCAGCCTCACTCCGAGCGTGCTTTGCTGCGTCTTGCGACAACCACTGTCTGATCTCGCGCATGTGCAGACTGAGAAAACCTATAGAAATCAGAGTAAGAGTTTACAGCACTGAGAAATCTGATTACTGAGCTAAAATCCAGCCTCTTTCTTGGACTTCTTAATCGGATTTCTAGATCGGAGTATGGTGTTTACATGACCATTTGAATAATCGGATAACTGCAGAAATCAGATTATGATTGGATTATTGAATGCATATAAACGCACTCATTTATGCCATACTGGCCGTATTCTGCCTTCATGATTCATATGAAACTGGTGTATGAGCCTGAAAGCACAGTTAAAGGGCCGAGTGCAAAATGTGCCTCTCATCCTCATTTGTACATATCTGAGGAAGGATTGTGTAAAACACTGCCTGCGTTCCAAAGCCTGGGCTGCCGCTGAGTTAGGCTGCATTTCTCAGCTCCTACGCCATAGAAGGCTGGTCCAAAGTGAAGCATCCTTCGTATACAGCCTAGAAACGCAGCCTGAGTTCTGAGTGATTTTGAGGACGCAACAGATGTGTCCTTTTATTTAGAATTATTTGTATATATGTAGTTTATTGTAGTACATAAGAACATCTCCTCCATTTCCGTGAAAAAGAGACAAACACAATGTAGCAGCTCCATTTTCTCTCACCAGTTCCGGAATTTCAAGAGGCGGGACCTTTCTAGTGACATCATCACGCAGCCTCGTTAGGACTGCCCCATTTGTGGGACCAGTAGGCTACTAAGGAGGAGTCTTCATTGGACAGTCCTACCGAGGACCCTCACTACCTCGGCTGCAGCCTCAGCTTTGGAATGCAGCTACAGAGATACACAGGGTGTCCCAAAAACATTGACATCATTCCGTAGTCTAATAACAGCCAATTCTCCCTCAAATGATCTCCAATTTGAACAAAATGTGTAAAAACTAACCAAGTTTAATTTTTAATGTTTTTTTCAGGTTGAAGAACGGCGTTCACTAGAAATGAAAAGGCACTGTGTGTGTTAGAATACGCTCGAACACAGTCAAACGAGAGTGAGCAGCAGCATTTTCCAGAAAATTCAATAAAAATGCACCAACTGGAAAGCAGATTAGGACACGGCACAAAAACTCAGAGAGGAAGGCTGTCTGTGCAGGACAAAGGGGTCTGGACGACCACCAGTATCGGACGATGTTACATTTGTGAAGTTTTGTGAAATCGGTTATTAAATCTACATCCCTCTGAATTTCTTTTTCGAGTTTTGATAAATAAATCTTGTGTTGTTCAACATGAAGCCTGTTTAATTTCGTTTGCCAGGACATGTAGTTACTCAGATACTCACATCTCAAATGATGTCAGTTTTTTTGGGACACCCTGTATATGGAGGTGAAGATATTACTTATTAGCTGATTACATATTCCTCTCAGTTTACTAAAGTTTGGGTAACATGCAGCAGCCAGTTTTGCCTCCTCCTGTTAAAAACAGGTGTAAATTTGCTGTTTAAACTCTCTGGACCAGATGTGAGAAGAGATGCAGCTACACGCAGTCCATTATCATCTCACAAACTCAGTCAGAGTAAAATATCAACCCTGCAGTGTGTTTTGGTGGAAACAAACTTCATTTATTAGCACCATTCTCTCTTCATCACTTTCATTTTCTCCAGCAAAGCTGAAAGATTAATTGTATCAAAATCGCAACAGGCCCTTTTCAGAAGAAACGGAAATGTGTAAACGCCTAATAAAACAAATTCCGCTGTTGTCTTTTGGCATTATCAGCCTCAGAAATACAGCTGTTCATATTATTTCAGCTCTCCGTGGAAAAGTGTGCCTCGTCATCTCTGTCATAGTTTCCGAGACTGAAATTTGAGGATGTGTCCAGAACTGTTGGAGAGCCAAACACACAACACTGCAGGAATCCAAACTGAATGATGAATATATATTGTTGCATTCTTTGTGGAAGAATCCCTTCACAGCTATCAGAGTACAGTAACGTCAGGTCCACTGAGTGATGAAAGTGATGGATATGTGAAAATAACTGTAACCAAACCGCTGGATTAGCCATGTTAGCTGATGTAGCTGAGATGTTGAAACAGCTTCATAAAAAAAAACTAGTTGGGAAACAAAAAAGCCGGGGCTTCACAGTCATGGTCAGTAGCACTGTAGACATTTTCCACAACCAATCATAATCCTAATCATAATAAGTTTACATAACAGAATGTAAGACACAGACTGCTGTTTCCCTAACTTATTATTGGATGTTATATATTTGATATTTGATTTGATAGATTTGATAAATAGCAAAACATGCATAGTTTATCAGTCCTCCTCTACCCCATCCACCACTGGTCTCTACTGACCCAACTTGACCACCCTTGCACACTCAGTGTCACTGCCAGTGGTGTCTCTGCCACAGAAACCCTGGTGGGGCACAATAAACTGTAGGGGCAGCAGCGACTCGTCATTAAAGCTACACACAAACCTGATCAAACACAAACGCACTCCATCAATGAAAACACAAATTCAGAAATTATCGTAAGGTGGTGCAGGTGGGGAAGTGGAGACAGGAAATTGAGATATGATAACATTAGATCTCAAAAACCTTATTATACAGCATCACATTACAAATCCACAGTTATCTATCAGTAAACGGTCACTGTGTCTGCAAATACACATCCAAACTACATATCAGAGCAGGGAATCACACTTTCCGGACATTAGGAATAACACGACCTGTAATAATGCAGAATGACTCACCAGAGACGGTCACTGCTGAAAAGAAAAGATGCAGGACGATTTTTCATCTGGACAAGCTTGTCAAAAGCTTTTCTCTCAAAGTCACCAATCCATGACTGAATTAAACTAGCTACACTCACAGTTAGCCATGTTTTTCTCTTGAACCTCTCTGGACTGAAGGAGCAGTTTTTGTCCTTTCCAGACTGAATGGTGTTGAAATCCTCTGGCTGGTGTGTCCCAAACGTTTGATCTCTAATTTCTGCTCTAATGGCTGGAACAAAATTTAACTTTTATAGCATTTTTGACTCGACTCATTATATTGCCTTGCTGTTATCAGTGGCCACCAAAACTGATGAGAAACAGTGGCTAGCTGTGTAGCGACACCACACTGTAAACAACGTTTACTGAACGTCTGGACATTGTAAATATATTATGTTTTTATTGGCTGCTCTCAGCATGGGGTCACTGTGATCGGGCCCACAGCTGGTTACTGAAAGTGTGTGGAACATGCTCAGAGTGTTTTTAACTGCTCCCTTGGTTAGACGGACGCTGACCGGCCCCACACTCACCAAACGAAGACTGCTAGGAGAAACAGGGAGCCTACTGGTTTTTACACAACAGGTACAGGAAGATATGTGGAATATATCAGACAGCCTGACCATTATCATATGGAATAAACGCGCAACAATGTTAGTTACGAAAGAAATAAATATATGTATTAGTTGTTACACTGAATTATTGATCATGTTGTGCACTGCTCCACAGCGACATCTGGTGGGGCCAGGCCCCTAATGTAGAGAAGCCACTGGTCACTGCTTGGTTGACAGTGAGCCGCTACCCAACAATGTCCAGCCAAGAGCAGCTCTGTGGTCAAAAACTGATCACTGATGTGTGCATCAGCAGATGTGCTACAGTTATTGGACAAAAATCCCATTCAGCCTAATGAGGATCTGTTGCGTTCAGTTCAGATTCTGTCAAAATAACTAAATTTACAGTGCATTATTAATTCCACATGATATTTATTTTGTTGGCATATGAAGGACACACTGTTAGGACAGATTAGGTGTGCTTTTGTGTCGGGTAATTAAGATGACATTAGCATGGAGGCAGATCCACTGTTGTCATTTCTAAACGATCAGTTTCAAAAACACAGTCCAGCTTAAACTGCAAATCAAAGCTACAACAGTGGTTTTAAGGTGATGATATATGTGATGACCAACATGAGCCTGTGTGTATCGTGAAGGACTAGCCGAGGAAATAATACCTAGTCTGATCTCCTCCGATTTCACCCCTACATCACCGCACTTACATCCAACAGGAAATGATTCATGACAGGACGGCTTGGGTTCCTGTCTTTGGCCTGATTGGGTCTCTGGTGCCGTGAGCTGGAGTGGACTTTGGCCCTCTCGTGGGAAGGAGCAAAGCTGCCGTCTGATTGGCTGAGGAGAACATTCTGTTACCATGACAGTACGGAGGAGGAGAGGACAAATCAGAGCATCTGCACTCTTTCATTCACTTTCTCTCACTCTCTCTCTCTCTCTCTCTCTCTCTCTCTCTCTATCTACACTCACACATGCACATTAACATACACACCTATGACCTACAGGTGACTAATAACTCCAGGCCAAAGCTCAGTGAGCATGTGTCATATGCTGGCAGGGTACTTTTATTGTTGCTTTCATAGATCCAGTGTGACTCACTCTTTGTTGACGTGGTGTAAATAACAGATCCTCTTGACAGAGAGAGAGAGAGAGAGAGAGAGAGAGAGAGAGAGAGTTCTGTGTTTGTTGCATATAGAGCATCTCAGTGGCTGAGTAACAGCAGGCACTCAGTCTGAGGCATGCTGCTGATTTATTTCTGCTGGAGAGTGTGGATCTGGATCTGGAGCAGCTGAGATGAATGGCTGCTTGTGCTTCTATTGCAGGAATTTCTACCTTCAAACAACAGTCATTGCATTGTCTATGTGGGTGCATTCTAATGGTGCTCTATCTATCTGTATATATAAACACACACCGATCAGGTGTAACATTCTGACCACCTCCTTGTTTCTACACTCATTGTCCATTTTATCAGCTCCACTTACTATATAGGTGCACTTTGTAGTTCTACAGTTACAGACTGTAGTCCATCTGTTTCTCTGATACTTTGTTAGCCCCCTTTTACCCTGTTCTTCAGTGGTCAGGACCCCCATGGACCCTCACAGAGCAGGTACTATTTGGGTGGTGGATCATTCTCAACACTGCAGTAACACTGACGTGGTGGTGGTGTGTTAGTGTGTGTTGCACTGGTCTGAGTGGATCAGACACAGCAGTGCTGCTGGAGTTTTTAAACACTGTGTCCACTCACTGTCCACTCTATTAGACACTCCTACCTTGTCAGTCCACCTTGTAGATGTGAAGTCAGAGACGATAGCTCATCTGCTGCTGCACAGTTTGTGTTGGTCATCCTCTAGTCCTTCATCAGTGGTCACAGGACGCTGCCCACAGGACGCTGTTGGCTGGATATTTTTGATTGGTGGACTATTCTCAGTCCAGCAGTGACACTGAGGTGTTTAAAAACTCCAGCAGCACTTCTGTGTCTGATCCACTCAGACCAGCACAACACACACTAACACACCACCACCACGTCAGTGTTACTGCAGTGCTGAGAATGATCCACCACCCAAATAGTACCCTAGTGTGTCCAGTCTTTGCCTTTACTACAGCTTCCAAAGTCCAGTCGTGGGAGCTTCTGCACTTACCACGTTGCTAATTTCTGTACATATGCTTTCATTACTTGTTAGCCACACCTGCTTGTTAGCCACACCTGCTTGTTAGTTACAGCTGCTCTGCCAGCGTTTCTTCAGAAAATTATGTGTTTTCTGACACTGCATAAGACACGGTTATCACTGAACATGGATACAGGCACACTGCACAGCTAACAAAACAGTAGCAGTAGTTAATTACCAACAACCTAACTGTGCTGCAAGACACCCCGTTATGTTAAATGGCCTTGGACGCCCATCGTCTGGATGGACTGTTTGGCCCTGAGTCATGGTTCAATACTGAGGTGTAGAGATCAGCGCTCAAGCTTTTAGGACATTTGGACGTTTATTACAACAACAACGTGCTACAGCAGAATGCTGAGTGGACATAACTCACCTTCTCTCCTATAGGCCAATATCAGTCCACTCAAATATTCATCCGACGGCTGCCACGGCTCTTCTGTCAACATGAATCAGCTCAAGAGCCCCATATTAATAATGAATAAACATTTAGCCTTTTGGGTCAGGCTCCATCTGAGAGTGGGAGTGTAAGATGTGTTTGGAGAGGGATGATCAAAGTAAGTTCTTTGCTTGAATTAATATGGAGTTGTGGAGTAATTGAAGCCTGGGGGGAGGAACATGCCTGAAACTCCTCCTCCTTCCAATCTAACACCCTATATCATTCACATCTTTACCTTCTGTATATTCACATCTTTACCCTCAGTCCTAACGCAGTTAAAAGGAGGGGTTTGGCCTTCTAGCTGCAGGCAGAAGCCACCAACTTCAGCCAAGGTTCTTATAGTTCTCTCCCCTCCCTCAACCAGTCGTCCCTCATACTACCACCACCATGTTGAAGACACAATCCAAACTTGCAAACATGCATTTGTAAAAATTGACTAATAATAATTTTCATTCAGGTTTTTTGTGAGTTAATGGAAACCTAGTTGTGGTGAACCCAGTGAAGAACCAGCTACTTTGACAGGAAGAGTGACTGACATGCAAAACAATGATCTACAGACCGTTGATTCAGTCCTGCTTGAAAGTTTGTGAACCTTTTAGAATTTCTATATTTCTGCATAAATTTGACCTAAAGCTTCATCAGACTTTCACACAAGTCCAAATAGTAGATAAAGAGAACCAAGTCAGACAAATGAGTCAAAAATATCAGACTTGGTCATTTATTTACTGAGTAAAATTATCCTGTAGTTCAAATCTATGAATGGCAAAAGTATGTGAACCTTCAGGATTACCAGACAATTTGAAGGCGAAATTAGAGTCGGGTGTTTTCAATCAATAGGATGGTAATCAGGCGTGAGTGACCACCCTGTTTTACTTAAAGAACAGGGGTTTATCCCAGTCTGATCTTCAACACATGTCTGTGGAAGTGTATCATGGCACGAACAGAGCTCAGAAGAAGAGCTGTTGATGATCATCAGGCTGGAAAAGGTTACCATCAATCTCTAAAGAGTTTGGATTCCACCAATCACAGTCAGACAGATTGTGTACAAAACCCTCAGGAAGCAGACTAGTATGTGTCGGCAACCATGCAAGAGTATCTCACATACAAGCTTCTAAGAGCTACGAAGAAAACTCATGTAATATTGTGAACCTTACACAGGTTTTGCAGTCTGGTCTCTATATCTCACTCCAGAAGATTAAAAAAAGAAAAAAATGAAATACATGGATAGGCAGTAGATATTTAAAGGTCTGTTTGTCAGTCAGTAGATAATCTGTGGCTGAAATGAATGGAAACCTAATAACACAAACGCAGTCATATTTAGGGATTGATCGATTTTTAATTCATTATATATATATACATAATATATATATATATATATATATATATGTGCATATTTAATCTTCTCTCATATACAGTGCTGTGCAAAAGTCATAAACTTCTCATAAACGAGAATTTCCAAAACTGGAGTTCAAAATGATTAAAAGCTACAGAGAAAATGTGTCTCCTAACAACCACCTGGAACTGCCCCCATCAGATAAACAGCACTTAAAGCTTTCATCTCTGAGAGAGAGGAGAAAATCAAGCTGCTTCAGATCTGAAAACATCCACAGGTGTTTCTGTCCATCCTTCCACTGTGAGAAGACGACTCAGCGCTGTGGGTCTGAAAGGATGTGTAGCTGATCAAGAAGAACCTCACTGAGAAAAGGAGACGGACACATCAAACAAAGAAGCTGAACGATGGACTGACCACCCCAGAATCCAGACCTCAACACCACAGAATGTGTTTGATTACTTCAGAAAATGATCAACCAGCTTCTAAGACTGAGCTTTGGAGGTGTGTCTGCAGATTCTTTGAGGAACTGAAAGTGAGGCTCCTGAAAAGAATGGAAGCTGGAATAAAAGAAAATGTTGATTTTATTGATGAGGCTTCTGATTAAGTTCCAGTAACTTTTATTCAATGGCTGTTTTGACTGTAAATTAAATAAAGCTGGTCTCTGACTTTTGCACAATGCATTGTACTGTATTTTGCATTGCAATGATTGTATTCTGTTTGTACACATGTTCATCTTCATGTGAGTGACTGCTAGGAGGAATTCCTCTAAGTAACATTTTATTTGGACAGTAGATTTTTCTAAATAGTTCACTGTAAAGTCAAATTTACAGAAATCTTTGGTAGAGCAGGTTTTGCTTATGTATGTTTTCCAAAATAATCTTTAAAGCACATAATAAAACTCTTTTGACCTGAAAGTCTGGGTGCTGATGAGCGCTGACATCAGAACAAAGGGGATAAAATATTGTTTTCTTCTAAATCAAAAAATGACAAAAAGATTTACATGTCTTCAAAATTGTGATCTCCAGGATGGGCAGTGAGGACCTCCGCCTAGTGCTGAGTCTTTGTGAAGGGTTGCACAGGCCTAAAGGTTTTTGGCCATGTTTCTCTGCACCAGCTCTGCTTAGCTCACCTACTGTGAGCATCTGTGGGCAAATTTGCTGCTATTAATCAAGCATTAACCTCTTTAAATAAACAGGGTTATGGCAGTTATGGGGTGCTGACACGCTGCCTAAGTTTCCAGTGATGTCAAAGAACATGAGTTCACTCTTTGTGGGCTGAACTTCATCACTGTGCTTTAAAAAAACTCTGATACTTCTTGCTGATGAAACTTTGGCTTGAGTTGAACTTCTTTCGAATCATAGCAAGATCTTTCAAATAAATGGACACATCTGATCAAAGTGGGCTTTTCTGACCAGCACCATCTCCGCAGATGACAGAGTGAAGCCCTGTGGCTTTCACCAGAAGACCTTTCACATCAAA
The DNA here is from genome assembly GCF_904425465.1 of Colossoma macropomum. Lineage (NCBI taxonomy): Eukaryota > Metazoa > Chordata > Actinopteri > Characiformes > Serrasalmidae > Colossoma > Colossoma macropomum. The sequence continues at coordinate 185,378 of NW_023494790.1, forward strand.
TAGGGCTAATTTTCAAAGTCCAACTGATCCAGCTCCCATCGTTTCAGGAACCCTTCCTCTCCATCAGCAGTGAAGGCACTCGGACTGAGATGTGGTTTACCCACCTCCTGTGCTGGGGCTTGGCCTGTAGTTCACAGCTGTTCAATCGCAACTTTCTTGTGGTAAACTTGGCCTGATGAACTACTTATACTTCCCACCAGCTGCTGAAGACAGAAGGTGATGCTTCCAACCAATCCCAGTGCAGGAGGTGTGATGCTATACATTAAGCCCAGCTCAGGATGTAAGGCATTCGCTAATTCTAGTCTAGGGCTTGATATTACCAGTCAGTTCCCGGTTGGGAGGGGGGCACTTTCCCTTTGCAGGAGTAGGACCTTCACCGGGTTTCAGACAGCATGACGTGACCTTTACTGAAATCCTGTGTAGGAGGCGGGACTTTACTAGCCAATCCCAGTGCAGGAGGCGGGACTCTACAAGCCAGTCCAGCACAGAAAATTGAACTTTACTAGCCAATCCCAGTGCAGGAAGTGGAAACGGACTAGTCAATCCTAGCAAAGGAGGCTGGACTCAACTGGTCAATCCCAATACGTTAGCCAGGACTGTGTTAGCCAGCACAGCACAGGAGCTCAACTTGCCAATCAGAACGCATGAGGCAGAACTATATGCAAATTTAGTGTCGGGGACGGGACATTATTCAGTCTCAGCACAGAAGATAACAGTGTAGGGGGCGGGACTTTACTGGTTAGTAACAGTGCAGGAGGTGGTACTTATCAATCACCGTGCAGAAGGCGGGACTTTACTCGTTAATAACGGTGCAGGAGGCGGGACTTTACAAATCAGTCACAGAAAAGCAATCAGGACTCAACTAGCCAGCTGTAGTGCAGGAGGCGGGACTCAGCTAGTCAATCACAGTGCATACAAGCCAAACCCAGTCCTACTTGAGTCCACCTCCTGATCTGTGATTGACCAGTAAAGTCCCACCTCCTGATCTGTGATTGACCAGTAAAATCCCACCTCCTGATCTGTGATTGACCAGTCCAGCATCATGCACTATGATTGACTAGTAAAGTTCCACCTCCTGATCTGTGATTGACCAGGTCAGTAACAGTGCAGGAGGTGAGACTCAGCTGGTCAATCACAGTGCCGGAGGCGGGAGTTTTACTAGTGGAATGCAGTGCAGCTGGGAGGACTTTACCAGTCAATCACAGAGCCGGAGGCGGGATTTTACAAGTAAGTCACAGTGCAGGTGGGGTATATTTAGTAATCACAGTGCAGGAGGCGGGGCTTTATTAGTCAATCACAGAGAAGATGGGGCTTTACTAGTCAATCACAGAGCAGGAGGCGGGGCTTTATTAGTCAATCACAGTGCAGGTGGAAGGACTCTCCTAGTCAATCACGGAGAAGGAGGCAGGACACAACAAGCCAATCCTAGCGCAGGAGGCAGACTGCACGAGCCAAGAAGCGGAGGAGACGAAACAACCAGCCAATCAAAGGAGACATGGGCGTGGCTTGTGGCAATGTGAGTGGGGAAAAAACAAACAAGGCGCGTGAACTCTTCATAGCAGCCGCGGCCGCGCCGGACAGAGCCCCGCGCTGTGGAGCCGGAGGAGCCGGAGGAGCGGTGGTGTGAGCTGGTGAAGTTGCAGTGTGGAGCGATTCTCCGCTGCGGGGGATGTTTTATGATTACTGACCGAACAGGAAACCAATGGAAGTTCGCGCTCAGCCGCTCCGCGCGCCGCACTTCTCCTTTCGTACCCGGTAAGCTGAGCTGAGCCCCGGTGTTCATTCTGCCTGTCTGTCTGTCTGTCTGTCTGTTTCCGCTGGTGGGTCTGCAAACTGAGCCGCGGTGCAGTGCAACGACTCTGCAACGCAAAGACTTCTGCACGTGTGATTCATTCCGCTCCTCTGAGAGAGAGAGAGAGAGAGACAGAGACACACACAGAGACAGAGAGAGAGAGAGAGAGACAGAGAGACAGACAGAGACAGAGAGAGAGAGACAGAGAGAGAGAGAGAGAGGCTGTGGTAGATCCTGAGCTGAACTTCCACATCTAAACAGTAGGATTTAGAATTTTTCAGTTTCTTCTGTTCATCAATGACCGTGTGTGTGTGTGTGTGTGTGTGTGTGTGTGTGTGTGTGAGAGAGAGAGAGAGAGAGAGCGCGCGCGCTTCTTGTTGCTCTGCTCAGCCTCACAGTGAGACTTGGTTGAAAGCAGCCTTTCTGCTGAGGGATCTGTTGAATGAGTGACTCTGTTAAAATCTGCGTTAGTTCAGCTCTTTTCTGCAGTTCAGGCACTCAGAGCAGCCGCGATCTTATCTTATCTCGCGCTGGAGGAACAACATCACAGAAACATGCAGCTAAACTTAACCAGAGATGAGGAGATGAGCCTAAACTGTGCTACGGAGCCCTGCTGGTGACATCCTGTTTACATAAAAATAATGCGTGGCCACAACTTAGTAAGGTGTGGGAAGGAGATGATTAAATTGAGGCCATGACTTAGTAAGGCATGGGAACAGCATAATTAAATTGAGGCCATGACTAATTCAGACGTGGGGACAAGATCCTAATTCATGGCCACAACTTGGTAAGGCATGGGAATGAGAATTAAATTGAGGCCATGACTTAGTAAGGCATGGGAACAACATAATTAAATTGAGACCACTTATTGAGATGTGGGGACGAGATCCTACTTCGTGGCCACAACTTACTAAGTTGCGTTATTTGTATTTGTGCAGGATGTCACCAGCAGGGCTCCATACCATCCTACAGTAAAGGTACTCTAAGTAAATAATGACTCAAGTTAAGATAAAAGTCCCGTTTCTTTTGCCTTCTGACTATAAACAGGTTTAAAAAGCAACTAAAGACGTTTATTTAGGTCGGCATTTGATTAGTAACAGCTGCTTTATCATATCTTAGATTTATTTATTTATGATTTATTTATTTATTGTTATTCTCATCTCTCTTATTTCTTAGTGGTTACTTCTGCTCTTTTGTTATTATTTTTACTGTTTAACTGTTTTATTATCCTGTGTTGTGAAGCTCTTTGAGCTGTATTTTACGTATGAAAGGTCCTCGAACCCCCCCAAAAAGAAATTCGGAAACTGATTGTGAGTTAAACGTTGATTCTTTTACTCATAAATAAACACTTCATGTCCAAAAGTTTGTAGACACCTGCTGATCCTGCGTCTCCCCTGAAATGAAGGGTGTTAATAGTGAGTTTGTGCTGCAGTAACAGCCTCTACTCTTCTGGAAAGGCTTTACACTAGATGTTGAACATTGCTGTGAGGATGTGATTGAGCATTAGTGAGTTGTTGATGTTGGATGGTCAGTTCTGGATCAGTAATCATCCCAAAGGTACTGGATGGAGCTCCATCACTCCAGAGAACACAGTTCCACTGCTCCACAGCCCAATGCTGGGGGGCTTTATACCCCTCTAGCCCATGCTTGACACTGGTCATGGTGACCTTAGGATCATGTGCAGCAGCTCCAGAGTGTCCCATTCTATTGGTCAGTGCTTTTCTATTGCGATTTTACAGCAGTCAGTCATTAGAGGGGCTGTCTGGATTAGTACTCTACACTTGTTTGCAGCAGTAGTGCAGAATCTCCTGCTTTCCTGGTACAGAATATATGTGAAAATGGAGGTTTTTGGACTGTATAATATCACAGCTAGTAACAGATACAGTAAACCTATGTTTACCTGATCAGATTCCATGTCAATTTTCTAAGTGAAAATAAGTTAACACACCCTCTACACACTTAAATATGGCATTTTTCTGCAAGTTATAGTGCACAGTTTTCACTCCATGTTTTATTTGCTGAGTTAAGTTGATATCCCAGCTTGTAGAACTGAACAATAATAAAAATAATAAAAATAATAATACATTTCGCTGCTTTTGGAAGAAAACCTCGTATCTCCATTTTTTGATGTTTTTCAGTTTTTGACATAATTTGAAAATTATTACTATTACTCTCCAGTTTGTGTGTAAATTTCATGATGAACAGACCAAAATGGCCCAAAATGACATGGAAAAAATTCTGCAACATGAGTTTTTGTTTAAGTCACTTTGGGCTGTTCATCATGAAATTTACACACATTGTAAAGAGCAACAGCTATTTTAACATTACGTCAAAAATGAAAAAAACATAAAAATGGAGATATGAGGTTTTCTTCCAATAACAGTGATATGCAAAAGTTTTGTTGATTTTTCTGTGAATTTTAGAACAGAGAACACTTAAATACAGCATATTTTCATATTTTACTGCAATATATATGGATAAGAGCATCTGCCAAATACCATAAATATATATGTGATGTGAGATAGACCGTAATTATGCAGAATATGTGCAGATGTGCAGATGTGTGTTCTCTGTAGAAGATGTTTTAACTTCACTTAGAAAATCAGCTAAACATGTGATTTGACCAGGGGTGCCCAAGCATTTGCATACATAAGTGAGAGTTGATTGAATTATTAAGAATGTCCACTTCTCAGCGTCATGCCTTTCTGACCCACTGCAGTTCTGGGATTGGATAGTGTCCGGTGCTCCCACATGTCGGATGCCATCCCGCTGTCGAATGCTCCCCGTTTGTCTGCTGTTCTGATGATTACTGTGGTTTCAGATACAATCATTTGTCTGGAGCTCTATTTAGCCTGCTGTTTAGCCTGCAGGTGGGCTTCAGACGCAGCTGCTGTGTGTTTGTGTTGTTGTCCTTCGGCAGCTCCTGTTGCCTCAGGGCTGAATACTAACCAGCCTGTTTCAGTGAATTTTGATTGTGGCTTTAAATTGGCATCTTCTCCGCTGACCTGTAGGAGCCTCTGCGTTCCTTTGTGGCTGCTTACCACCTGAAAAATCAACACTTTGTTTATGCTGTTCAGAAAGGTTCACCTGCATGTCACTCAGCCTCCTGATGATACTGTTGAAGCACAGACTCGGACTATTTAATCATAGACGTTGCTTCACCCACCGCACAACACACTGAGCTCTTCACATATTCTGACTAGCAGATCATCATGATGGGCTTCTCACAGTAATCACTGATGTTTATGGATGTAACTCTCATTTTCACTGCGATTCGCTCCTAACAGGCACTGGTTTTCACTGGAAACAGTGACTGGTTCTCACTGTTACTCTGAAAGGTCTAACAGCAGTGGTTTTTTTTTCTTTTCCCTAAAGTCAATAATTTATATTGAGAGTAAAATCACGTCCTCTGTTCATGTTGCTCTTGTGTTATTGTTTTGCTATCTGGCGATGCCCAGAGGAGGATAGGTTCCCCTTTTCAGTCCGTGTTCCTCTCGGTGTTCCTTCCTCTTGTTCTTAGAGAGTTTGTCCTGCCACTGTCACCCTTGGTGATGCTCACTGGGGCTCGCACCCGGAGAGCTGCTTTGAGACAACGCCTGTTGTAAAAAGCGCTATATGAATACATTTTGACTTGAATTGAAAGCTCTCGTCAAACTGCACGTGTTCAGCACCAATGTTCTGTACTAATGCGCCTGAATTAACCCATCATAATAACCAAGCTATTGAAATAATGATAATAATAATGCTTTCAATTTCATTTTGCTTTTACCTCGAGGAGACGTATATTACAGAGAGCAACAACAGCAAGATGGAAGTAAAGACAAAATACAGTTGATGCAAATATCTGAACATCTTTGGTCACAATTTGTTTTTTCTGCACATTTTAATTCATAATTACTATTGAAAAAAAACATAAAATATAAAATGTGCTATAACTTTTGCATGGACCACATTTTATGTTTTGTTTTATTCCCAATATGTTAAATATTGCACCCAAAGTTTTACACATGGGTCATTCTACAGAAACGTCCACTTTTCTATCTGTCCATAGGAGTCACTGGTGTTACTGATCCTCATTGGTGTTCCACATAATAAAGGAACACCAGAGACATTTTTAATGAACAATGCATTTTACAGAATAACTGCTACAGAGCATCAAACCACATGTGGTCAATCATGGAATATCCACTAAAATATGGAATTTAATCTGTTTGTATTCTATTTTTTCAGTTACCTCAGAATAAAGTCGGTCACACCAGTGACTTCAGCTAAAAGCTTCATATGAAATCATGAGCTAAATGAGAAAATCTCTGATAACTGAAAGACACAGTGGACTCACCATGAGCTTTTCTTCATAGATCCTCAGAAAACAGGTAAAAGGAAGTAAAAGGAGATTTTTTGTTATGCAGTAACACCAGTGACACGACTCCTGGGGACAGCTTTCATTATATTTTATAATATTAATGTGGCATTTGTTTTCTTTTTGTCATTTAAATCATATATTTCATAGTCATGTATAGATTATTTTAGTTAAAACTGCAGAAAAACATGTTTTTTTCTTCAAAACATGGCCTCAGCCTTCACACACAACTGTGAGGACGAGCTCTTCTGTGGTGCTTGGAATTCTATATAATTGATTTCAAGTCAAGTCAAATTTATTTGTATAGCACTTTTTACAACTGATGTTGTCACAAAGCAGCTTCACAGAAATCCATTAAAGACAAAGTTTTAACATGAACTGTAAATCCTCCAGGTGAGCGAGTCAGGAAAAACTCCCTCAGAGCTGAGGAAGAAACCTTGGGAGGAACCAAGGCTCACATGGGGGGACCCATCCTCCTCTGGTCAAACTACCTACAAAATTATTATACTACTAATATTAATGGTAGTAATAGTAATAATAGTTAGAATATTAAAATTATATTGCTAATTTGAGGCTCAAGAAGGTGCAATTGTTAAAACAACGTATTGTTTTATTTTAAAATATAAATAATTTGTAACCCTAACAAGTGTAATATATCTGTAAACACTAGGGACCCAAAAAATGGACGTTTCTGTAGACTGACCAACACAACTGTATATGTACATATTGTTGCTGTCATATGAAAACTTTGTAACCCTGTGTTTATATTTTTACTTCACTTGAAAACACAAGGTCTGCAAAACTGTGACAGCGTGCACCATTGAGAATAAGCATTCTATTAATAATAGTAATATTAACAATTATATTAATGAATAATAATTTGTAATATTAATATTAATAATCAATAATAAGGAAATGAGCTGGAGGAAGTTGCGGGGGACAGGGTTGTCTGGGATTCTCTGCTCTCATTATTGCTAACGCGACCATATCTGGATTAAGCGGTTAAAGATGATGAATGATGATGAATGAATAATCAATAATGCATTAATAGTAATATGACTCCACAGTTTAAGCATCAAGGTTTGCACTAACCAGCACAAATCACCTCAACACATTCACATCCCACTCCACAATCCCCCACATCCCAGCTCTGACCTCATTAGTGAGCTGTACATCATGGATACACTCATCATTTTGATTCATTGAAATTTTGTTCAGAATTTTATGAAAATATTGAAAATATTGTAAACCCAGTATCGTGAATTGAATCAAATCGTTACAGTCATAGAAAAAAAAACCTGCTCTTTACGTTGTGTGAGCATTTTGTGATGAATGGGCAAAATAGACATGATACAAAATGACTAAGAATACAATATTGTAATTCATTATTACTATTATTATTATTATTATTATTATTAAGCGCCATCAAGTGGTTTCTTTAAGCTTCTGGTTCATGATTCTCCTCACAATTAAACATTTTCTTTCATTGTTACTGAGCTGATTAGTTGGGTCACGTGTGTTGGGAAAACTCTGAAAGGTGGTGCTGGACAGTGGGCATCCAGGACCAGGGCTGAGAAACACTGCGCTAGGTTAAGGAGACTGTTTCGGACATGAGGCGTTTTTGCAGTGATTTATATACACTGTCAGAAATAAAGGTTCTGTGCAGGTACATATTTCATTCAATAAGGTAATAAAGGTGTAAATGTTCCCTCAAAGCTCCAACAGTGGTTTTAAGGTCTGATTGTAAACCTTAAATAAGTTTCTCCAGGTGAAAAGTTCGTATTTGTACCTTTTCATAACCGAATGTTTTAAACAGAACAGTAAAATAAAAGCCTGGAGACGAGACGGGGTGTGTGGAGTCAGTACAGCTTAGAACATATCATTTCAGTGGATTATGGTTCAGTTATGTTCCCTGACTGAAGGTACTGAGATGAAGCCTTGAGGGTTCCACCCCAGTGACAAGAGGGGAACTGACCCAGTGACAGTTTAGTACCTTTATTTCTGAGTGTATGAGAAATCCAGATTCTTTTAAAAACAAAAGAAAAAACTACTTCCCTACTCCAAAACACCCAGCGTGCAACACTAAGTTGCCTGATCAGGGATGTTTTTCTGCCCTGAAAGAATTCATGGAAATTCACAGGAAGAGTGAGTGAAAACTCCTAAATTAAGAACAGAAAGACTCCTGGCTGCTACAGAAAGTGCTCCTAAGCTATGATCTCTGCCAAAGGAGGTGTTAGATCTGTGAGATCTGACTTATTTGTGTGGCCAAACCTTTTCTCTGCATTTATTCGGAGTATATTTATGGCTGTCGCTGACAAAAATATCTAAATTTCCTCAGCAGTTTGAGATGCACTCAAAGTTGAACGTTTTCCGGTTCTAAACCAGAGGGACGTGGCTCTGAGCTCTACACTGTACAGTTATGTTATGAGTTTGGACTGAGTGGGTTTACAGTTTATCCAGGGAAAGGATAGTAAAGAAAATGGCCCTCGTCTGAAAATTCACATTTTATTCAAGGAAATAACATGGGACCCCATTCCACCCACCCACCCCCAATTCGATTTTGTTTCTCTCACTGGGGGTCCCACTCTTATGAGGAGCTCACAGACCCCTCCCCAAGTGCCGCTTCAGTTCAATTACTGCTTTTTACTGCAATTAAAATTCAGAAGTACAGCAGTAGGACGCTGAATGGAAACACAACATAAAACCCCGTAATAATTAACTACCGAAATCACACTAAGATAAAGAAGAGTTGAAAAGTTGTTCTACCCTGGTTTACAGTGTAGACGGCGTTTTGTTCACTGCCTGTATAAACCATGAGGCTGGACCTGTGTGGAGGCTCCAGCAATGATTTCCATTTAGTCACAGTTCATGGCTGATCACAGGCTGTGTTTGAGGTCCTTCTGTCATTATTGAAACCTCCACTGGAGAATTTGTCTTTCTTACTTCTATTAAATGCTCAGATTTTCCATTACCCGAGGAGTTCCAGTCGGCCGCTTGATCTTTGCAGCCGTCGGCTAATGAAAAGGGGAGAAGTCCAGTGGTCAATGTGATGCATGTTGGAGTCTCCTCAGCTTTTGGCCTCGGGTCATTAAACACCGATTGCTGCTACTGCCCGCTCTCGCATGTCTTGAGAAATAAGGCAGAGTTCTGTCTCGGCCAATAAGATCAAGATGTGTCCTGTTGGAACCAATAAGATCAAGACCAGTCCTGCTGGAACCAATAAGATCAAGCACATGGAGAGAGTCTTATTTCATTCTGAATTCATAAGTGATATTAATGTAGCCAGACATCTGTGCATTAATCAGGACTGTGGGAGTGGAGTCTGTTATGGCAGCGATCTAAACCGTTTGAATAAAACCAGCTGCATTCTTAAAGTCTCAGCGAACACAGTTTAAAATGGTAAATGACTCTAAAATTGGGTGTTACGTTAAACATGAAGCGACGTTTGTATTAAAAAAAAAAAACAATAAATATAATAAAACACACTTTAGAGCGTGTGTGTCAGGCTCCAGTCCTAGTGGGCCAAAACACTGCAGACCTCAACTCACTGCCTCATTAAACACACCTGATTTAGCTCATCAGCTAATTAGCAAGGCCCTGATCTCCACTGCACTTTGGCCCAGAGGGTCCCCAGTTTGACGTGCCTGGTTTAGAGGACTGTCTGTCTGAGAGCTGTCTGGGTGTGGCCTAATATTCAAATGACTGAGGGTGATTCAGTATCAGTCCAACACGCTGAACCTGCTACATCACTGAATAGAACTAAACGCAACAGTGTGAGCGAAATGGAGAAATTAGTGAAACGGCCTCTACACATCGTCGCTGTCCAAAAAAACCCATGTATCTCCATTTTTTGTCGATTTTTTTTTCTACATCATTTCAACACAGCAGCTGTTCTTCAAGTTGTGTGAAACTTTCATGATGAATGGACCAATAGAAAGGCTCTAAAATCACTCGGAATAAAATCTCTTTACATTAACTTACATTGAAACCTGAGAGGGTTGTTGCTTCTCCTGTAAAGTTACTATTTTGGAGATACTTGATTTTCTTTGGACAGAGACAATATGCAGATTGTGTTGTAGAGACCCTGCTGTGTCTACTCTCTAAAAACCTTGTCCATCTTTTATGTTGGGACGTCTCAGGGGTGGCGCTGCACCTCCAAGAGTAGCGGGGCAAAAGTAAAGAAATAAGCAGCTGGCTGAGCGACAAAATGAGTGCACTTCACTGGGTTTAAACTCAGACACGAACTTTTCTATCTAAGTCTCTGAAGAACATCAGGCTGTTTTCACACCCGGTTCTTTTCTGAAGTCCGAACCAGAGTTTGGGTTTTTGAGATATTGTATCTTTTTTATTCGGTTCAGTTGGTTTTACACTGTAGTGGCTGAAGTGGACCAGATCATAATAATAATAATAATAATAACTCTTACTTGATATCTGCTTCCTTATGATTGGTTTATTTCTCCTCAATTTTAGACGTATCCGATTCCACCCACTACTTAGGGCTCCCCTGATCACACTATACTACCAGCACTAGGAGAGTAAAGGATAGCACAGGCTTCCTCTGAGAGCTGTGAAGCACAACTTCATCTTTTTGAACTGCCGCTAATGCAGACATTGGACTGGCGAACACGCTTGGAGGAGAACACTGACCGCCAGTTCTGCTACGTCAGCTAACAGGCGCCTGCGGTGACTAGCATCATGCTAGGTGATGGGGGGAGACAAGGGACCATCCTACCCACCCAGAGAGAGCGAGGCCAATTGTGCTCTCTCGGACTCCCGGCTACGGACGGCTGTAGCATCACCAGGGATCGAACTCGCGATCTCCTGATGATAGGGCCAACGCTTAGATGGCTGCGGCACTCGGGAGCCCCACCAATTTGAATTTAACCAAGTCGCTGATGCTTGGCCAAAAGTACGCTCTGAGATCCATGTGCCAAAATCAAAAGCATTTCTTCGAATTAATTTTATTGCTCTGTTGTCATTAAGAGCAGCTCATGTTGCAGGAAAGAACTGAGCATTTGTGAAGAGTAAAATGTTAAAGGCAGATTATATAGCAGCGAAGTCAATCGGGGGTCACTGGAAGTGGACTGAGACCAATTTTTGCTGGACCATATTGTTAGAGAAATGGAGATCAGTCAATCAGAAAGTGGTGGGTCTTCGCCCCAGTACTTTGAAACGTGGTGGGCCAAATGCCTGCTCACCCCTGTGGTTTCGGCAGCTCTGGGACGCCTTAAAGAAGGTTCTTATTCACTTTACTGCTGGATGTGCATCCAGAGAACGCTGGCATGGCGGATAATATGTAGCGGAAGAGTAGACGAATGAAGAAACGGATGGACGGAGCTCAGTTATGCTTGCTAGATTAGCATTCGCTTGATGGTCAGCTTTCGCTCTGCTGGTTACTCCCACTTGAACACAGAGTGACTGTAGGGAAGCGTAGTTTTGTTAAAGCTGTGTGGGCTGGACGAAGCATATCAGCCTGTGATTGGTGAGGGCACTGTTTATGTTCTCCTGATGCAAGATAAGAGTGCCCAGGTTAGATCGAGGGTGTTGTTGGCAAAAGACCATTTAGTGGACGTTGGAAAGTCATTCACAGGACATACTTTGTACGTGTATATTAAATGCCCACTAGAGCAAGATTAACCTACTTAGAAAGAACACACAGCCTGAGGTGAGGATGGCCTGAGGATTTGAGGCCTTCAGAGACTGAGAGGTTCATTTTTGATTTATTTGAAAGTCAATAAATGAATTTGAACATGTGTATAACTGATGATCTTGCTCCCCAAAGGTGATTTTCCAGTGCAACATTATTTTGTTTCCTCTCGGTTTGCTTTTTGCCAACTTTCACAGGCGACACGAAGTCGTTTGAACGATGACTTTTGACTCGGCTGTCTCCTAGCAACCAGTACTTTTAGACAAATGTTAAAAGGTTTAGTTTGTCTTCTGTTTCGCCAACATCTGCTTCATCTCACGTTTCACTTGCTGAATGAGGAAGTGAGACTCTGTTCTCCTTTTGCTTTCCAGAAATGGAAAGTAGCCTATAGACGACTACTACTGCCACAGACCCCCCCAGCCTAAATATAGTGGAGCAGCCAAGATGGGTTTGGTATCTGAAGTGTTGGGCAAATTCAATATCAGGATCTTTTCCAGTTATATCACCATATTGCAGTATCAGGGGATTGCATTAATAAAATAAACTCATCCTTTAATCAGATCAATCAAATCAAATCACGTTTGTTGTTGTATCACATTTACACAGATGCAAAGCTCCCTTGTAGAACTTAGACAAAAATATATAAGAAAAAAATGTGTACACACACACACACACACACACACACACACATTGGACTCTAAATATATACACATATATACAATATATGCCAGTATTGCAACATGCCAATGTACAGTTTTTGTACATTCATATGGATTATGAAATAACACATTTCCATATTTGCAATTTGTGAGTCTGAGGTAAAGAAGATGCAGAGTACACAGGAGATGTACACACTCAATGCAACAGCTCCCTCATTCCTCCATCTGAGGTTCCTCTGGTTTGTCTGGGGTTCCCGCTGTTTTTCCGGAGGTGCGTTCTTTTAGCTTCTGCTCTGTTGTGTGGTACTGTAAGTGGTCTCTCCACAGTGGTTGGAGATCAGGCCGGCTAATCGCCGTTGTGTTCTGGTTCATTACTGTGTGCACGAAGGCCAAATTCCAGCTCTCTGCTCTGTTCCCCTAATTTGGGTTTTCAGTGGTCAGCAGCGTTCCCAGGAGGAGCGATCAGACCGGCCAGGGAAGAGGACTGTCTGCCTCCTTTCTGTCTCTGCTTTATCTATCAGCCCCTCCCCCTCGCTATGAGTTGTTAAGCAGGCCGGGCCACAGTGTCTCTCCAAGCCGGCATTCATAAAGTTATAATACACAGCTTTACAAAAGACTCTTAGGATGTTTTTCAACGTTTAAAGAGCCGATATCATGAAAAACTGCGTTTAATCAGAGTATGGACGAATTATTACAGTATCAAAGTTTACCGTTTGCACTATGTGTGGAAACTAAGCTGCAAAAACAGCTTATTTAGGATTAATTGTCTTTGTGATGTCACAAAAAACAACATATGCCCATCCATTCAGCCTGAAAGGACACTCTGAGCTGAAACTTTACCTGTTACTGCTGTGTCTGTTAGCCTCAGTGACTCTGTTAGCCTCAGTGACTCTGTTAGCCTCAATGACTCTGTTAGCCTCAGTGACTCTGTTAGAGCTTCGCTTCTTTACAGAGTAGCGGTGCATGTTATAGGATGTGCTGAGGTCAAACAGGGGTCACAGAACTCTCTCTCTCTCTCTCTCTCTCTCTCTCTCTCTCTCTCTCTCTCTCTCTCTCGCTCTCTCGCTCTCTGTTTGTCCGTCTGTCTCTGTATTCTCCCTCTCTCTTGTTCACTTTCTCTCTCCCTCTGTCTCTCTCTCTGTTTTTCTCTCTCTCTCTGTTTCTCTCTCTCTCTCTCTCTCTCTCTCTCTGTGTCTCTCTCGCTCTCTTGCTCTCTGTTTGTCTGTCTCCATTTTCTCCCTCTCTCTTGTTCACTTTCTTTCTCTCTCTCTCTCTCTTTTTTTCTCTCTCTCTCTCTCGCTCTCTTTTTCTGTCTGTCTCCGTTTTCTCCCTCTCTCTTGTTGACGTTCTCTCTCCGTTTTTCTTTATTTCTCTCTCTCTCTCTTTCTTTCTCTGTCTGTCTCATTTTTCTGTTTTTGTCTAATTTCTCTTTCTTTCTACTTCCTTTTCTCTTTCTCTCTCTCTCTTTCTGTCTCTCGCTCTGTTTTTCTGTCTATGTTTTGTTTTTATGTCTCACTGTCCCTCACTGTGTCTGTTTTTCTCTGTGTTTTTCTCTGTCTGTCTATCTCTCTATTTTTCTCTCTCTTTCTCCCTCTGTGTTTTTCTCTGTCTCTGTTTTTCTCTCTGTTTTCTCTCTTTCTCTCTCATGTTTTTCACCCTTTCTTTTTGTTTTTGTTTTGGTTTCTTTTTTGATGGATGCATTCTTTCGGTGGTCTGAGGTGTCCCTTCCCCAGTTTGGCTTTGAAACTTTTCATTTTGGTTTCAGTTTTTAAGTGTGTGTGGAAATAACACAACATTCTCCAAGCAGCGGTCAGCCTTCGTCCTCAGGACCTGCTCCATTTTGACCAGTGCTGGGAGGTTTTTAGCCACTTTAGGTTGACTGTGAATCAAAGCTTAACACTGACTCAAGGTGAACTCATTCCTTTACTTCCTAACTCTGAATGTCCTCTGACCACTGAGTGTTAATGCGTATAATCAAATATTCACCGTTTCTCTTTTACCCCAAACGGAGTTGCTTCTGCAGTGAGTCGTACAGTATAGTAAACCACATGATCAGTTCTGCTGGAGACACTGAGCAGCTCTGCATGGTGTGAGGCGAGCAAGTGATGACTGAGGCATATAGTTTTCACCCTGCTGACCGGTGGGGTCTGATCTTTTACATGTTAGCCTCAGTGTAAAACTGAAGAAGCAAACTTCAGGAACCAAAGTTGTCTTGGTGATGAACTACATTTAGACTCAAAGGGAAAACCGTGTAAAGAGATTTTTCACTGGACTGTTTCTGTGAGGTTTATAGTTTAATGTCTTTGTTGTGACCAAATGGGTCATAATATTTTATTGTGTAGTGTCTTCTTCTGTATTGATTACAGAAGAGAAGGAAGATGCCTTAAGCCACCACCAGGGGGAGCCACCTATGAAAAGGAGACGTCCAGGAGGAAGTGCGGGGCTTTGCTTCTGGCGTGGCTTCCGTTGCGTTCCCTGTTCCCTGATCAGTGATTTGAAAGAGCTTCTGCTATAGAGCTGTGTCTGTCTGAGAGCTTGAATGTTGGTGTTTGGCTTATTGGTGCTTTGTTGATGTTGGTGTTTGTTGAGATCATAAAGATATAGATCCTGTGTTGGAGCACTTTAATTGAAGTACACCGTAAACACTGAGCTAACGTGGCTGCCCAAACATAGCTCTTGTATATAATCTCTCTTATTGGGCAGAGGGGGGTATTTTTGTCATCTTTGTTTCTGCTGGTTTGCTTTAAGCCTTGGTGTAACTACACAACTTTTAAAGTCTTACTAGGAGACGCAGATAAACAAACACAAGCTGCTGCTGCTTTCTCTGTCGTTTGCACTGAAACAGTAAAGAAGCAGCAGGTAAAGATGTTTAAGTGGATCATGGATGTAAAAATGTGATCAGTTTGTATTTGTAGAGTTTTAAATGTACATAAACTTGATTTTGCCTTAAACTCAGCTCATTAAAAAGCTTCGCTCCACACATGAGAGACTTTTCACCATTTCTCTTTGTTTACTTGCTGTATTTTCTTCTTTCTCTCTCCATTTTCATTGGCTGTTGCAGGAATCTGTTCAGATTGAGTTGTTGATCAGTTTACAGTAGATTTCACTCAGAGTCGGGTCAAAAAATCTGGGTCTGCGCCCCTCAAACACGACTCGACTCTCCCTCCAACTGTCGACTCTGACTGACCCAAAATTCAGACTAGAGCCGACCAGCTCAGACTCAGACTGAGTATCGGGGCTAAAATCGGGGGGAAAGTCGTGTAGCGTAACCTCGGCTTAAGTTAGGAAGTTAGTTAGAATTTGTATTTGCTTTTCTTTTCTTTGTTAGGTAAATTAAATTTCCGTAAGTTAGATTTATTTGATATTTTTCCTTTTCCTCCCCTGCTGTTCCACTTAATGTCGTTCTTGAAGGAGAAAACTCGGCCTAAAGCCTTAAAAAAAAATAAATAAATAAATAAAAAATTGTTATTATTGCAAACCGGTCGTATGTGTGAGTTGGGGAACCGGGAGGACACGGAGGTCTCTTTTTTTTTTAATGTTGCGGCCCAACCTAGACCGGGTCGTAACAGTCTTCAGTTTTCACGAGAGACGCATGCATCATAAGTGCCACATGGGCGTGAACAGTAGTGCTAAACGTATGGCAGTAAAGTGTGAGGTTGTAAATTGGAGAAAAGCTTAAAAGCTTTTACTGTTTTAGTTTGTGTGTGTTTTAAACTGTTCTTTCAGGACAGTCTGACGCACTCAGTCAGTGCATTGTAGCTAACTAAGATTCTGTTGTCTAGCAATATTAATTAAACTGAATCAGTTTTATTGACACTGATATACTGATATAGACAATATATCACTGGATTAAAGGTGTTGTTATTTTTTATTGTGAGGATGATTGTTAAAGTATGATTACATAGAGTTTGACTGTATTGGACAGAGAGAGAGAGAGAGAGTAAGAGAGAGGGGATGTGAAGGAGAGAGCGAGGAAGAATGAGAGAAGGTGAGAAAGAATAATGAGAGAGATGGAGGGGGAAAAGAAAGATTGAGAGGGGCAGAATGAGAAGGAGTTGGAGGAGGAGAGAGAATGAAAGAGAAAAGGAGAGACAAAAAGATTTAGAGACAGAGAGAGAAATGATAGAACAGGAGAGAGAGACTGAGAGAAAAGAATAATGAGAGAGACGGGGAAAGATGAAGAAAGATGGGGCAAGAGAGAGAAAAAGAGAGATAGAGGAGGAAGGATGTGAAAGACAAAATGAGAGAGAGAGGGACAGTTAGAGATGGGCAGAGAGGAAGAAGAATTAGACCCAGTCCCTTTTCTTATTTTTACCCCTACCCCTTGTTTTCGAGTGTTGCCCCTTGGAACTGAGTTACAGGGTAGTGGTTGAAATCTTCCCTCTGAAATGGGACCCTCAAATAAAAAGAGCATCACTTCATTAACAGCTACCAGCGCTGCTCTGTAGGCGACCCTGCCAGTCTGCAGTGACAGCAGAGGAGGGTAAAGTTCAGCTCCTCACTGCTGGGCTTTAGTTACATTTAGGGACTCATATGATCTTCAAAGAGGGGGGCAATTATTTATTATCACCACCCCTAATTCTTCAGTGATATGAAGCTGAAGTCAGATATTCTCCAGATTCTTGTTCGAATTTTCCTGTTCCACCTTAAATGGTGCAGCAGTTCTGATGCCTGAGGAGCCAGAATGTAACTGCTGCACCATTTAAGGTGGAACAGGAGATTTCGCTACCGAGACATCAGAACTACTAGGGATTCTTTAACAGAGAAAATTCTCACATTTGTGGGTTTCTTTGGTCTTTTGTTCTCCATCTTGCCAGTTTTTCTTTTTATCTCATAACTCTCTGTTTGGAGTCTCTGAAAAGCCTCCGTTTGGGAGGGAATCGGGACCCCATACCCCTAGACGAGAACGCACTAAACGGAGGGCTGAGGGCTGAGTGGTAGGGGCGAGGGGTGAAATGGGATTGGGCCTTAGACAGAGGAAGAGTGTGGAAGAGAAAATGAGGGAGGGAGCGAGAGAGAGAATAATCGCAAAGAGAAACAGAGAGACGGCCGAAAAAAGAATAATGAGAGGAAGATGAGGAAAGATAAAGAAAGGCAGCGAGAGTGAGATGGGTGAAAGAAGAAGAATGAGAGAGAGAAAAGAAGATTGAGATAGACAGATAGAGACAGAAAGAATGAGAGAGAGAGCAGGAAGAATGAGATTATGAGAGAGAGAGAAGGATGGAAAGAAAGAGAGAGAGAGAGAAAGAGAGCAGGAAGAATGAGAGAAGGGGAGAGAGAGAAGGATGGAGAGAAAGAGAGAGCAGGAAGAAAGAGAAGGGGAGAGAGAGAGGAGGAAGAATGCGAGTAGGATGGAGAGGGGGAGAGAGAGAGGAAGAATGAGAGAAGGATGGAGAGAGAGGAGGAAGATTGAGAAATGGATGGAGAGAGAGAGAGAAAGAGAGCAGGAAGAATGAGAGAAGGATGGGGAGAGAGAGAGAGCAGGAAGAATGAGAGAAGGATGGAGAGGGAGAGAGAGAGAGAGAGAGAGAGAGAAAGAGAGCAGGAAGAATGAGAGAAGGATGGGGAGAGAGAGAGAGAGAGAGGAGGAAGAATGAGAGAAGGATGGGGAGAGAGAGAGAGAGAGAGAGAGCAGGACGAATGAGAAGGATGGAGAGGGAGAGAGAGAGAGAAAGAGCAGGAAAACTGAAAGAAGGATGGAGAGAGAGAGAGAGAGAGGTGCGTCTGTGTTGTTTTTCTGCAGCAGTGCTGTTGAGTTGCGTTCGTGTCTTAAATGATTTGCTGGAAATCAATCAGGGGCTGAACACTTTCTCACAGGAAGGTGTAAAAGATCCAGAGAGACGTTCTCCACACACACACACACACACACACACACATACACACACACACACATACACACACACACACACACACCTAAACACACACACACCTAAACACACACACCTAAACACACACACACCTAAACACACACACACACCTAAACACACACACACCTAAACACACACACACACACACACACACACACCTAAACACACACACACTCCTCCAAACCGATCTCTCAGTCTGTGAGCGGTGATGGGGAGTGAGGAGCCTCGCCCTGTTTTCTCATCCCGGGACGTTCGAGGCTGTTTATTTCCTCAGTTCTGCTCCAGGCTGTTCAGCTGTTCAGCTGTTCGGCTGTTCAGTGTATTTGTTTATGAAGGCAGAGGAAAGTCAGCATTATTACACTGGAAAACGAACGCAGCGCTCGTTCACTGGGATGGAGCGAGTCTCATTAATCTCAGCTAGAGAGAGAGAGAGAGAGAGAGAGAGGGGGGGGAAAGAGAGAGAGACAGAGAGAGAGAGAGAGAGAGAGAGAGAGAGAGCAGGGCTGATTCCAGCTATGAGCCGTATAAGCAGTTGCTTTGGGCCATCAATCCACGTTGAGAGGTATTGTTTGTATTATTGATTTTTTTACAGTGCTGGGCGAAATTCAGAGTGAACCCTTCATTCATTTAATTTCCAGTCGAATCTGACTTTAAGTACAAGTTGATTTTTGAGGAGATCCACTTTCATAAAGAAGAAGAAAGTCAAAGAAAAATAAATGAAACAGAGTTTCCAAAACTGAGTGCAAAACTGATTAAAAGCTACAGAGAAAATGTGGCTCCTAACAACTACCTGGAAGAGCTGGTCGACCCCAAAACTGCCCCCATCAGATAAACAGCACTTAAAACATGTCTGTGCTGATCAACTATATTTGGTTTAAGAGGGAAAAATATGTGTAAAGTACTATGTTTATTTTTTTTCCCAAAAGATTTCATTTAAATCCCCTCTAATAAGTGAATTCAGCTACTTTAAGGATCTTATACAGGCATTCATGCAGCATAATGTCCACAGAAAAGCACTGACCAATGGAAGGGGACACACTGGAGCAGCTGCACGTAAGGTCACCATGTCCAATGACAAGCATGTGCTAAAGGGGTCTAAAGTCCCCCAGCATTGGGCTGTGGAGCAGTGGAACTGTGTTCTTTGGAGTGATGGAGCTCCATCCAGTACCTTTGGGATGAGTTGGAATGACCCAGAACTGGCCATCCAACATCAGTACCTGACCTCACGAATGCTGAGGGGTTGGTCTAGACCCCTTAGTTCCAGGGAAGGGAAATCTTAAGGCTTCTGCAGACCAAGACTTTGTGGAACAGTTTGGGGAAGAACCTTTCCTGTTCCAGCATGACTGAGCCCCAGTGACCAAAGCAGCTCTATAAAGGCCTGACTGGGTGAGTCTGGTGTGGAAGAACTTGACTGACCCTCACAGAGCCCTGACACTCTTCTGGATGAATGGACACAAATTCCCACAGACTCTCCAACATCATGTAGAAAGATTCCCAGAAGAGTGGAAGCTGTTGTAGCTGCGAAGGAGGACCAACTCCAATCCCTATGGATTTAGAATGGGAGTCATAAAAGCTCCTGTAGGTGTAATGTGAAGGTGTCCCAATACTTTTGTCCACATAGTGTAGCTGCTTTATGGCCTCAGCAGTAAAGGGTTAAACTAACTCAGTAGAGATGTAGATAATCAAATAAATACTGAACTGGAAAGTTATTTTGTGCTGCTCTGTTAAGGGACAGTTAAACAGTCATTGGATTATCTGAGCTTGTACTGTGGTCAGTGTTTGATGAAGGTCTGTAAACAGTTGAATTCAGTGTCGACCGAGATTCACAGGTTAGTTGAAGGTTGTCTGAACTTTTTTAGCAGGACTTTGTCTTTGCTGGACTGTAGAAAGGCTTTTATCGCTCATGCTGGGGAATTTTACCGAGGAAGGTGGAGAATGGTGGCCATTTACAGATGCTGCCTGCCAATAGCCAGCTTCCGGGTCATTGGCTGGACTAATGATGCAGGCCCAAATCAACAGCAGGTTATTACACTCTCCATCCGAGGGGCAGGAGGGTGTGTGGGTGAGAGAGAGAAAGAGAGAGAATTGGTTTTTGTGCCTTTACTGGCAAGTTTGTTCTGAGTTCCCTGTTTCTACACTCTTTGTCCACTTTATCAGCTCCACTGACCGTATAGTTTCACTCTGTAGTTCTACAGTTTCAGACTGTAGTCCATCTGTTTCTCTGATACTTTGTTAGCCCCCTTTTACCCTGTTCTTCAGTGGTCAGGACCCCCATGGACCCTCACAGAGCAGGTACTATTTGGGTGGTGGGTCATTCTCAGCACGTGGTGACTGACGTGGTGGTGGTGTGTTAGTGTGTGTTGTGATGGTGCGAGTGGATCAGACACAACTTTTCTTAAAACAAAGAAAAGTTATGAGAAGTAAAATTACAAAGAAATGTTCACGATACTGGACTGCTTCTTGGTCACTTTTTTCAAATTTCAGCAAATCTGGACACTGGCCATTTTCAGGCTTGTGTTCAGACGACTCTCAGGTGGATTAGATCTACTCATCAGAGGCTTTTGTCGTTGTTAGTGAGTCATATTCATTTAAATATTTCAAAGATTCTACTTTTCACTCAGTTGTTGTAGCTGATGATATAATTTGTAATGAAAAAGTTCGTGTTAAATCAGAAAAGAATGCTAAATAGAAACATTGTCTGTAATGGTCTCAGACTTTTGGACCCCACTGTATACATCTAAAACATTTGCGATGGCAAAAGTAACACATTCACAAAATGCTTAAGCAATGAATGACGAAGTCCAGCAACATATTTTTTGAAATGGTTGCCCATAGTTTGACCCTTCAAACCAACTGCACTTCCAGGCTGAAGCCCAGCTGACTTTGATGGCTCTCATAATAATACCAGTGTTATTGCCAGCTACTGCCATACGATGAGTTTATCTCTAAAGTACATCGGGATTATTAACACCAGCACTTCTTAAACTCTGCAGTAAGCTCTTTTGGTTACTCAGTAATCTGCTGCAATATGTGACCATTTATTTATTTAATATTTTTTTTACTATTTTGCAGAAGGTACTCTTTTCAGGAATTAGCATTAAAGTCAAGATATCATTTTTGCTATCAAAAAAATTGTGATACCCGGCCTTTTTGTGTATTTTAATATAATGACAAACAAGAAAAGCCTTGCTCATGACAGGTTTTGTCTTTTTTACAATTGTTTTTACAGTGTCTCCCCTCTTTTAGCAGTGTGGTCTAATTTGCGCTCAGTCTGAGCAAATTTAGAGGACAATGTTAGTCTTTTGAACTGAACTGGTGTGAACTGGATAAATCCCTTAAACTCCCATAAGCTGCTGCTGTGTCCAGGCTTCTGTTTCTCACTGCTATAATTTAAGAATAGCTTAGTTTACTGAGTTATAAACATCACCATTTGATAAGCCTGAGTTTAAAGGGTTAACTGGATTGTCTTTTTCTTCTCTTCATTTTGTGCTGATTAAACTCTGGTTTACCCGTTTGATCAAAAGGGGCCGATGGCAGTGTGTGTGGGAAATGTCAGAGGTCAAACCCTCAGATGGGCCAAACATTTCAGAGCCAAGTGTCAGATTGCTGAACCTCCCGGAAATCACACTCTTCTCTCCTGGGGATGTTTTTATCACCCTTTCGTTCAAATGTCAAGGATGAGACATAAACATAAAACATAAGAAGGAACTTTCGGCCTCACTTTACTGAAGAAAGTTTCTGTAGGATTTAAGGCTGAATCCTGAAAACAACCAGCGTCTCTGCTCCTTAGTCATCATGTGAGGCAGTGATGCCTGCTTGACTCGTAAACTAAGTCTTTCCTTAGAATCGGCTTTCAGTAAACCTTTCAAAGTGATTCCAGCTGAATCCATCAATGTAATGTTTATGTCTGTAGTACAGACTGGAGAACTATAATAGTATTCAAATAGAACGGTTTCACAACTGAAGCCCTTAAAATTCCAGGCTCACTACATCCGAACGTGGCTTATTCAGTAACTACATGGAAAACAAAGCAAACTGGGTGGCTTCGGTTAGGAAGTGGGAAAGATGTTCACTCTAAGTCTAAGTCAGTCTCCAGTCTCAGAGGGCTGAGTCCAGTCTTGTGTCACTAAGCTGTGAGTCTTCAGTCTCTAGAGTGCGAGTCCAAGTAGAGCTTTGAGTGTCTGAGTTGTGAGTCCAAGTCGAATCTCTGGGACTGAGAGTCTTGAGTCTCTGAGGTGCGAGTCTGAGTCTTGAGACTCCTTGATGTAAATCTGAATCACATCTCAAGTCCCTGAGGTTGGAGTCTAATTTAGTGCAGCCTTCTGTGATAACAGTATCTCAAAGGCCAAAATCATGATAATGTTCAACAATCAATTTATGTATTGTGTGTTTTTTTGTCAGCGTGTGCAGACTGTATTTTCCTAAACACAGTTTTGAATGTGTGATGTATGTTTAGTGTAAGATTTGATTTGATTGTTTCTGTACCTACATGTAATATGTAGTATGATTACTGTACGACACAATGATTTTTCTAATCTTTTCATTGTAAACTAATAAGCTCTTGCAGTCAAATTTCAAAATTCAAAAGTCAAAATTAATTATTTGTCAGCAGATCTTTTTTTTAAAAAAAAATACTGCTTGTTAATATTTGCTCCTTTTATTCTAGTTCCTGGTAGAACCACTTTTTGCCACACTAACAGCTTTAAGTCTGTGGGGATGACTTTCTACCAGCTTTGCGCATTGTTTGGAAGTGATTTCTGCCCAGTCTTCCTAAAAGATTTGCTCTGGTTGGTTGAATGATGCTTGCCATTGTACAGCATTCAGCTTTTTGTTGTTCAACCACTCCTGTGTTGCGTTGGCCTTGTGCTTGGGGATCGTTGTCCTGCTGAAAGATTTTTGCAGACTGAAGCAGGTAGTCTTGTAGTATCTCCCTGTATTTTGGACCATCCGTCCTTCAGTTTTAACAAGATGCCCAATCCCTGACGAGGAAAATCATCACCACTACATGATGCTGCCACCACCGTGCTTCACTGTTGGGATGGTGTTTTTGAAGAATGGGCAGTGTTAGGTTTGCGTAGCACAGCTTTTTGAATTTTGGCCAATTTGTGTCTCATCTGAACACAAAACCTCATCCAAAGTTTTAGGTGGGTCACTGTGATGCCAGATGTGCTTTGATGTGTTTTTCTTCAGTAATGGCTTCTTTCTAGCCACCCTCCCATACAGGCCAGTTGTGTGCAAAGCCTTTGGTATTGTTAACCGGTGCTCTATCATTTCAGTTTCAGCCTCTGAACTCTGGAGCTCCGTCAGAGTGATCGTCGGCCTCTCTGTAGATTTTCTCCCCTTCTTGCTCTGATGCTGAGTTTGGTCCAGGCAGTCGCTGGGTGGTATGATGCCATTTCATTTCCTCAGAATTGATCCAACAGCACTCACTGGTACATCCGAACACTTGGATGTTATTTTGTAGCCCTTTTTCTGTCTTGTGCATGTCTGTGTCGTTATCTCTGATTGCCTTAGAAATTCTCTTCAGTCTTCATTTTCACAGCTTTCCTGCTGAGTCACTGTCTGATCAGTGGTACTTGAATGAAGGGGGTCCTTTAGCCAGAGGCCAGTTGTGTCTGCGTCTGTGTTAAAGCTTCCACAGCACAGGGGTGGCATGCTTATGCAAACAGAATTATTATAAGTACATTTTTTGTCACAGAATTTCTTTTTTTTTTTTACATAAAACCAATATAACTTCAAATTAAGGGTCAGTATTTCAGAGTAAAATATGACAACGCAATATATCAAAGTGTCATTTATAGTCTAGACAAATCTGATGACTTTTAAGGGGGTGATCATTTTTGCAAGGCACTGTAATAACAAGAGAAGTATTTTAATGAGTATGTTAAATATGTATAATATAAACATTCAAGCACCTATATGTAGAAATATGCTACATAATTGTTATTGTAAATATCCAGTCCCATGCAAGACTGGTCAAATGATGTTTTGTTGAACAAACATCTGCACATCTTCTTCTTCTTCTTCTTCTTCTTCTTCTCATTGTATATTACATTATAAGGATGGGCAATATGACCATAATTTATCATTATAATCATAAATTATGTCACAGTGTGCATTTTTTGAACATATCATGGACATCATGAGCACTTAAACACTGACATGCTTCTCTAGAAAGTCAGCATAATTAGGTCTATTTAATTAGATTTAGTGCAATGCAGTTTATAAAACAAAATATGTTTGAAAAATAAAACATGAATGAAAAATATTTATAGTTTTAGTCATTTTATTATTCAATTTATTTACAATTTGTTTTATTATATTATTTATTTGCCATATTCCTCTCCCCTAATGTGTTATATTGTCACTGTCCAGAAAAACCCGTCATTATTGTTTTTATTTTTCTACATCACTTGGACACAGCTGTCCTTTCCATGGGGTGGAAATGTCTTGATGAATGGACCAATAGAAATGCTCCAAAATTACTCTTGACATTAACTCACACTGAAAGTTAAGAATGTTTTGTCTTCTCCTGCAAAGTTACTGTTTTGGAGATGCATGTTTTCCTTTGGTGATGATTTACAGTTCAGAGAGCCCCAGTTTACAGAGGAGAGGAAAGTTGACTTGTGAACCAGTGAATCATTGAATCAGACATTCCAGTCGTCACAACAGTTCAAAAGAAACAATCCGGTGAAACTGAATCAAACGTCACTCGAGTGAAACGTCTGGTGGTTCATCTCCACTTCTGGCATTTCCTCCTTAATTGAAGGAGGAGTTCAGTTCTCTTATCACTGCTGGAAATGCCAGAGTCGCTCACAGAGGGAACCGAGTCCTGAGGGAGGACTGCCTGTGTCATAACTTCTCTCTAACTTCTCTCCTTCCTCCTGTTCTTTCCTGACTTTGGCTCAGCTGATTCCGCTGTGATTAAATTGCCTTCTTGCCTTCACGAATCTGTTTCGAGTGGATTAGCCATTATCCTAATTTACACATTTAAAAGGATGTGCTTGAAACTCTGCGGCGGTAATTCTTTCCTGAAAGCTCTTAAATGAGCTGGACTGAGACAAAATATTGGCAAGCGGAATCTCATCTCTGGAAATTATGATCTCCCAGGAAGAAAGTGAGGTTAATTTGATTATTCGTCTGGATTAAGAGACAAACCGTTCATGTTCATCCACTTGATTCTCTGCGTTCTCTGCCGCGTCCTCCACAGCGGAAGAATATGTCCCTTATGTAATCACATCAGTGACACTTCTTAGAGAGAGGGAGCGAGCGAGAGAGATAGAGAGAGAGAGAGAGAGAGAGAGAGAGAGAGAGAGATGGGAAATATTTATTAATCCCTAATTTCCCCGTCCCTTTTGTCTTTGAGTCAATACATTTCCAGTGAAATCTTTCCCCAAATGTATTCAGTTATTACTCCACTCTGTTGCTAAATAAATGCTAAAATAATGGAGTGGCAGTGATGGACTGTAATTTTTGGGCGGGCTTCCATGTCCTTGGATTGCACTTCCCAAAGTTTTCAGGCCTAATGACCTGATAAATTTAGTTAACCACACGTGTTCCCGGTGGCCACAGGTGGCTGATCTGGGAGGTGATGTGTGCGTGGGAACTGTGAAGGACTTTCCAGGAAGTCTTTGATCCAGCAGCAGAGTCTGGTAAATAAATGCACCAGAGCTGCAACTACATAATCGATAAACTGACTATTTAAAATTATTTGACTAATCTAAATATTGTGTCTTTCTTAGTTCCTCAATGTTTGTGCAACAAAAAATAGAAGCAGTACCACCCCCTGAACTTTCTGCAGTGTGCTGCAGCCTGTCAGACCGAATTATAGAGAACTTTAAAAAAATGTCAACAAAAAATTCCATTCTGAGATAAAATATTGAATTGATTTGCTAATGAATTCTCTCTGTTCAGTCTGGCTACAACTCCTGTAGTAATCTTTTCAGGCTGTAGTCAGATTTGGACAGAATTTTGTTGAGCTACATTTGGGCTTAGACAGAATTTTGGGCTGCTGTCGGGCTGAGACAGATTTTGGTCAGCTGATCCAGTGATCCACGTATGCAGGTGCTAAGTGTAGGTACGGTTAAGGGACGTGTGATTGTCAGTAAGCTTTAGTTTTCTCATCTTTCAGCAGAGAGAATGTGCTGTGCTGTGCTGAGCTGTGCTGTGCTGTGCTTTAAACATGGACTCCTGCACCGCGTCATGCCCTGTGTTTATCCTGCTTTAACATACCTGACTTACCTTTATGGTAAACTCTGCAGTGCTGTGGTTTGGCCACCTGTCTGCCTTAGACTCTTTAAATACATGAACATGTTCTTTGGGGCTCATCTCAGTGTTACGTACGGAACTGTTTTTAGTGTGTTTGCTTGATATAATGTCTCTTCAAGATTCTGATGTGAATATTTATTTATGTATTTATTGATATATGTATCCCTCCTTTGGTTTATCCTTCTTTCTGGACCTGCAGAACCACGTTAGATCAGTCTGCATGTGTCTGTCACCCCCCTGCTGTGATGAAAAGCTTTGCCTGGATGCCCCAGAGATTTTCATCCCTCTGTAACTTCTGCTGTGATTCATAATGAGTTTCATGTCTGCACCCCCTACATGAACTCCTAGCGTATTTCTGAAAAGTAATCTGCTGTACTTACTGAACTTCTTACCCATCATGTTCTATACCTACCATCCTCTACACCTGTCTACTAAACAATCAGTACTGACTTTACCATCATTACAGGTTTATCTCACGGATACAGACGGGTGACAAGTAAAATCCAAAATTAAATGTTGGGTCACAAGCTGCCAGCTTCAGCGTGCCTTGGCGTGGATACTACAAGTCTCCGGAACAGTACTGGACAAATGGAACACCGTTCTTCCAAAAGATGTTCCCTCAGTTGGTGTTTTGATGACGGTTGTCGGTCCAAAATCTCCCCTCAACTGGGTTGAGTTCTGGTGACTGCAAAGGCCATAGCAAGCGATGTAAATCTGCTGGAGATTTCAGTGACCCCTGGTGCACTGTGGATGTGGGCATTGTCATCCTGGAAGAGATCACTCCCATTAGAAATCATCAGAGGATGAAGGTGATCAGTCAGAATAATGGACCCAAGCCATGCCAAAGTAATGCTCCCTGCAGCATAACAGCCCCCAGACCCCCTCACTGTAGGGCTCAGGCATTCAGGCCTGTACCATTCCCTTGTTGCATGCACACTCAGATATGTGGAGAACCTGGAGACTCCTCTGACCATCACTTTCTCCACATCCCTGTAGACCAGTGTGGATGGTTCTGCACCACTGAACTCTCAGATGTGCATTTGTCTCTGTAACGAGGGGTTTATGCACTGCGGCTCTGCTGTAAAATCCCCCTCTGTGTAGTTGAGGATGAACTTCTCTTGCTCCCACAGTCTGATCACATCTCACATTGACATTCTCAGCTGAGGAGCAGCTGCTATCACGCTAATACAAGAGCATCACACTCATTGAATGTATGCTTTTAATCACAGTTTCAAACCCTGTTTACTGGTGTCTTTCCCACAGATCTAAATGTAGATGTCTCTTTAGTCACTGCTGAAACAGTGGGGCTGTTGGCTCTCTGTGACTCTATCGATGCCTCGACACTGAATTCTCTTTCAGTGTCAGTAAGATCTTTTCCTCTTGCCATCCAGATCCATTTTCATGCATTCCACAAACATAGTAGGTGTTAATTGTTTAATTGTATCCTGTACTATACTTGTCTGGAAGCATCTGCACTTGTTCTGTTTCTCCACTCATTCAAGTTTTTCCTTTAATTTGTCTCCCCTCCTTTCTTTAATAATGCACAGATACTCCTATTCTTTTGAAAATAATCAACATGCTGTGTACTTGGCAACAAAAATTGCGCTCTATAATGCTCCATAATGCCCTACTTGTATCCTAACAGCGCTGTTCACTGGCTGTGTTTACATGCAAAGATTTTTGCTGGTTTGATTGATTACATTCAGATTACAGATTCAGACTGAGGTGTTTATTCTCACTCTACTCAACAATCTGATGAAAATCTCTGTTTTCAGGCTCACTACAAGTAATCCGATCCAAAATGACGCTCGTGTGTAGAGAACCACTTACTGTAGACGTTACCATGACAACCAGCATCACGTGAGTCCAGTCAGAGTGAGATGAGCAGCAGTGAGCAGCGCTTGTGTTTTTAACTGCTTTAAAATGATGTCAGACTCAGGAAAACGTCCTTCACATGTCCTTATTAAAGAAGGCCGAGAGGAGGACGTCGTGTTCTGAGACACATAAGCTGGACGTCCGTCCCACCGCCGTCTTTTAAAGATCAGAGCATAAACTTCGTCTCCTCTGCAGACCAGTTTCTGCTCCGCCATGTTGAACGGTATAAACTCTCACTATGACGTGACGAACATGATCAGAACAGACTTAAACTTTCCGATAGGGAATGTAATCAGATACAGACGTTTACACGGATATTATTCTTCTATTTAACAGATTATTTACAGAATTACCCACCTCGATCAGACGGATAGAAACTGTATTCCGAATGGCCTCAATGGATGTACTCTATTCCGATTGAGCTATTAGTCGGATTATTAATGGATTGATTATCAGGCTGCATGTAAACGTGGCTACTGTAGTGATTGGTTTGGTGATGTTCATCTGACCAGGGCTGCTGTCCTCATTTCTAACCTTTTTTTGTACACTGGCCAATAAGGTTTGAGCTCAGTGCTCTGCCTACTGTCATCATGTCTGATATACTGACTCCGTTATTGAATTTGTCTCAGTTTTTAATTTGAATAAAATACTGTAAGCCGCTGTGGATATTTTGAAATGTGCTGCTGAAGCATTTCATCATTTTGCGTTTCTTAATTAAAAAAGGCAGCGAGCAGAACATAAAAAGGCAGTTCTAGCTCCCAGCTTCAGTAGTAATAAATACAGTGGATTTATTTTAATACGATTGTGCTGCTTTTCAGCTCTTTCCTCTGACTTCAAGCAACGGCTGTTAATGTAAAAAGAGCACACAAGAAGGAATAACTCAGCATAAGAGCAGACGCCAGGTCTCTCCTGAATGGAACAGGATGGAGTTATTTGTTTCTCTTCTAGCCAGTCTGTTTCTGCCCTTTTACATTAAAGTGGTTTGTTTGTTTGTTTGTTTGTCAAATGAAGAACAAAACAACCATCAGACGGATGGATTGCTCTTTTTGCTTCAGGCCTGGTTGGTGTTACAAGCTACAAGGGATTGTGGGGTACAAATCTAAGCTATTACACATCCGTCCGAAGTGTCACAGGCTTGCTGAGTGGTGAACCAAATGGAAACACGCAGCATTTTCAGAAACTCTGCGTCTGTTCTGCCCCACCATAATGAGCTGCATGAAAATAACTCAAACCACCATAAACAAAAACAAACGTCAGTCCAGAGAAGGAGCACTGCCTCTGCACATTCATTGTGCAATACCTGTTTATTACTGTTCCTCTGATTGCATCCAGAGTTTTCACAAATCCTCCGTTCTGGGCTGCCGCCATGGACCGTCCTGTGGAACAGTAAACACTCAGATTGGATTAATTAGTCATTGCTCTCACTTTGTTTGTCTGGTTCCTGCCAGGAGGTCGGCTTAAGAGGGGGTTTATCTTCGCAGAGCGTGATTTTGTTTATGGTGATTTTAAAACACAGCATGGTCAACGCCTGGCTAAGCTGGGCAGAAGGCCACTGAATGAGGCAGAGAGAGAGACTTATAGTGCTGATTCATGTCAAGTCCAGCTGTATTGTCATTCTTCTCACCACAGCCAGGTGTTGAGTGAGGAACAACATATAGATCACCCACAACCTCAGTGCTGCATTCAACACAGCAGGAAAGGTGACAGTACAGCACAGTCAATATATACAATAAATACAAAGTATTCAGTAGAGCTGCAACCAATGATTCCTTCTGCAATTGGTTCATTTATCCACCCTTTTTTAAATTAATTGACTAATGTAACAAATATGTGGGTTCAGTGAGAAATTTAATGGCACAAGAAACCCAGTTAATAATAATTACAGAAATATTAAAGCTTTGGTTTACATTACTGTTACGAAAATTAAAGTGAAAGATGCGCTGGTCAATTCATTTATTTAATTATTTGTACAAGTAACCTGGAAAATATCGCTGCTGTCGGAACAAAATCTCCATTTTTGTTGTTTTTCAGTTGTTTGACATAATTTGAAAATGCCTGTTGTCCCTTACATTATGTGTGAAGTTCATGATGAATGGACCAAAAGAAACGGCCCAAAATATACTCAGAAAAAGGTCTGGTTCCACTGACTCACATTAAAAGTGAAGTATGTTTTTTCCTTCTCCTGTAAAGTTAGCATTCTGGAGATATGAGGTTTTGTTCTGACAGCAGCGATATGTAGAATATGATAAAGTAATAGTTAATTTTTTTTTTTTTTTGAGCATTTGGAAAACTGTCGAGTTGTTTGGAGGACCTGTCTGTGTTTACACTGACCTCCTGTCAGTCCTTTTTTTTAAGACCTTCCTTTATGATAAGAAACATAAAAGTCAGCAGAGGAAGTGCGTTTCAAAGATGGAATTATCACATCACATAGTTTATTAGTGCTGTTCCTCCTGGACAGGTGTGCAAACACGATATTTATAAAAAGTTTAATTTATATAATGAATCAAGTAGAGAAATCTTCATAACTCAGAGCTGCGTGAAGTAATGCTTTGGATGAACCATCTTCATAGAGATGTACGTAATGCTACTGAAGGTGGCTTATAAACTCTCCATTCCGCCTTAAATGCTGCTGTAGAGGCAATATATGCCTTATTATAAAGAAAAACAGCCTGGCAAAGACACTCTTGACTGTTCACCAGTATAAACAAAATGCCAATTGGTAGGCTTTTAACTTTGGAATCTATCAGACAAAAGAGGCACGGGAGTTTGATGCTAATTCTGGCCGCATGATTAGACGAAAAGTCTCTGAATAAGTGTAACGGTCATCAGCGCTTTACTGGGGGTGGGGCAGTATAGTAGCCCTCTATTGATGTTTATATCTTTTAGCTAGCAAGTACAACACACCCTGAGATAAATTAGCCGACAGCCGAGATACTCACTGTTATTTACATTGTGTGATATTGTTCTTTTAGCCATGGAAAGGACTCAGTTCATTGTGTGCTGCTGAGATACATCAGGTATTCCAATCTCTTCTCAAGCAATGTTAGCATAATGCAATAATTTTACTATCTATATTACGAAGTAAGGCAGTACCCTTTAAAAACAGCCTACACTGTTAGTAATAAAGGTTCTGTTCAGGTGCATTTTTCGTTCATCAAGGTACAAACAGTGTAAATGTTCCTCAAAGCTCCAACAGTGGTTTTAAGGTCTGATTGTGAACCTTAAATAAGTTTCTCCAGGTGAAAAGTTCGTATTTGTACCTTTTCATAACCGAATGTTTTAAACAGAACAGTAAAATAAAAGCCTGGAGACGAGACGGGGTGTGTGGAGTCAGTACAGCTTAGAACATGTCATTTCAGTGGATTATGGTTCAGTTATGTTCCCTGACTGAAAGGTACTGAGATGGAGCCTTGAGGGTTCCACCCCAGTGACAGTGTCAGTTTAGTACCTTTATTTCTGAGAGTGCACCTCATCGCCAGAAAGTGAAGTCATGACAGTCCTTGCTAACGCTGGCAAACTCTGAATGAACCGAACGCTGAGCACTGCAGATTCTTCAGGCATGCTTTGTGCCAATGGCCAGGAATGGGAGGCGGATCCAAAAAAAAGTTTGTGTTGTAGTTCACCTGTTTAACTGCTGCAGTAACTGTGTAATCTTCAATTCTGACTCATGCACCTGTAACTGAAGTCTGCCTCGTACTCTAAGGAGTTCCTCCGTTTGAGTCTTGGTTCCTCTCAGTGGATCTTCTTGCTCTCACAGAGTTTTTCTTGCCACTGTCAATTTCACTTTGCATGTTTTTCTGCACAGTTGCTTTGGGACAAGATCTGCTGTAGAAAGTGCTTCACAAATAAAACTGAAAAGTGTCCGCAGGGCTGGCACAAGTCCCATCACTTCACAAAGATGCCGCGTTCGTCTAGATCAGCTGTGGAGAGCCAGAAATCAGTTTGGAATGTAAAATAGGAGTTACATGGTGTTACAGGGTCATTTAGTGGCTTATTGAATTTCATAAACGCTTAGTCAGCCTAGTTATGCTTTCAGCTGGAAAGTGCTGAGTCATGGTCAGTCTGAAAGGCCCCTGCTGCTCCTTTTTTAGCTCTGTTAGCCTGGAGCCCAGACGTTTTTACTCAAGAGTATTAATGACATGCGCAGGTGAGGGAGTCAAGTGTAAGTGATCCAGACTCGACCACCAGAGTTCTGGAGAGCTGGTGGTGGTGGGGGGGGGCTACAAATCAGTAATTCTATCAGTATGTGAAATTGAGTTTTCACTGTGACTCTGTTGACTGCCTTTTTAGGGGCCTGAGTCATGAAGCAGGATTGTTTGCTTAGCCAGATAACGTTAGTCCTGGTTTGATCTAACCCTGGATTTTCTGGCTCATGACAGTGGATCAGTTTTTAATGGGATCATGTTTTGTGCAAAAACACCCCTGAACAAATTACGTCTTTTGTGGATTTTCTAAGTGAAAGTAAAGTAATGCATTCTTTACAGGGGACAAACTTAAATACGCAATTTGTCTGCAAATTTTAGTGCATAATTTTTATCTATTTGCTGAGTTTAACATATGACGAAAAGGCAAAAGCATACAAATTGCACAGGCCACATTTTCTGTTTTATTTTTTCCCAGTATGTTAAATTCAATAAATAAACGCTGTGTGTTAAAAAGTGTGTTATCTGTAGAGGATGTTTTAACTTATTTTCACTTAGAAAATCAACAAAATGTAATCAACAAATCAACAGAGTGCTTCCTCTGCAGGTCTCTATGCTCCAGGGCAGGATACATTTGGGATTTTGGGTCATAAACAGCACTTGGACCAATCAGGGACAGCCTTGTGCCGGCGGCGGACCCCTCTGGTCTTTTTCAGGTTGGATCTTGCAACGTTTATGGCAGAATTCACATGAAAACGATCCGTTTTCAGCAGAGTAAACATAAATATCAAGAACAGAGCAGCTCTTACTCTAATAAGCACTAAAACAGTGGCAGTGGAGACAGCACTGCTTTTCACTCTCACATCTCTTCACTTTCTGCATATTTCTCTGGTCTATTTACTCCTCCTCATATTTCACTTGATTGGTTTGTCATAAATGTCACACTATCTTGTGCCCAAGCATTAATCAGCCTGAGGATCTAAACCTGGGCTTAGCTTGAACTTAGTCAGGAATCTCTTGTCCAGTTTAGACGTGTCTTGTAAGACGGGCCCTCGTTAATGTTTGTTTACAGTCTGCCCAAAATTTCTCATAAACTGATCATCTAATGATAGTTGATATATAAATGTTCATACATTTCCAGCTTTACTTGATGCTGTACGTCTTCTAAAGCATTAAAACCTGCAGAAGCTTATATGTAGGTCCACAATCGCACAATTACTGAACTTACACGTTAGTTTCATAGTCGTTACTCAATAATTCACCGTGCATACTGAATAAATTACAGTGGTTGTTGAATAATTCATAGTAGTTACTGAATAAATTATAGTAGTTACTGAATCAATTATAGTAGTTACTGAATAAATTGTAGTAGTTACTGAATCAATTGTAGTAGATACTGAATAAATTGTAGTAGTTACTGAATCAATTATAGTAGTTACTGAATCAATTATAGTAGTTACTGAATCAATTGTAGTAGATACTGAATCAATTATAGTAGTTACTGAATCAATTATAGTAGTTACTGAATCAATTGTAGTAGTTACTGAATCAATTATAGTAGTTAATCAATTATAGTAGTTACTGAATCAATTGTAGTAGATACTGAATTAATTGTAGTAGATACTGAATCAATTATAGTAGTTACTGAATCAATTGTAGTAGATACTGAATAAATTATAGTAGTTACTGAATAAATTATAGTAGTTACTGAATAAATTGTAGTAGATACTGAATCAATTATAGTAGTTACTGAATCAATTATAGTACTTACTGAATAAATTGTAGTAGTTACTGAATAAATTATAGTAGTTACTGAATAAATTGTAGTAGATACTGAATCAATTATAGTAGTTACTGAATCAATTATAGTACTTACTGAATAAATTATAGTAGTTACTGAATCAATTATAGTAGATACTGAAGAAATTGTAGTAGATACTGAATTATAGTAGTTACTGAATGAATTATAGCAGTTACCAAACAAATTCTATTAGATACTGAATAAATGTATAGTAGATACTAAATAAATTATAGTAGATACTAAATAAATTGTAGTAGTTAGTAAATACTGGATCACTCATAGTAGTTACAGAATAATCCTAAAATAATTCCTCAGATTAATAGCTGGGTAGTAAATGAGAGTTTAATAAGTTTAATTATCAGGCTAACTGATAAATCTTGCATCAGAATTTTGGTTATCTGGCTTCCTGGGAGGTCAGGTGGACTGACGCGTCACCTGAGACCGGCATGCAGCTGCAGCAGCCGAGCATTATGAACAGCTCTCACTGATAACAGGTCCCCTCATGCATCATTCACTACTGTGAGTGTGTGGCTTGATTTTACTGTTGATTTAAAGTGACAGTGCATTAGTTTATCTTACGAACATGTTTTTCCCTCTTTAACCTTTTCCTTCTTGAGTTTCCTAAGGCTGAGTTTAACCCTTGCAGGTCTGGAGCTGTTATCGCCATGCTGTATGTTCAGTGTACGTTACGGGACTACACTGTAAACCCTGATGAGTTAGTTTACTCAGACTATCAGAGGTTAAGCAGTAGAGTCACCACAGGCCCTTTCATCTGCGTTCTCATTCCTGAGATGCAGTTTTGGAAGGATGAATTATGCAGGTTTAGGATTTGCACTTTTCATACTGTTTCTCTGTTTGTTTCAATGAGTTATGGTCAGCAGTATTAATATAAAATTACGAGTTATTGCCAGCATAACAGGAGTTAAAATATGATCCGCTCCATAGCATTCAGAGAAACACAGGACATCATCAGAATCAGTGTTTGTGATGACGTTTCAGTGGACGACAGTGGTCATTTTCGGATACACATGCATAAAGCTTTCTTTCTGGGGATTAAACATTTGTGAGTTGTGTTAAGCTGCAACTTCAAAAGGATTAGAGATTACTTCCAGTCACGCTAACCTCAGACGCCTCGCTCACACTGCCGCTGCTCTTCAACTCTCCACGAGGCCATTTAATCCTCCTTTTAGCGGTTTCCTGACGCTGTTTGTCCAGGGGTCTAGGTCCATTCTGCTGTTTAATAATTCAGCAGTGAGCTCTTTTTCCTCTTTACATTTAACGACACCATCATGAGCACTTATTCCTCACCTTGTTTGGGCAGAAGTAGAAGCTAAGTCTGCTGGACAAATCAGAATAATGAATAAAATATTAGATCAAAAAAACTGCTGACCTGGGCTCCGTCACGCGACACGGGGTGGGCCGTGTTTTTTGTTTTCTGGTCATGGTCACTGCTTTATGTGGAACTGCAGTGCTCCTCCCTTGGTCAGAGTCATTCTCAGGTCAGCTTGAAAGTGGGAGGCCATATCAAAAAGCAGGAAACACATAATTAACAGAAAATAAACATTAAACTTTTCAGTGTTCAGTGTTTCCCCTCTTTACCTTCGTTCCAGCTTCTGCTCTGTTTCAGGAGACTCACTTTCAGTTCCTCAAAGAATCTGCAGACACACCTCCACAGTTCAGTCTTAGAAGCTGGTTGATGATTTTCTGAAGTAATCAAACACATTCAGTGGTGTTGAGGTCTGGACTCTGGGGTGGTCAGTCCATCGTTCAGCTTCTTTGTTTGATGTGTCCGTCTCCTTTTCTCAGTGAGCTTCTTCTTGATCAGCTACACATCCTTTCAGACCCACAGCGCTGAGTCGTCTTCTCACAGTGGAAGGATGGACAGAAACACCTGTGGATGTTTTCAGATCTGAAGCAGCTTGATTTTCTCCTCTCTCTCAGAGATGAAAGCTTTAAGTGCTGTTTATCTGATGGGGGCAGTTTTGGGGTTGACCAGCAGATGCGGCCAGCGCTCTGCACAGTGGTGTTAAACTGTATCCAAACTGTTTTGTGTCTGTGCTGTTATCCGGTGTCGCCCAGAGGAGGATGGGTTCCCCTTTTGAGTCTGGTTCCTCTCGAGGTTTCTTCCTCCTGTTGAGGGAGTTTTTCCTTGCCACTGTCGCCAAGGCTTGCTCACTGGGGGCGTGGACCCGGATTCTCTGGAAAGCTGCTTTGTGACAACATCTGTTGTAAAAGGCGCTATATAAATAAATTTGACTTGACTTGACTCTTCCAGGTGGTTGTTAGGGTCTCATTTTCTTCATAACTGAACTCCAGTTTTATGCAGGTAGATTTTCTTATATCTCCTCAGAAATGTCTCTCAAAACATGAACAACTTGGTGGCTATTTTGTCTAGAAATCAAATAAACGAGTAAATAAATGGTCAGTTAAAATAATTGGTCAGTTTCTGACCACAGGACTTCTGTTATGCAGATATTATTTGTGGTGGTTCATTCTCAGCACAGCGGTGACACTGGCAAGGTAGTCTGTGTGGTTCTGGTATGAGTGTAACAGACACAGCAGTGTTGCTGGGGTTTTTACACACGTCAGTGTCACTGCTAGGTTCAGAGTGGACCGTCCACCCAAAAATATCTGAAAGAGTTGCTCTGTGGTCAGAAACTGACCATTGATGAACTAGAGGATGACTATCATGAACTGTGCATCAACAGGTGAGCTACAGTCTGTACACTAGGGGGTTTCTAATAAAGTGGCCAGTTTTCTGTACTGTTTGGAGGCTTTTTATGGTCACACATTTTGGTACCACTGCTGTCCTTTTTGAGTATGTTTGGAGTACCAGGAATATCAGTCCCTCAACTCAGCAGGCTTTAACAACTTCCTCTACTATCTGAGGTCATTTCTAGGTCAGCCTTTTAAAATGTAATCCTTCCTAGTTTAGTTCACGACCTCTCAGGCCAAACGTCGGCCCATAAACTAAAATTAGGAGATAAGAAGTCGTCATTGGCTATCTGTGAATTTGAATAATTTAAAGGACATGCATTATTCATCCGTCCAAAACAGCATCTCAGCAATGAGAATGCAAATGAAAGGTCCTGTGGTGACTCTACTGCTTAACCCTCAAAGTCTGGAGTTATTAAGGCTGTTTTGCTTTACGTTTGATTTATATTGTATAATTGTTTATTCAAATGTGACCTCTTGGCTGACCTTTCTGTCTTTCTCTCTCAAATACAACTCGCCATCACCAAAACTTTAAAACATGGCTAAGCTGTCGTCACATTGCCCACTCCTAGGACCCATAGAGTGGTCCCAAAAGTATTTGGACATTTATGCCATACCTAAGCAGAAGTATTAAGTTATTGTGCTGGACCAAGCGTCCTTCATTTGAAACACACCATTCCAGGATGAACTCAAGGCCTTCTGAGTTCATGATCCCATCAATGAACACAAACTCACTGACTCCATTGTAAGAAAAGCAGCCCCAGACTTTACGTTTTCACTGATTAAGATGTAAACAGTCATTCAGAGTCATTCAGAGTGGTTTGGTGTGAAACGCTCTGTTCTAGAGAAACTTACCGAGTCAGAACTGTTCACAGTGGTGGTGATAGGAACCAGACGTCCACCTCTAAAAGCTCCCTCACAGAAAGTTCCTACATGAAATGGTTATGAATTCACTGCCTGATGACTGAGACACTGTTTTGTTTGTTTTGAAATTTTGGCCTAGACCTGTTTTGAAACTATTCATGGTGGAGGGATACATGCAGAGTGTTATATGTCAAAATAGTCCCCAAAGAAAACTTCAGATTTTCCACTATTTTCTATCATCAACATTCCATATAAACTCAGAAGACTCGTGTTGGTTCACTGGTGGTTCTGGATAGTAAATAAAATGTCTATATTTGTGTTGTAGTCATGGCGACATCTGGTTCCTGTCACCACCACTGTAAAGACACCTGAGTCTGTAAGTTCCATTATATGTCCAAAAGTCTGCGGACACGTCCTCGTCCAGCATTTCTTCTGAAATGAAGGGTATTAATAGGGTGTTTTTCCCTCTTTGCTGCAGCAACAGCCTCTACTCTTCTGGGAGGGCTTTACACTAGATGTGTGAACATTGCTGTGAAGATTTGATTGCATTCAGAGCATTAATGAGGTCACTGATCACTCCAACTGATTCCAACAGTGCTGGATGATAAATTAGAAGGGCTGTCTGGGTGGATTCTCCTGTTATTGTTGGAGAACCAAAATTGCAAAATTGCAAACATTGTCATGTTCTCTGGTCTGTGGCTACTTCTGTGGTTCTAATTGAAATGATCAGTGTGAGTGGGAACCACTGGGTGCTGGACGGTGTTTTTTAACCCATGTAATGCACATCTGGACATTTTGCTCTCTTTTAGTTTCTTTTTTTTTTAACGTAGTTTTTATTTATTTTTTAATAGTATTACAATATTTCCATGAAAAAAAAACCTATAAGAATACAAGTTATATCTATACACTCTTTAATCTCAATTATTACACAAATAAGCAACAAAGGGAATCCACTTCAAAATAAAAGTAAGATAATATTAAGAAAAAATAATGAAAATAATGTGAGAACAAAACATGATTGTCTAAAAATAAATAAACAAATAATTAATTAGACAAGCATTAAGGAAAAGGGATTTCTCACTGCATTGGTAGATCTGTAACAGGGCTCCATCTCTTCATTAATGTATCTTTTTGAATTCTTAATAAGTATGTTTTTTGTTCCATTCGGTAGACATCCCACACCTTTTGGATCCATAAATTATATGTGGGAGGGTCTGGATTCATCCATTTAATTGTAATACATTTCAGAGCTACTGTTAGTAATATTCCTAGAAGGTATTTCTTAGATCTTCTCTCTAAATTATCCGGTATTACTCCCAGTATTGCTACTCAAGGATCTTGTGGAATATTCTGCTGAAACACTTCCTTAAGAGCATCAAATACTTCGTTCCAGAATCTCTCTTTTAGTTTCTAAAGGAATTTGAAGAAATTTCTGAAATCAGTCAGATCCTTTGGATAAAACGATCAGAACTTGATATTAAATTGAGTTAAATTTAGTCATATGGGCCACAGATTTTTAACAAAACAATAGAAAATCCAAATACGCTTGTGAAGAAAAGTATGGCGATTTGATTTAATCATTATTTTAGACCAATCAGAACTTCTGTTGCACTTTTCATTAACACTTTACTGTAGGGTACTGTTCATAAGGCTACACGACACTTACATAAGCTTGTCATGACAGCTGACATAATCGTACATAAATGTTTATAAACGCTTATTCCAATAGGCATCATTTGCTATGAAGGTTACATTTGATCAAAGTTAGCTAAAGTGGCCTTTAGGACAGATGACACCTATTAGAATAAGCATTTATTAACATGTATGTGTTATGTCAGTTGTCATGACAAGCTTATGTAGGTGTTATGTGGCCGTACAAACAGCACCCTACAGTAAAGTGTTACCCATTTTCTTTGGTTGAGTTCTTTCACATTTATAAACACAATCATATGTGTATGTTGTGTAGGTATGATGATTTCAGATGGACTCACAGTCCTACAGTGTGACTTTACAGCCTGGCGCTTTGTGTTTGGTGCTGTGGTTTGTGGTTTGTGATTTGTGGTTTGTGGTTTATGGTTTGGAACTCCTGCTAGTGTTTTATGCTGTCTGGCTCTGGCTGCGCCTCCTCTTTATTTTTCATCTGCGTCTAATTTATAACTTTGACTGTGTCTGAAAATATGGTCTATATATACTGTATAACACACTAATTTGAGAATTTTGTAGTGGTGAAAACATAGTGGAGAATATCCAGTCATTGAAGTGCTGGAGTAGATCCTTTATCATTTGAGAAATATCAAAGTTCAGCCTTTTCTCTCTCAGAGCGACGCAGAGAAACTTCAGCAGAGTTGATCACTGTAATGATCTTCTTACTGGAGAAAACAGTCCATCCTCTAGAACCCTTACAGAACACAGCAGCACGGATCCTCACAGCACCAACACAGAGAGCTCATATCCCCCCGTTACACACTGCACTGACCGCCTGGATCTGGAGCTCAGTTCAGCTTTTATTAGACAGTCGAGCTCAGAGCTCACTTTTAATAAACACTTGAAAACACAGCTCTTTAACTCAGAGCTTCAGTAAAACTCTACGGCTCTTTGGTGTTTATCTTTTAATCGGATCTGTTATTTTGTTTAATCCACTAATTCTGTTTTTCTCCTTAGCTCCTCCTCTGTTATCATTACTTTCACCTATGTCTGGTCATTTTTTGTGCCTGTTAGGCCAAACTGATATGCATGTTTTGTTAAAATTCCCATAACTAGCAATACTGGACTATATAATTTTGTATGGTTTAAAATTAAATGGACTCTATTTTAATTTACTTACTGATGGAATTGTAACTGTCTGATAAACAGAAAAATAGACAGATTGGTCGAGGCTCTTATATCTTATGTTTTTATTCTCAGTCTTTTTTGTTTTTCTTCATTCTAGTTCCAACTATATTCTTGTCATTTTTAGTTTGACCCTTCTCTGTCTGGTATCCACACTTTGTATTTTGTATTCATCTTGGATTTACCCTGTCTGCCTGCTTTCTGACCACTGCCGTGGACTGTTATAATGATTTGAAGAAATCCTCTATAAATAAGGCCTTGCGCTCATGTCCTACCGCCTCCAGTGCCAATCTCTTACGCTGGCAAAGCTCTTGCAATGATTTTGAAGCTTCTGCAGCCCCCTGTGTGGATGCATATATAAATGGCAGAACTGTCTTATGCTTTTTTGGCCTCTCTGTATTGTTTAGCTTCGTTAGAGTTTATGTAGCCCCACTGTGAAGCCCCAGCAGAGTTAGACTGCAGTTCGGTGGTCTAGTTGTCGTGGTCTGCACGATTCGCGCTTTCACTTTTATATTTTAGGCTGGATTTACACTGGAAGAAAATCAAAAACAAAGATGCACGAAACACATTCAGTTTTTCCACTGAGCAGCCAAATTAGCAGCTTGGTGAATTAGGTCTAATGCTATGAAGTCATTAGTGACTTATGTGTATGTGTGTGTGTGTGTGTGTGTGTGTGTATATATATATATATATATATATATATATATATATATATATATATATATATATATATATATATATATATGTATATATATATATATGTGTATATATATATTGTACATTTTTCCTGTCTGTCTATCTATCTATCTATCTATCTATCTATCTGCCTGCCTGCCTGCCTGCCTGCCTATTCTTCATGATTTGATCTATCTATTCTTTACTACTCTTTCCAATATAAAACTACCCAATAAGCCATATTCTGTAATCCATCAATCTGGTGAAATCAGTGGTTTGAAAGTTTGTCGTTTGAAGTGATCATGTGATGCTATCAGCATTTTGACTGGCTGTTTCATGAAACTTGTTCCATGTTGATGCTTACAAATGTTTTGGCTAAGTTTCAGATGGTTTGCAGGACACTTGCTACATGGAACTAAATTACACCTGCATGAAAGTAAATTGGACTTGAGCTGCGTAATTTACATTATGCAACTAAGTGCAGTTGAGTTTAATGTAGGTTTCAAGCAACTAAAGTTGTATGATAGGTTCGTCTTGTAAAGCCAGCCTTAGAAGGTGGTGAAAATGAATGAAACTGAAGTATTTTATTTGAAAGGAAAGACTGCTGGAGCAAGCTATTCAGTTACTGTCATCATCTTAACACTTAGAAGTCAAATGTGGAAAAATGTTTTTTTATATGAAGTATTTTAAAATCATGGCTCTTTGAAACAAGTGGCATGATGTTGCATGCAAAGTGCAGCTTCTAAATTTTGAATCCACACCAGATTTGTGTTTGTAAGTAGCAGTGGGGAGATTTATCATGATTTGAATTGTAAGGAAACTTATTGTTGTACTTGTTTTGCAGATAGAAAAAAACAAACATTTATTTATTATTATTATTTTTATTTTTTTGACATTAAAACAATCAAAAAGTCAAAACTGTTGATGCAGGATAACCGTAATTCACTGTGTAATAATGTAACTGCCTATGTAATTATATTAAATAGATATTATACCAAAACAGCCATAACTCTAGACTTCTAAAGGGTTATTCTACAGCATGTTTGCGTTTCTCCTTTTCTTGTTTGTTTTCACTCTTGCAGGCTTTTTGGTGGCCTGATGAGTTCTGCTAGTATGTGAATGCCAGAGCGCCTCACTGTGTGAGATGGATTAATCTTCCTGTTACTCACACGGACACACGCCGAGCAGCGATCTGTCACAAACAAGCGCCGCAACAGATTATGAAGACTCCTGTGGGATGTGGACTGTAACCTCAAAACACAGACATCAACACATTTAACAGATCATAATCTTTCACTGATGAATGACATTTGAGTGCACAACTGAACAGATTAATTTAAGACCCACCGCTTTGACCTGCTACCGTTTACAC
The DNA here is from genome assembly GCF_904425465.1 of Colossoma macropomum. NCBI lineage: Eukaryota > Metazoa > Chordata > Actinopteri > Characiformes > Serrasalmidae > Colossoma > Colossoma macropomum. The sequence goes on from NW_023494790.1 coordinate 228,244, forward strand.
TAGTGGAGCTTCCTGCAGATGTCCAGTCAATATAGTTCCATCACTTTTCAAAGCAACTAAAAATCATTAAGTTTTAAATGTTGTAGAACCACAACATTTGGTGACACTGTTTGATATAATTGTGGAATTGCATTATTAGTTGCATAGTTATTTATGCAATGCATTACATTTGCATTCTGTACCGTAAGGACTCTGAGCTTCTGACTTAAATGGTAAAAATAAGGCAAAAATGTAAAAAATGATTTTCTTTCTGCAAAATAAGACTTTAAACACAGCAATAACTTCAAATCTTCATCAAAATCAAATCATCAAATATCTCGTCTTCTACTTAAAAACACACGTATGGACTGGAATCTGCCATTTTAACAGAATTTCTTGCCACTCCAACTCGTCTCAAACGAACTGGATGGAGCTCCATCACTCCAGAGAACACAGTTCCACTGCTCCACAGCCCAATGCTGGGGGGCTTTATACCCCTCTGACACTTGACACTCTGTCAACAAGGCCTGTAAACACCTCTAACTTCTCTGGGCTTGAGCTTGTCTAAAATGGACTCAATGTTTCTTTCAGATTGTTTGTTTGTGGAAATGATGAACAGTATGTTCTCATTTCTCTGGGCAAAAAACGTAAAAGAAATCCAGTTGGTGTACAGATACAGGTACAGATATATATATATATATATATATATATATATATATATATATATAATATATATATGATATGTGTGTGTGTGTGTGTATGTATGTATGTATGTATGTATGTATGTGTGTGTGTGTGTGTGTGTTTTGCTGTGTCTTTTTCAGGGATGTTTATGCTTTTTCCTACATGATGATGCCAAACCACAGCCTGCATGCATTACAACAACATATCTGTGTAATCAGAGAGCGCGGGTGCCAGACTGGCCTTCCAATAGTCTTGCAGTGAAACTGTGTGGCGCATTATGAAGCGACAGCGAAGGTTTCGATTGGGTGCAGCTTAAGACTTGTATAGCGTAAAATTCAGCTTTCAGAACTGGATCAGTTGGGGTCTCCAGTCCCCAGACGATTGTTGTAAAAAGGTGATGTAACCTGGTGGTAAACCTGCTCCTGTCTCAGCTTCTTTGGAATTAATGTTTGTAACTAATAATGCAAAATTTAATAGGTTTGAACCAAGAAAACCGAACTGAGATGCAGTTTTTATCGATTTTCTCCACCGTGGGGCTCGTGTTCCCCTTTATTTGAGCCAGAGTGTTCTCACTTTCAGCCCTCTGGGAACTGAATCCTCCTGCAGGTGTCTCCAAAACAGGTACTTCAGTTAATTGATTAATTACAGTCTCTCTGAGCTTATTAGTCAATCCAGCGTTTAATGAAGTGTTGGGGGAGTCGCTAGCCCTTTGTTAGCGGATGTGTTAGCTCTTAGCTGTGCCCTCTGACACTGAGACGAGGTGCAATGAGAATAAAATAGGAGACCCAAACTTTTCAGCTTAAATATTCAGGAGGCGTGAAAGTGGGCACAGTGTCTCATTAGCAGGCGCGGGACGGCCGTGATTAATGAAACAGGCTGATATAACGGCGCTCCTTTCTGACACCGAGGGTCCTCCGTGTACTATTGTCCCTGTGAAGGATGCTCTCTGTGAATTTGATAAAGGAACAAAGGCACAGCTGGATCTCCCGCCATTAATTGTGTGTGTTTAAAGCACCAGAGAACTGTAGAACTAGGACAGAGTGGCCCCAGGTCCCAGAGTGAGTCTGGACCGCGAAAAATAATGAACGTCCACTGAGGATCCGGATTAGACATTGGTTGTGATGTTTTTTTTTCTTTTTTGACAGCGAACGGTCATATCTATACCGCAAAAATGAGAACGGAAAGTTTTGGAGTGTGAAATTCAGATTACGTCGTGTGATCTTTCTCTTCTTTTCCTCTCCCTTGTTGCCTGATGTGTTTTTTCCCCATGAAGCAGACAGATGGCCTTCATCCTTCATCCTGGCTCATTTCCCATTTTAGATAAAGAAGGGAAAAAGGATATTTAATTTTTTTGAACTAAGGCTCGAAAATCCCTGAACTATTCTCATTTAATTCACACCACTCTGAGAATGATGAAGTACTTTTTGCAAAATATGGAGCCGGATTGCGTCATGATGAAAAAGTTGGATGAGATTAAAGCCCTGAATGTGTATCGGAGGAGTTTTCACTTTAAAGGGACCCTATCTGAGAAATCCGAATCCTTTCTTACGTATTTAAATGAGTTTGATGTCGTATTTAAATATTACTGGTGGTTTAAAATGTACCACTCCCTCCTCTCAAATCTAAGCTGCTTTGAATTCATGGTTTTTGTGATGTCATTCACATGTCCACCTATTCAGACTACAGTTTAGCCCCGCCCATTCACACTAAAGTCATAAGAAGTGTTTGAGCCTGGACTGCTGTTTGAATGAGGTTCATTACAGGGCAGCCAATCAGAACAGAGGTCATTTAGATATATGAGTCTTAAAGGGCCCATATCCATTTGTGTGGTTTTTTCTACCATTGTACTTTGTTCAGAAGGCAGTTTGAGCTGAGACCCTTGTCTTCAGCATAAATGGGCGGGGCTGTAGGCTCAAATTGGTGGATATGTGTTGGTTTTGCTGACATCACAGAACTCGAAAAGGTGTGTTTTACAGCTTAGTTCCCATACATGGACTGAATGGACTGAGAAGTGGGCAGATTTCCATGAAATGTACCAAAAACAGCCTGTGAGGATAAAGAGTAGTGGGAAAATTTTTATGTAGAAAATGAAGTATGACTGTTTTTAATACATAAAATCACACAAACGTATAATTGAAGTAAATACAAGACACATGTAGGATCTGGATTCTTAAGGAAAAAAGGCTAAGCTGCTGTTTGTGTTTTGAATCAATGTTTTCATTAATTTTAAACCGATTTGGTTTCAGATAAAGTATAGAATGATTCTAATAAGCTTGTCCTGTGGACCTTCATAGCATTCAGTGGTCACATTATTTACCTCAACGTTTGATCAGCAATTTCCAAACACGAGGCAAATGTTATTAGAACTTGCCAGAATGACTGTTTAGAAAGTTTTGATGTTGAGATAAGGGTCGTTCTTCATTTGGAGTGAGAAACCGTGTCACAAAGGATTCAGGGCTTTAAAAAGATGCTCAAAATGTGAACCACAGCTCCAAAAGTCAGTAAATACATTTACACAGTCGACCTGAGATTAAATAACACTTTTCCTTTATGATTCTCTGATTTTTCTCTTTTTATCCTGTTTCATAGTCGCTCTGCATCTGGAAAACAGCTCTGCACAAAACAATTTTCAACTATTTTTAATATAAAACAATAATTTTAAGAGGTTTAACACAGGAATTTGTATAAAACAGATCCATGTTTACTTTTTATATCATTAACCTTACACTACATTTAAAAAAATATGTATTTTATTTAAAAAAATTCTTTTGTCAGATTTTGGTCTCTGGTGTTATCAGGACTCTTATTTTACATTTTAACACAGTATTTTCAGCTCTATTAAACTGCCTCTTTGGGTCGAGGCTCATCAGTGAGGAAGCGTCTCAAGGCATGAGGAGGCGAGTCACACTCACCCACTATATTTCATTAATTTATTAATAATTCTGTTAATCAGGCAGCTCTGTCATGGGTGTTATGTGCTTTAATGGCTGGGTAATTAAATGTTGTCAAAATAATGGCATATAATGATTCTTATTACTGATTTTAAATAGTTGCACAAGGTCACCTGATGGCCAACGAGTCAGCCAATATCACCAAAGCAGCAAGACACAAAGCAAGCCTTGAGTTTTTTCTTTGTTTACTGTATGTACAGTTGCATAAAACAAAATTCTGAACACTTGGACTTCTGCATGAAAAGCACCTAAAACATTAAATCATCACATTCAATTTAAAAATACAGGTTTGTTATGATAACGTGCTCTTTGTACTGAAATCTGTCTTACTTGAAATGTTACAATCATTTATTTTTGCACAGTTGTTATTAGTAGTTCAGTTTCAGTGTTTGTTGTACAACAATTGGATCTTTTTTATAAAGCGGTATATGGAGGCACGATAAAATATACAAAAGGCTTCTGTATTTGTATTTTCTTCAGTGGATGTGTATAAAAGAGCTTTGGTAACATGATTATTCAAATTGAATTTCTTCAATAAATACAGTCACAATAAAATAAAATGGAAAAATAAATGAATGACAAAAGAATGCCTCATTAAGAGGAAACACCAGTGACAAACTGACTAAAACTTTGCATTTTACATTAAAATATATTAAAATATGTTTGGAATTAAGTTCTCCATTTTGCATATTTGATAATAGGAGATGTTAATGTACGTATTAAGGTTGTGTAGTTTGTTTAAAAATGTATCCACCTGAATTGGATACCACTTTAATCCACTCCAAATGGAGAATGACCCATAAATAATTTGACATAAAATAGCTGTAAATAGATAATTACACTATGGAGTGTACAGTTTCAAATAACGCTATCCTTGAAACTTTGAATTAAGTTGGTGGTTAAAATGTAAATCTACACTGTATAAGTTTTTATTCTATGTATATGTTTATATATCACTGCTGTTAGAACAAAACCTCGTATCTCCCAAATGATAACTTTACAGGAGAAGGAAAAAACATACTGTACTTTTAATGTAAGTCAATGGAACCAGACTTTTGGGTTGGTTCTTTTAGTCAGTGTGAAGGACAACAGGCATTTTCAAATTATGTCAAAAACTGAAAAAAGACAAAAATGGAGATCTGAGGTTTTCTTCTGACAGCAGCAACATATAACACCGGTCAGACATAACATTATGACCTTGTTTCTACGCTCATTTTCTTGTTTCTGTGCTCATTACCACTGAAGAACAGGGTAAAAGGGGGCCGACAAAGTATCAGAGAAACAGATGGACTACAGTCTGTAACTGTAGAACTACAGAGTGCACCTATATAGTAAGTGGAGCTGATAAAATGGACAATGAGCGTAGAAACAAGGAGGTGGTCAGAATGTTATGCCTGATAGGTGTGTGTGTATGTGTATATATATATAAAATAACACACATTATTAATATAACCATTGAATCTAATCTTTTGAACAGTAGTCTAGGCCTCAAAAACAAAGAAAAAAACTAACAAATTCCAAACAATGAGCTTCATTCTCCAGTCTCCTCCTAAGTTTGTTCCTAAACTTGTTCTTGAGAAAGGTTCTAAGGAAAAGTGTCAGTCAGATTCATGACGTGTTCTTAAAGCGCAGAACTGTTCTCACCTCTGTGCTCTCTGTGAAAACTGTGTAAGTGGGTTTAAGTTTCTTCTTAAGAATGGTTGATGAATGAGGCCCATTTTTCACGACAGCAGCAGCACGTAACTGAACTGTTAACAGACAGAGGAAAATCACGATTAGTCCATGTGTTACTGGCAACCCGCATCCCTGAAACGAGGCTTCCACTGAATTTCAGAGAGGGTTGCTTAAGGCAGAGATGCTCTTACTCAGTTTCTCCACCATTGTCATTGGGTTTGGTCATCTGCGCTTCTGTATTTTCTGTTTGTCAGCAAATCTTGATATTGTGCAATTCACTAGAAATCCTGGAGAAAGGCCTCCTGACTTCCTGGAAGACTCTGCTTACATTTCTGATCGTTCTTAGTACTGAATCTGTCATTGGCGTTTGATTGATGAGTAATCAAGTTTCAGATCACTTCACCTCTACTTCAACTTCAGAAATGCTTAAAATAAGAAGTGACACTTTGACCGTTTGGGAGGGACAGCGGGCGAGAATTATGACAAAACAGCAGAGATACAGAGAAACACTGCTGTCTTTGTCCCCCTAAAAGACCCATATTATGGAAAACTACATTTTTCATCTATTTTGGCACAAAATAGTTTGGTGTAGTATGTAAACATTGATAAAGCTTTAAACCGTACTATTCACTGTCCAGTCCATACAGCCCACATATGAGGGGGCACTAAGCTGCAGAACAGCCTGTTTTGAATTCACTGTTTTGAAAACTCTCCTTGTGATTTAAGTGATATTAACTGCACTGTTGATTTACTGTTGTTATCTAAATACTGTTAGGTGCTAAGATGAGACTGAAAAGCCTATAGACTAGCAGACATTAGCATTATTGCACTGGTAGTGAGAGACCCCTGAAGTCATACTGTCATTCTGTAGTCGGCTTCATGCCCGTATCAGGACCTCCATACCTAATCTGGTTTTCTGTATGGGAAAAATTAATGTTTTTGAAAATCGCAGCTGAAGTTTAATAGCAGACGTACTTTCAGTGAGCAGCAGAGTTAGCTTGCTTGTAGCCTGTGTGTAGCATTATTCTCATTTTGACTGCTAAATGACTTCATATTTCAGAGGGTCTAGTAAACAAAATATGAACACAGGACAAAATATATCAGGTTTGTTTACCACTGGACACGACGGCGGCGATTTTTTAAAAATTATACTCATTTTTATTATAGAGAAAACCAGTTTAAACCCTGAATAATAAAGGAATAACCACAGAATGAACCATGAAGTCTGTTTCTGGTACAATCAGATGAAAAAGGCCAAATAAATTTGTCTAACTGTCCAGTTTATCAACTTAACTAACTGACAACTTAAAAATGAAATGAAGTTAAATTATGAGTGTGTTCCTGCAGTCTGCGAGTAGAGCATCATCATCAGGGGGCAGTAACATTGGTTTACTGATTTGCATGTTGTGAGACTGACCGCAATAATGACGTTATTTTGGCAGTTTCATTTCTCGTTACAAAGCAATATAGCTCTAGTTATCTGTGTAATTCCAGTTATCATTTTGTTTTGCTGTACGTTTGATGTACATTACATACAAATTTGAATGTAATTATAAAATGAATTGACACATTTAGTTTCAGTGTAAAAAAAAACAAATGTAAATGAGCATAAATTTAAACTCAGATTGAAACAGTACAGTTCTGTATTTCCCCAACACACCTGATTCAACTCATGCGTTAATCATCAGGTTGAGTCATGTGGATTCCAGCATGGAAAACACCGAACTGCACTGTGTACAGCGTCCAGGATCTGAGCCTGACGCCAGCAGTGTCCACCTAATTAAACAGACAAACAGACATTCCTGAAAATGATGCCCAAAAAACACATAAACTAATGAATGTAAGCATAGTTCAAGGTTAACCCGCGTGGGTTCCTGTAGACTGGAGACCGAGAAATGCCTCTTCTTCTCTTCTGTTGAACTACTTCTGGGTCACAGCTCGTTGAAGAAGCGGAGACGTTCTGTAGAAAGAGCAGATTCTCAACGTTCAGTCCTCACCACGTTTGTGTTTGTAGGTAGAAGCAGAGACATTTATTAGGATTTGAATTACAGAATGTAAATCAAAGGTAAATGTAAGTTGAGCAATGCTGTCCTCTTATCTGGTGTTCAGTCTGATTGAGATCTACAACTTTCTGACTGGACAGAGGTTTTCCAGCCAATCAAAGTTGGACTTTTCCCTGCGTAGGTCTGAATGGGAAAATTTAGTGGCCAACGTTTGTGCAGCCCTCTAACATAACCATGACACAAGCAAACAAGCATCTGTGATTACGTTGGAAGTGCTTAAGGACACCCTAACAACCACCTGGAACACCATAGCAATCGCCTAGCAACACCCTAGCAACCACCAGAGATACCATACCAACAAGTTAGCAGCACGCTAGCAACCACCTGGGATAACATAGGAACTGCTTAGGAAACCTGAGTGGTTAATTGGTGTTTTAAACTATCCTTTATGGTCAGAACATGATAAACACTCACCAAACAGTGGGACATTTCACAGGTCTGTCATGGGAGAGTGGGAGAAAGTGTCTGATCAGCTGTTTTTACCAGCTGGAAAAGCGCGGCCGCAGTTTTTGTAGTAGTCATAATTTAAGAAAGAAAACAGATTATTTAATCTGTCTGGTGTCGAGCGCTCGGCTACCCCGCTACAAACGCTAAACAAGTGGCCAACAACAGAGCTAAACTGTTTAGTTTCTCAACAACGTCAACTTAGTACGAACAGCAGACATCAGCTGGTTCGGTAGGTCAGTGATGGATCACACTGCCTCACTGCCGTCACTCCAATCACATCCATATCACACCACATCACAGTATTCAGACAGCAGCTAGCAGAGTCTGGGTTCTCTACAGTGGTTTAAAGGGTGAGCCGCAGTATATCTGACGCTCGCTGTGTAAAAGCATTAACTGCAGTGTGAATCTCACACACCAGACTAAGAGTCCTCCTTTTAGGTCCATTTAAACTGAAATTAGTGCTGTTGTGTCTTGTCTGATCTACAGTATCATCAGTTCACTGTGCTGTGCGAGAGACGGAGCTGCTTCAAGTTAGCCAGCTGCTAAAAACAGCTAGCCTGGAAAACTAGCGCTCTAACGCTCTCCAACGCCTCACAGCTTCCTCAGTTTACTATCGTTTAAATCAGGGCTGTAAATAACATGAACCACTTCTTTCTTTCACTTTCGTTGTTTGTGAATGCACTAATACTAAAATCTGCCTGAGCGCTGTAACAGTGCTGTAGTTGTGAGGAGCAGACGTGATTTAACGCTGCTAAAGCTGTTAGGATGTTAGGAAAGAGGAGAGTTCACTGTAGGACAGTTACACCACTGATCTCCTCATTTTACTCATTTTACTCGTTGCCCCCTCCCTCTCTAATCATGTCGAAAAACTCAGAAGTGCGCCCTCTCGTGGCAATAGTACAGTAGTGTCGCTTTCCTTGCAGTAGAAAATGCCACAGCTGTCGCAAAATGTGGAAGTGTGAGAAAGGTCTATTATATCGAAAATTTATCGAACATTTCTTATAGTTCTATCGAGGAAAGTTATATTTGCGGTAATTATGGTTACCGTTTTATCGCCCAGCCCTAGTGTGAAGGCCCTGAAAACACGTTATTCTGTATGTTCTTCACGGAAAATGAGCAAAGACCAAGAATCTGAGGCTGAAATAATAATAAATCACATCATTTTTTCCTTTTGGTAAACACTGAAAATGGGACCCACAGACCAGAACACCACACACGGGTTAAAAAGCTGTAGTGATTCTGAGGTGTTGGTGACAGTAGAGTGTAATTGCATGAGTGTGTGAGAGCGAGAGGTCATTGCAGAGGTCATCGTTCCACCGGATTCTGGTTTGCAATGAGAGCTGAGTGATTATCGGCTCTTTGCTGATAGTGATGAGATAGTGGGGTTTCAGCTGCAGGAAGGAGGAGGAAAATTCATTTCAGCAAACCATTGTTATCGTCTTCAACGGGGTGTAAAGAGCCGCTTCACCGCTAATAGAATCGCATCACAGGTTCAAAAGGGCAGTTCTGATATTTATATACACACCATCCATTCTGCCTGGGCTGAACTAAACACGCTGCATCCAACATGGACACAAGTGTCTTCATCCAGGATGATTTCAGATGCGTAAAGCTGGAGGCTCATGTACGTTAATGGAGCTGTAATTAAAGGGAGAATTCCAAATTTCAATTAAATCATTGAGAAGTAAAGAAAGTCATTCAGGGTGGTTTGGTGTGAAATAGTTGATAGTAAAGACTCAGATGTCTTTACAGTGGTGGTGATAGGAACCAGGGGTCGCCATGACTACAGCACAAATATAGACATTTTATTTACTATCCAGAACCACCAGTGAACCTACACGAGTCTTCTGAGTTTTTACATGTAATGATGATGATGGTAAAAAGAGTTGAAAATCTAAAAAAAATCATCACTTTGCTTTGCAGGATGCTGCAAATGCAGAATGCCCCCAACCATGAATGAATTGGGGAAAAAAAAAAACAAAACGTTTAGGCCAAAATCTTATCAGAACTCTCAGAAAAGTGTCTCAGATGAATTCATAACCATTTCATGTAGGAACTTTCTGTGAGGGAGCTTTTAGAGGTGGACGTCTGGTTCCTATCACTACCACTGTGAACAGTTCTGACTCGGTAAGTTTCTCTAGAACAGAGCGTTTCACACCAAACCACTCTGAATGACTCTGTTTACAACTTAACCATTTAATTATGCAGACATTCTACAAAATCTGTGGAGTTCCTCTTTAAAAACCCGGTGCTCAGTTAAAGGAATAGTTTTAACCTCCCTGCCAAGACATGCCTCTGCTTGCTTCTGTAGTTTTGCACTGAAGTTGTGAGGCTAACTTTTTGAGTGGACAGACATTTTCCAACAAATCAAAGCTGGATTTTTCCCTGCATAGGTCTGAATGGCAAACTTTAATGGCCAAAGTTTGTGCACCTATCTTACATAATCATGACAAGCAAACAAGCATCTGTGATTACATAGGAGCTGCTTAAGGACACCCTAGCAACCACCTGGAATATCACAGCAATCACCTAGCGACACCCTAGCAACCACCAGAGATACCTTAGGAACTGCTTAGGAACACCCTAGCAACCACCTGGAATATCACAGCAATCACCTAGCGACACCCTAGCAACCACCAGAGATACCTTAGGAACTGCTTAGGAACACCCTAGCAACCACCTGGAATACTATAGCAACTGGTTAGCAACAGCGTAGCAACCACCTGAGATATCACAGGAACTGCTTAGGAACACCCTAACAACCACCTGGAATATCACAGCCAGTTAGTAGCACCCTAGCAACCACCTGGGATAACATAGGAACTGCCTAGGAACACCCTAGCAACCATCAGAGATATTCCATCAGCCAGTTAGTAGCACCCTAGCAACCACCTGGGATAAACATAGGAACTGCCTAGGAACACCCTAGCAACCACCTGGAATAACATAGCAATTAGCTTGCAACGACCAGTGATACTATGGCAGCCTGTTAACAAAATCCTAGCATCCACCAGGAATCCCATAGCAACCATTTAGCAACAGCCTAGCGATGACCTGGCACATCACAGGAACGGCTTAAGGACACCCAGGCAACCACCTGTAATATGTAGCGGTCAGTTAATGACAGTTTGTAACTCCACAGTTAGCATTGCGCTAACGGCAGGCCTGAATTATCACATGCTGACCTCTAACTGTGTGGAGCTGTTCAGTGTCTCTGATAGACTCTGTGACACTATGACTCACTGATATCTATAAACATCTGACCTGCTCGGTTTTTGGTGACGTCAGCAGCTCCAAACATGATCCTCCGTCCTTCTGCTGTCGCCATCTAAACTCCTCGGCAGGAGGTTCCACTGAGAGGACGAGGTTGAAGTCCAGACTCTTTTATACCGTCTGTGCTGTGCTGGACGTCTGTGTTAGAAATGTCATTTTCTGATAGCCTTATCCTTCCACCGCTGCGTATCTGCTGTCCGCCCGTCTGTCCAGCGCGCGGAGGGCTGAAAGACGAGCTTCCCTCTTTTATCTCCATTCACACACTGTTGGGGGAATAATCTGGAGTTTGCCTTAATCTGGGATTAGGACCCTGTGGAGGTTGGAGGAAGTCTCAGACACCTACACTGCCTGTGAAAAGTTTAGGGGACACCTCACCTTCTTTTGAAATTTAAATAAACACTCTTAACTTTCAGTTAATATATTAAAATACTAGTACATACTCTGTGCTGAGCTTACTGGATACTAAAAATGACTTTATGGATTGATTTTCATTTCCATTTTGATTTTGGAAATAATTACATACACAAGCATCAAATTCTCTTTGAAGTTTGTCCTTGAAACATTACAAAAAGTTAAGCATAAGCCTTTCAGAATGTCTTTAATATTACGGAAAACTATCCACCGTTTGACAGACCCTGTCTGCGAGATAAAAAGAAAGGGGCTTATTAAAGAAATGACTTTGCTGTTTTGATTTAGATTTCAATTTATTGCCAATTACCACCTTGGTGGTTAGGATTTTTTCTCACTGTTATCTCATTTCTTTGATGTTGTTGTGTTACCATAGAAACTCAACATCATCAGTGAATCGAGATAACAGATACAACACAAAAGTCATAAAACTCATGAATTGTTACCTTATAAACAATAAAAAGGACACCATAAAAATAATATGAAATTTACAGCTGCACTATGTCAGTTTTGGGGATTTGGAGACCTCTCTGGTGAAAAAGTAGAATTGCACACAACGTGTGGAAGAGCATTCTGTAAAGCCGGTGTAGACTGAGCAGTTTTAGCCCGTTTTTAAGCCTGATTTGCTCAGAGCCGACTAAAATTCAGCTTCATCGGCCGTCGTTTGTTGTGAAGTGTGAGAGGGGGGAACGTTGCCCGATTAACTGCCCAAACGAGCTCCGATTGAGCAGTCGGACGATCAGATTGATTTCTGACGTCACAAATTTTGTCCACATCCGTGTCACCTGCGTCCGTATGTGCTGACTTTGCTCCGTCTGACTGAGGTGAACCGCGAGGTATAAATACAGAGTTTTTGTCTGTGTAGAGCTGAATGTAAACCGCCTGCTCTTCAGCTTCAGTGCACAGTGTGGCACAAGTTAGCAAAGCTGGTGTAGCGGTTCGTCAATGACTGAATCTAAAACGGCCCCCTCTTTCCTATGTAGCGTACTATACTGCTACTGTAGTTCTGGCTTCTGCACCAAAATAGTGCCCTGTTTGTCCAGTATGGAGCTGTGCACACACGGCTGAATCCTAAAAGGCTATTTATTAGACATATGATGCACTGTATGAGTGCAGGAGCCACTATATGTGGTGCACTACGCAGGGAGCAGGGAGCCATTTGAGATTCAGCCAATGTTTTTGATCAGGACTCGGAGGCACAGCATGTTGTTTTGAATGAAACAGCTTTTTTGGAAATTGTAGACTGAGCACCCATGTAGGACTGGGTGTGTTTGTACAGTGTAAGTATATATAAATCACAGGCTTTGGCTGAACATGATGGGCGATTCAAACGTGCAGTTGTGACCAAAGAACAATATTTCTAAAATCACACAGTGCATGTCTGGCTTAACATGGGTTGTGCTTCAGACCCCTTCCCAGAGTGGATGAGTCTGATGATTAAGGGAGAATTCATAGAGAGCTCAGTCTAAACTCGGTGAAGGAGCGTCTCTGAGGATGTGAGTGAATTATCTACTGTCATCACATCTTCATCAGTATGATGCTGATTTCGAGATCGTTTGAGACATAAACAACGAGCCAGACCTTCTTTTTGAGCCCATGCGTGTGACGTGGTCTGAAAAACTCCTGACTTGACGCCTCTGACTTTTAAATGATTATTTCAGGCTTTGCAGGGCGACTCACAGCAGCGCTGCTCACCATAATTTAGCCTGCTTTTATTCTCCTCACTCAGTAATGACGCTGCTTTCGTTTTTTTACCGAAAATCTTACAACCTTCTCAGTCTTGACAGTGATTGTATTAAAATCCGAGTTAAAGTCTGTACAGTATAGGAGGAAGGAACTGCTAAATGTTGCAGCGTCATACATCAGACCCATTTTGTCCTGTGTGCAAAATGAAGGGTGGTCTCTGACTTTTGCACAATGCTGGTACCACCCATGTTATACTATTATTGTAATTACAATTTAATAGTGTAGAAATATGATGATAGTTTAGACCTCTAAGAGTTAAAACAATGTTCAGCAAAGAAAAGTAAGAGTCGACGATGGTGTTACTTCCACCAAACAACTAAACGAATGTGCTGCGTGTTGGTGACATGAGTTATAGGGTCAGGTATGATGGTGAATAGTGTGCTCTCGCGCTCTCTCTCTCTCTCTCTCTCCCTCTCTCTCTCTCCCTCTCTCTCTCTCTCTCTCTCTCTCTCTCTCTCTCTGAATATTTGCTCTGAATGTGAATTTGTAGTGGGAGTCCAGTCATTAGGCGGCTCTAATGAAGGCAGGCTTTGTCAGATGATTGAATTTCTGATGAAGGCCAGGCAGATAGCCATCCTGTGTTTGCTCGAGCCACACAATTACAGCACGTCTGGGAGAGACTGAGCTCCACATACTCTGAGTGTCTGTGCATGTAGAGGTTTTATTTTGCACCTTAAAAAATTACTTTACCTACTTTTAAAATGTAAAACATTCTCACTGTCACTTTCCAAGCAGTAAAAATGATCCATAAAGATTTTATTGTGAAGCTGCTATGTGCTACAGTACTGTGCAGTTTGTTCAGTTTCCAGTCAAAACTGCCTTTATGTACATATACGAATATATCTGTCAGTCTGATATATATATATATATATATATATATATATATATATATATATATCTGTGTGTGTGTGTGTGTGTGTGAATGATTTATGAATCAGCTTCTCTATCTGTCAGTCTGATGGACGAGTCTGGGTTTGGCGAATGCCAGGAGAACGTTACCTGCCTGACTGCACTGTGCCAGCTGTAGAGTTTGGTGGAGGAGGGATGATGATATGGGGCTGTTTTTCAGGGGTTGATCTAGAACCCTTAGTTCCAGTGAAGGGGAATCTTAATACTTCAGCTCCAAGACATTTTGGACAACTGAACACTTCCAACTTTGTGGGACAGTTTGGTGAAGAACCTTTCCTGTTCCAGCATGACTGAGCCCCAGTGCACAAAGCAGCTCCATAAAGACCTGACTGGGTGAGTTTGGTGTGGAAGAACTTGACTGGCCCTCACAGAGCCCTGACCTCAACCCCATCACACACCTTTGGGGTGAACTAGAACGGAGATTGTGAGCCAGACCCTCTCTGCTCCAACATCAGTGTCTGACCTCACAGATGCTCTTCTGGATGAATGAACACAAATTCCCACAGACTCTCCAACATCTTGTAGAAGCTTCCCAGAAGAGTGGAAGCTGTTAGAGCTGCAAAGGGGGACCAACTCCATATTAATGCCTCTGGATTTAGAACGGGATTCATAAAAGCTCCTGTAGGTGTGATGAGTAGGTGTCCCAATATATATATATATATCTATATATATATATATATATATATATATATATATATATTATATATATATATATTTATATATATTTATATATAAATTCACACAGTTGAGTTGAAGCAGTACTGTAGTGCTGTGAGGTAAGGAAGCTGCTGGTTAAAGAGGCGACTCTGCCCTGTACAGGTCTTTATTTTGCACATACACACTGGTGAACATTTAAAGCGCCGTGCCTTTAACCTGCACTAACCACTGAAACTCTATTTGGCTCGCACTCAGCACTTTTGGCAGGATGTGAGCGACATCCTAAAGACAGCCCATCTGCTTACACAACTTAACGCATCAAACGCAAAAATCTAATGACTCATCCCTCCTCTTACAGTGGGACAGAAATAGAGGATATAAAGTTCATTTCATCTCCAGAAAGCCAGGGAGATTCCTCATGTGTGAAGTTGGACGTGCCTTTTCAGACAAACTGGAAACTGGAGCACAGGCAGTAGTGTATATCTGAGGGTTTTAACCAGCTGTCTGAGATACACACAACCACTTTTTAATTTGGATTAGGTGCAGTGGAGGTGAGTAGATTTTGGCTTTTTGAATTATTGATGACTGTGCAGGCTTTTAGGCTCTGTATACACAATTTGAGTTTTTCAGATAAATTGAAATTATGCTGTGTTTGCAAAGGCAATATTGACGCGAAGTGTGGCGATCTGGCAAAAAATAACATCATGATGCTTGATACTTTATCAAAACACTATGTATCATAGTATAGTAAGTTTGCAAAAATAAAGTTAAAATAATATCACTGACATCCAAACAGCTGCTGTTATTATGTAGTGCATTCAGTTATTTTACACTAAAGGTTGTTGTTGTTGTTGTTGTTGTTTACAGGCTCCCTATAATTTATCTAAATCTCTGTTTTATTATCAGTGGAGTTGTTCAGTGTTCTATAAGTACTGGATACCCATCATATACTCAGAAAAGTGCATCATGATGTAATTTGCCATAATGATGATAGCATATTATTAAGTTGCCCACCCCACACTGATGGAAAACAGGTACTAAACCTTGTTGAACACAAATGTACCTGTACAACGATTTGATATACCCTTAAAAACACAAAGATAGTCTTAGGGTCCAGTTTTGTACCTTAAATACGTTTTTTTCCCAAGGGAAAGGTACACATCACTGCTGTCAGAACAAAACCTGGTATCTCAATTCTTTTGTCATTTTTCAGGTTTTGACATAATTTGAAAAAACCCCTTGTCCTTTACAATGTTTGTAAATTTGATGATGAGTGGACCAAAAGAAATTGTCCAAAAAGACTTGGAAAAATGTCTGGTTCCATTGACTTATATTAAAAGTAGAGCATGTTTGTTCCCTCTCCTGTAAAGTTCTCATTTTGGAGATTTATACACTTTAAACTGTTTTTATAACAGTTCGATTTGAAAGGTAAATTAAAAGCGTAGAGTCATAACACAAAGGGTGTATGGAGCCAATATGACTTAAAAAATGTAAAAAGTATGTGATTGAAATATGATACAGTTATGTGTCCTAATGAAGACACACCCGTGAGGACGTACTTGTGTTGAGACTTTCATTAATGTTTTTTAAATACCTGTATACCTCCCACCTCTACTGTACAGCTTAGCAGTCTCCTCTGAGCGTATTGAGGCTTTCAGTAATGCTCAGAAGTGTGGACTGTATGGACTGGGGAGTGAATGGTACTGTGCTACGTCGAACTCCAGCATTTCAGGAATGTACTTTAAGTATTGTACCTGATTTCATGAAGTCTCTCCTCCTTACAGGTGTAGCTCCTGTTCCTGAGGCTATGTAGTAAAGTCAACACTGTGAGTTCCCTCCTCACCCTCATGGATGAAGGTCCAGACCTACAGCGCCACCTTCTCCGTCCGGCCCTGTCCTCGCCCCACCCCCTGCCTCTCAGGCTCTGAGGGCAGCCTGCCTCGAACTTGGGGCTTGCCTGGAGGGGCCATGGCCCACCTGCACTACAAATACAGCCTGCTCAGCTCAGCAGCTGAGGAGTACCGCAAGAGGCCGCTGCCATTGCAGGTATTTGAGATTATTAGAGTGCAAATAAAAAAGGTGCTTGGCAATAGTAACAAAACAGAAATACCACATAATATTATAAATAATGACATAAATGATCAGAGTTATGAAAGTGCTGGAAAAGTCTTGGAATAGAGAAATTTAGTTTTCTAGGCCTGGAAATGTTAGAGAAAAAGTTATGGAACTCCCTGGAGCTGTTCTTTCATTCTTTCGTTTTACAGTTTCACAAACTAATTATAAAATCATATAACAAACAAACAACAATGGAATAAATGGTTGTATTTTTCTGATCCAAATAAAAAAAAAAATCTATCAGACTGGAAATAGACATGCAGAGTCTCGCAGTAAGCGTTAAATTTAATGTGTGGAAGGCGCTGGTTGTTGGTGCCGCACTCAGAAGACTGAATTTGAAATGAAAATCGAATGATCAGAATATACACGGACCGTTATAGCAGTGTGTAATAAAACTTTGGCTTGTTAAGGCGTTAATATTTAAACATATTAGAAGTTGTCTGCTATAAATCATATTTTGATTGTTATCCTGATGTTTCTGCAATAAACATTGTTTATGGCTGTGATGACAGAACGGATCAAATTACCTCACCATGCAGCACCAAAATGACCAAAACTAGACTAGAAGGATGGAGAACAAATAACCAGTAATAGGAAAATTCCTCATTCTGCTAAAAATGCTTACAGTGTGGCTGCTAGTCTCGCTTTCAGGGCTGTGTCTAAAATGTATAGTCTTTATGGTGAAATGTATGAAGCTGAATGATTTGGGGAAAATATCTAATTGTGATTTTTCAGACTTGTGACTGCGATTTGAATTGCAATTATTTTCTTAAACCAGTGTTCGGGCTGTTTTTTTGGCAAGAAGACCAGAATATCCAGTTTGCTCTCTTGTGCCTTGAACCCTGAATGTAGTGTGCCAGACTGCCTATTAGTTATAGCTATGATGTCACAACACATGGAGGTTTGGTTGGATCTGATTGGTCTAACTCATCTACAGGCAGTTCACAAGCTTTGTGTTATTATATAAATTTTTCCTTCTTAAAACTTAAAACAAGGTTGTTAAGAATATAAACTATAATTTAAAAAAAAAATGCAGTTTATATATAAAAACGATTAATCTTTCAGCCCTAGTATTGACAGTTGTTACAACAAACGTGCATCATCATCATCATCATCATCATCACCATCATCATTTAAGTGAAATATGAATTTATTTGTTTTTATAGGCCTTTTATAGTAAAACAAAAATGTGCCTATTTAATAAAAGGTTTAGAGCCTGACCACAAATATGAATAGAATAGAATACTGTTTTTAGGCTAAAGCACCTCATGGAACTCGTTTCACAAGCTACAAATTCTCCACCATATTTTAATAATAATTTAGTGTTTCTGAATTTGTCATTGTGATATCCAGCAGCTTTATCCTCCATCATAATTCATGTGCCTATCATGTAGTCCTGCCAAAGCTGGTCCACCAGGCTGGGGTTTTCACCGTTTGTACTTCTTTGCCGTGACACCCTGAACTCAGCTCAGCTCAGAAACACCCACTAATGACTACCACTGTCTGAGTCGAGGAGTGCAAACACATAAGAGTGATGCAGTGTAAAACGTGCAAATTGGGTAAAAAAAACTCAAAAAAAAAACTATAGCAGTCAATAGAGTGCAGTTAGGAGAGGGGGTCTCAGATGGCTGTTCCTGCAGCAGCTACTGTATATACACACGTATCCTACAAGGAGGTATAAACCCACACAGCCCCCACCGGTGCAGTTTAATGCTTCTACTTAGATCAGCACAAAGGCCAAAGAACAATGATCCAAATCATTATAACAAAGTCTTAGTAACGCATACAGACAGCCAATTACTCCACGTTTGACATGACAATGGCTTCCACATTACAGCCGCTATACAATCATATAAGTCAGCACGATTCCATTATTAAACAAAGGGTCTCCAGACAGCAAGGATGCCTGTTACAGCATCAATTAGGCCACTTGGGAGCCCATTTGTGGTCTTTAAAGTTTCATATGTGACACCATCAAAACCACTGACCTTGCTGTTTGGTAATTTGCCACCACAACAGTAAAGTTCAAAGTTGTTGGCTGATAATAAGGGAGATTTAGCTTGAGTGTGTCTTGCCAAGCAGGCGGTGCCAGAACAGACTGCACTGGCGCGGTGGATTGACACTGAGGTGAATAAATCTGACAGACTTTATTGACCTCAGTGACCCTGACTGCAAGTTTGAAATAATTGCTATTGCTGAGGATCATCTCAGTGACTTTGTTACTTATGCTGCCATAAACATGCCTGGCTTGCCTGTTTCTAAGAGTGGCTGTGTCTCAGTCCAGTCTCTGTCCAGAGTTAACAATAGTTTGGAAAAGAAAAATGTGAAATTATTTATCTGTTTATTTATTTATTAAAACTGCTCTTCATACTAAGGAAGACAGTGTTAAAGATGAATATTAATAAGCATGATGGTCAGCAAAATCATCTTATATCTAGTCAATGTGTCTTTTTTTCTCATTTTAAGACTGTTGTAAGAATATTTTAAGATTTAGTAGAAAGGAAAAGTTTGTGAATGAATTTTATTTATAGCTTATTTTATAACTTAATTTGATTTAGATAGGCCAAATGATTTCAGGTGGTTGCTATGGTGTTGCTAGAAGGTTTCTAAGGTGTTACTAGGCCATAGGTATGCTATCACAGGTGATTGCTAAGGTGTTGCTAAGCCATTGCTATGCTATCCCAGCTGGTTGCTAAGGTGTTGATAGGCTGTTGCTGTGCTTTGCCAGGTGGTTGCCAAGGTGTTGATAGGCCGTTGCTGTGCTATCCCAGGTGGTGGCTAAAGTGCTGTTATGCAACTAATGTGCTATCCCAAGTGGTTGCTAAGGTGTTGCTAGGCCATTGCTATGCTATCCCAGCTGGTTGCTAAGGTGTCGATAGGCCGTTGCTGTACTTTGCCAGGTGGTTGCCAAGGTGTTGATAGGCCATTGCTGTGCTATCCCAAGTGGTTGCTAAGGTGTTGCTAGGCCATTGCTATGCCATCCCAGCTGGTTGCTAAGGTGTCGATACGCTGTTGCTGTGCTATCCCAGGTGGTTGCCAAGGTCTTGATAGGCCATTGCTGTGCTATCCCAGGTGGTTGCTAAGGTGTCGATACGCTGTTGCTATACTTTGCCAGGTGGTTGCTAAGGTGTTGATAGGCTGTTGCTGTGCTTTGCCAGGTGGTTGCTAAGGTGTTGATAGGCCATTGCTGTGCTATCCCAGGTGGTTGCTAAGGTGTCAATACGCTGTTGCTGTACTTTGCCAGGTGGTTGCCAAGGTGTTGATAGGCCATTGCTGTGCTATCTCAGGTGGTTGCTAAGGTGTCGATACGCTTTTGCTGTACTTTGCCAGGTGGTTGCTAAGGTGTTGATAGGCTGTTGCTGTGCTTTGCCAGGTGGTTGCCAAGGTGTTGCTAGGCCATTGCTATGCTATCCCAGATGGTTGCTAAGGTACATATTTTACTTGTATTATCTAGTAAAAGTGTATTGTTCCAGTGGCAGACAGCTTTACTTGTTTCAAGCATTGTTTCTTGAAAGAAGCAAAATGGTCTGTATTTTTTATGAAATAAGCTAAATTATTTGCCAGTGAATGAAAACACTTTCACTAGATAAAATTTAAAACAGGTAAACATCTAGAAAGAAGTAGAATAATCTTATTATATCCTTACAAAATCTAATAATTAGAAATATTATTTAGACTAGATGCAAGATGATGTTCTTTGCCAAGATGATATTGTTTTGCTGTGTAATTACAAAATGTCACAAAATGAAATCAGTGAAATGAGTTAATACTGTATCCCCTCTCTCAGCTGGACTATGCCCCATTGGGTGTGTTTGCTGTTCTGGAGGTACAGAGGGAACTGCAGCGCCCCTGGACTCCGATGTCCTGCCTCCGCCGGCCCAAACTCTACGGCTTCATCTTCGGCCTCACCGTCATCTTCCTCATCATGGCCTCTTACGTGCTGAGCAGCGAGAGGAAAGGGCTGTTACTCACTCCGTCTCCGTACCACGCCGACTCCTCCCTGAACCTCGGCACCCTCCCCTTCAACTTCTCCTCCAATAAAGACCGCAGTCACATCACGCAGGTGCTGCGCCAGATCCTGTCCAAAGTGGAGTTCAGTCCCAGGAAGGTCCCAGACCTGAGGATGCTGGTCCACAGTGAACCACACGTGAGTATGCTGTCTTAAAGGGGAATTCCACTGATTTTTTCCCATTTTTTAGATAATTCAGTCTTTGAAGTCACTCAGAGTGGTTTGATGTGAAATGGTTCATTGTAGAGAAAATTATAAACTCTATTTTTACAGTGGTGGTGATAGGAACCAGACGTCTAAAGGATTTAATGCCTCTTAAAGCTCTAAAAGTGATGCCTACAACACAAATATAGACATTTATTTACTATGCAAAACCACCAGTGAACCTACACGAGTCTTTAGTAATGATGATGATGAGAAAACAGTGACAAATCTAAAGAACTAAATTCTTTGGGGACTTTTTTGCCTAACAACGCCCTGCATGTACCTCTCCACCATTAATGATTTAAAAAAATGTTTTAGGCCAAAACATTAATCTAAAACTATCATAAAATAAAGGCAGTATATTCATAACAATTTCATCTGATAACTTTCTGTGATAACATTCCACCACCCTGAGCTTCAGTACAGAGAGGATGCTTATTTCCTGTGGTTCTTGAGGGATAGCAAGGGGCTGAACAAGCACCTGAGTGGCCTCCCTAGTGAGAAAGGGTCAGGGGCTGCTCCTTCAGATGTTTGTATTGAAAACTACAGAACTGATTCAGGTTTGCAACGTGATGAGAACGATAGCGGTCATCCAAGACTGTTCCAAAGCTTTGCACACTTTCTTAGAGTTCTCAAAGGAGTTGACAACATTGCTGTGAGACTATGTATTTCAGGTGATGCATTGCTGGGATTCTTGCTGAAATATCTGCCAGGCGTGCCGAGCAGATACAAGTAGAAAGGTGGAAAGGAGAGGATGAGTTGAGTGTCATCAGCGGAGTGGTGAAAGGAGAAGATGTTGCATTGCCAAGAGAGCAATTATAGAGGGAGAAGAGAAGTGGCCCAAGCTTTGAGCCTTGTGGGACACCGGTGAAGAGTCTGCATGGAGCTGATGTGGACCCTCTTCATGTCACCTGAAAGCCCAGCCTTTCCAGGAGGGACACAACCACTGCCATCCTCAGCCAGTGACTGTGGCTTTGACTGTGCCAAAGGCTGCTGAGCTGATTATAGGAAGTAAAGGAGAGACCAGGTAGACAGTAACTCTAAGGTGACTGAAAGGTGTGTACAGTTCATAAGGGGCACAGCACAGTGGAGGCCTGCTGTAAAATGAAGGCCTAATTAGACGGAGAGGTTTTAATCAGATTCTACAGGTCGTCCATCACCCTCCTCCATATATCTATTAGGATTAGGTTGATAAAGTACACTTCAGGACCCCGGCTGGTCAGACCACTCCAGCTCCAGCAGTGCTTTACAATGATTACTTTATTTCTTAACATCTGTGTGTTCGTCTGGCTCTGTCAGCTGCGGTGTGGTGAATGATTGCATGCCTGTTGAAAAATGTGCCGCTCTGCTGATTTCCTCTGAGTGACTCAGGCTTTCAGGCCACCTGGGCGTCCGTTTAATGTTCTGCATTATTCACAGACGTAACCCTGTTTAACTGACCCCTCACTGCTTTTTAAGCAGCCATTAAATCAGCCAGCAAAGGCTGGAGATCCATTAGTACCAGATTTTCCCGGGTCGTGTCATTGAGATGCAGCCTAATTAATTCTTTTCTTCTCTTCTTTTTCTTTGTCTCTTCTCTTCTCCTCTCTTCTATTCTCTTCTCTTCTTTCTTTTTCTTTGTCTTTGCCTCTTCTCCCTTCTTTTCTTCTCTTCGTTTTCTGTCCTTCTCTTCTCTTCTCTTCTCTTCTCTTCTTATTTTTCTCTTCGTCCTTCTCTTCTCTTCTCTTCGTCCTTCTCTTCTCTTCTCTTCTCTTCTCTTCTCTTCTCTTCTCTTCTTTTCGCCTCTTTCTTCCTCTTTCTTTTCTTTCTTCTCTTCGTTTTCTGTCCTTCTGTTCTCTTCTCTTCTCTTCTCTTTTCTTCTCTTTTTCTTTGTCTTTCTCTTCTCTTCTCTTTTCTTCTCTTTTTCTTTGTCTTTCTCTTCTCTTCTCTTCTCTTCTTTTCTCTTCTCTCTCTCTCCTTCTCTTCTCTTTATCTTTGCTTCTACTTCTCTTCTCTTCCTTCTCTTTCTGTCTTTCTCTTCTCTTCTTTGTCTTTGTCTCTTCTCTTCTCTTTGTCTTTTCTCTGTCTCTCTTCTCTTCTCTTATTTTTCTTTGCGTCTTCTCTTCTCTTTTCTTCTCTTCTCTTCTTATCTTTTTCTCTTTGTCTTGTCTTTCTCTTCTCTTCTCTTCTTATTTTTCTTTTCTTCTCCCTTTTTCTCTTCTCCTCTTCTCTTCTCTTGTCTTCTCTTCTTTTTTCTGTATCTTTGCCTCTTCTCCCTTCTTTTCTGCTATTCTTTTTCTTTGTCTTTCTCTTCTCTTCTTTTTCTTTGTCTTTGTCTATTCTCTGTTCTTCTCTTCTCTTTTTCTGTTATTTTTTTCTGCATCTCTCTTGCTTTTTCTTCTTCTCCTCTCCCTCTTCTAATCCTCTTTTCCTCTCCTCTCCTCTCCTCTCCTCTCCTCTCCTCTCCGTTATCTTGTTAATTTCATTGTAAAGGACGTGTGCGGTGGCCGTCCTCATCACTTTTAATTTCCAATTGAGCTGGCTGATGAAGGAGGAAATGGCTTTCAGTGTAATCAATATGTCATTGGAGCATAAGGCTGGATTAATTGGCTCTGCTCTAATCAGAGTGAGCTGCTGAAGCGTGTCTGTGACTCAGACAACACAAGCTGGAGGGGCTTTATATTGGAGACTGGCTGTTCTCTCAGATGCTGGGGGGAAAACTGGCTTTAATATCTGTGAATCACTCACACATTCAATACGGCCTCGAATCCTTCAGATGAGAAAGGGTTTCATTTATAGCAGGGGTGCCCAAACTTTTTGCCTTGGGGGGCCAAATTGCAGTGTGTATGGTGGGTCACGTGCTAAAATGACTGAACAGTGTGAAGTAGGTTGTTTTCAAATAGTTTAAAAGTGTATTTTCTAACATTTGCTCCATATTTCATTGCCAAAGTAATTCAAAAATACAAACTTTATAAGAAATAAAAGTTGAATGAGTTATGTACAGTATACAGATATGTTTGTACTCTCTTTGAATGGTGAGCCAAATCAAACATCCTCACAGGTCACATTTGTGTAGGAAATGGCCGCCAGTGCCGCAGTCTTCACTGCCATTCTCTACCCAGGATCCTGATATTGCTGAATATCTAATTATCTTCTTTCTCGCCCCGCAGATGTTCTCTGTGATTCCGCGCCACTTCCTGCCAGATGTGAAGAACCCCTGCTGGTACGAGCAGCTGTCGGGGAATGTCAGTGCTGACCCATATCGGAGGAACCTGTACTCTCTCTACTCCAGACAGTCCAGAGCTACGTTTCAGTACCTGCGGAGCTCCTTTAGGAAACACCTGCTCTTCCGGGACGGGAAGTTTTTCCGGATTCGCTGCCTGCCCTACTTCTATATCATTGGCCAGCCCAAGTGTGGCACCACGGACCTTTATGACCGACTCCGGCTGCACCCGGACGTCCGAGTCACTGCACTGAAGGAGCCACACTGGTGGACACGCAAGAGATTTGGTGAGGATTAATTTCTGCTGTATTAGTTCATTTTAAACCCTAAAATCCCAGACGCTTATAATTCACTGACTACAGGGACTTCACTGCAAACTGGCTGAGCTGTTCTGAGGTTATTGAAGCGGGTAATAAAACTTCGGGCTGGTGGGTCTGAACATTTAAGAGGTTAAATTATGAGCTGGTTTTACAGGAGAGATTCAGTGGGTTTGGGGATTTAGGTTTAATGTCGCCTCCTTAAACATTTTAGCCCAAAATGTTCCAAAATGGCTTTTGGCCACAAACAAAACATTGAATAGGCTTGCAATGAAGTGTCAAACTAATGAAGGACAGTTAACATCCACAGTTTAGCTCTTTATCCATTCTATCATGAAACAGACTGCATATTTAGGACCCTGTATCAGTGTCACAGAACCCCTGCTTGTGTGTGGCATCATCTGCTTCTGTATGCAAAGCATCTCGTCCTCAGAATCACATCGTCCTCCCATAAAATCTCCTTTGGAAAATAAATTACTTAAGACGTTTCTCTAATTTAACCTGGGTTGGTATTTTTTTTTAACAGGCTACAGAAACCAGATTAATTTAGTCCATGTATCCAGTTTGTGTTTGAAACTCAGGGGCTCAGACTCAAACTCAGTAATGCAGCTTTAAAATTATGCATTTTAATCATGTTAAATTACAAATTCTACTTACGAGAGGAAGGTAAAGCTGTGGGCCTTCCTGCAGGGGATCTTATCACAGTCTGGCTTTATAGAATGGGCTGCCTTACCTTGAGGAGGAGGCGGTGCCAGAATCAGCTGTACAGGCGCTCTGGAGTAACACTTGGGTGAATAAGACTGACAGAACAGTGCTGGCTGCTCCACACAAAGCACAGCTGTTCCTCAGTCCAGTCGGCCAGAATGCACTGTACACGGTAACTTCTGAGGAGGTGGCCTCTTCTTTAGCACTTAGGGCTATATTTCAAAAGTGACCATCCATAAAAATCCTCTGTTTACATAGTTTATCGAAAAATAAAAAGCCATTTTTGAAGTAGATAATAGACGGGGTCTGTGAGTGTTACAGGTGTTTACAGGTGTTTTCCCAGGCAAAGCTTTGTCAAGCTTTAAACATGAAGGCTTTTTCACCAGCTAATAAGCCATCCATCATCAAAGTAGGGTGGGGCATCATTCAAAATGTTTTTATACTGATGCTTTTACTTCCATACCGATTCCTGAACAAGCAAAGTGGGTGTGGCTGAAAGCATTTACACTACAAAAAAAGGTATGTTGGCAAATGAAATTATCTTAAATCTAGTCAATATATCTAATATTGTTCATGGTGAGATTATTATAGCCTTATTATTAAATTATTGAACTCATTTATAGAGACTTTGTACTTGTTCTAAGTGAATTTAGTGAGTCAAATTATCTCACTACATTGGCTGATAATTTAGCTTGGTGTAAGAAAAATATACTTGAAACAGGCCAAATTATCTGCCAATATAGTGAGACCATTTGGCTTACTAAAATCACTTAAAACAAGTAAAAAATAATAATAGATTATAATAAGGCTACAGCATTCTCAACAGGAGAAATACTATGTATATTGACTAGAATTAAAATAATTTCACTTGCTAAGATCCTTTTTTGCACTGTGCTGAACGCAGATTACAGACTAATGATGGAAACACTGACATTAATGAAATTTAATGATGCGCTTGTGGGATGAGATTCAGAGTGGATTGTTGAACATGCATGCTTATCAGCTCACTGACACTGTTTAGACTGACTACTAATATTTGAATGACAAAGAACCGTTCATGTGCTCGAAAGGTTCTGTGTGTTGTCATGGTTCTATATGTAACAACTGTTTCTAACAAAGAACCCTTAAAGAACCACTTTTTAAGAATGAAAAATGTACCTGCACAGAACCTGTATTACTAACAGTGTATCAGAATGATGTGAACCGAATTCGAAACATTAACCTAAGACTTAGTAGTCAGTCTAAACAGTGTCAGTGAGCCTATTACTACTATTACTACTACTACTACTACTACTACTACTACTACTATTACTACTACTACTACTACTACTATTACTACTACTACTACTACTACTACTATTAATATTAGTAGTATAATAATTGTGTAGGTAGTTTGACCAGAGGAGGATGGGTC
>NW_023494790.1:260000-327500 GCF_904425465.1 Colossoma macropomum
CACTGTGAGAAGACGACTCAGCGCTGTGGGTCTGAAAGGATGTGTAGCTGATCAAGAAGAACCTCACTGAGAAAAGGAGACGGACACATCAAACAAAGAAGCTGAACGATGGACTGACCACCCCAGAGTCCAGACCTCAACACCACTGAATGTGTTTGATTACTTCAGAAAATCATCAACCAGCTTCTAAGACTGAACTTTGGAGGTGTGTCTGCAGATTCTTTGAGGAACTGAAAGTGAGTCTCCTGAAAAGAGAGGAAGCTGGAATGAAGGTGAAGGAGTGACTCACTGAACACTGTCTGTGTTTACATGCAAAGATTTCCTCCAGTCCAACTGAGAACATTCCGATTACAGATTTAGACTGAGGTGTTTATTCTCACTCTACTCAACAACCAGCATCACGTGAGTCCAGTCAGAGTGAGATGAGCAGCAGTGAGCAGCGCTTGTGTTTTTAACTGCTTTAAAATGATGTCAGACTCAGGAAAACGTCCTTCACATGTCCTTATTAAAGAAGGCCGAGAGGAAGACGTCGTGTTCTGAGACACATAAGCTGGACGTCCGTCCCACCGCTGTCTTTTAAAGACCAGAGCATAAACTTCGTCTCCTCTGTAGACCAGTTTCTGCTCCGCCATGTTGAACGGTATAAACTCTCACTGTGACGCGACGAACATGATCAGAACAGACTTAAACTTTCCGATAGGGAATGTAATCAGATACAGGCGTTTACACGGATATTATTCTTCTATTTAACGGATTATTTACAGGATTACCCACCTCGATCAGTCAGATAGAAACTGTATTATATTATTCAGATTGATATACTATTCTGATTGAGCTATTAGTCTGATTATTAGCGGATTTTCAGGCTGCAAGTGTACGTGGCTACTGAAACATCTGATATTATATTTAGTTGTTGAGGCGTCTTTGCAATGTTCTGTTACTCATAAGCTGCATGTGCTGCTCTTTCATGGACAAATGAAACACTTTGTACAGAAGTGTATGTTCAGTTTACACTCGGAGCAGAAGAACGTGAGACACTGGAGATGAAAGTTAAAATAAGCTGATGACAGTTATACAAAAAGAGGGAACATTTATTTTGGAACAAATTATGAGAAAGAAACTTTAATTGGAAAGAGTTAAGAGGATAAACTAAAGCACAGTGACGCGTCTTCCCTTCTTCTCTTTCCGTCTTTGAAAACCTTTCATTCTGTTCATTTGTTTTTCTTCTTCTGTTG
This sequence comes from Colossoma macropomum, assembly GCF_904425465.1. Taxonomy (NCBI): domain Eukaryota; kingdom Metazoa; phylum Chordata; class Actinopteri; order Characiformes; family Serrasalmidae; genus Colossoma; species Colossoma macropomum. Next base: position 261,236 of record NW_023494790.1, read on the forward strand.
CTGTTTTGTTTGTTTAGTTTCCTGAATGTCCAGTGGGACAGAGCTGTTGGGATTTTCTTTTATGAAGTTCCTCAGATAAAGCACTTTGCATTTCTTCATTCCCACAAGTTCATACAGTCTGTTCTGAAGTGGAAACTGAACAGAAGCTAAATAGCCCAGTCTTTCCTTCTGTTATGATGGCCGACAAGACGCTATTCATAGCACAATTAAAACCACTTTGCAAACTCATAAACGCGCTGCAAACGCAGAAAACACTTTATCAGCACGACGTCAGAGCTGCGTCTTACAAACGCACTGCAAACAAAGAAACACAGGCAACTTCAGAAACGTGGCAAAGCCAGTCAGACGCCACGGACGTGTCTGAAACACTCGAAGGGCTCAAAAGGGAAGGGATATCTATGAATATCACTGAGTGTGTTTACATGCACTTAATAATCCGATAACAGCAGAAAATCAGATTTTGCCAGTAATCCAATCAATGCGTTTACATGCACTTGAGTAATCAGATAATGGGGAAACTCTGGGTCTACATGAGTCAGACAGTAATCAGATTTCTGTTTCACAGCCAGCCAATAAACTCACAGAAGAAGACGCGACGTAAACGTAACATAAAACTCAAACTTCACTTTTTTTTATATATCACTCACTTCACCTGAAAATATGAACAAAAATCATCCAGAAGATGAAGAAAATTAAAATCCTTCATTTTGTTGAGAATGTATTTGGTTTCAGTGTCGCTCCAACAGTGTTTCGCTGCATTTCGCGCCGACGCTGCTGCTTGTTTCCGGGACCACCATCTGTTTTCGCACATGCTCAGACTGAGAAATCCGAAAGAAATCAGAGTAACTGATTTCTCAGTTTACAGCACTGAGAAATCTGATTACTGAGCTAAAATCCAGCCTCTTTATCAGATTTCTTAATCAGATTTTTAGACCTTACTCTGATCTAAGAAATCACAGTGTGCTGTTTACATGATCATTTGAATAATCAGATAACTGCAGAAATCCGATTATGATCAGATTATTGAGTGTGTGTAAGCCGCGGACACTCACTTCCCGAGTTCCTGGTTAACCTGGCTGTGCTGTGGTCGTTAATCTGGTATTACTAGTTAAACTTTTATAGTTACTCTCTGTAGATAATCCCCATCACAATACAGTGATATTAATCTGCTAAAATAAAGACGACTTTACTTTTACCGCTGAATGTTTGTGCTGCATAGAATTTAAAAGTCTGAATGTGTTTGTCGTCTCTGAGTGTCCTCCAGAAACATCTCCGCTGTGTTGTGACTGGATTATCAGCGTCTCTGTGTTTCAGTGTTTCTATGTTTTGCTGATTTTGCTGTCGTTCTTTTCACTCAACGTTCTTCACTCTCTCTGTTGTATGATTCTGATTCTTTGTCATTAACCTGGATTACCTTTATTTAATGTGTGTTTATTTATCCTTTGTTTAAATCAGGGGTCAAACTCAACCAATAAAAGAGAAATTAAATTAAAAAATCTCAGCAGATCTGTCAGCCAGCTGTGTTTTTATTTCATTTTTACTGAACGTTTTGCCATCCGAACCGGCCATTGCTTATTCAAAATATGCCAAAACTGCAACAGCAAATAGACATTAAATACTTATTCAAAAAATATTCAAAATAAAATAAATTGTTTTAGGTAGTTTTTTTTTTTAAATCTGCCTATTTATGTGAACCAGACATCTGTTCTTTTTTGTGTAACCGCCGGCCCATAGACTGTTGTTGGGGGAAGGGGGGGTCAGAACACACTGTGTTGCAGTGCTTTCTGGTCTTGACACATGGGGTTTAAGCGTTGCAGTCACACTGAGATTAACTGTAACATCCGTTCACTCTCCGTCCTGCTCTTTCTCTGTTTTTGCTTTTTGCTGGTTTCTCAGTGCCGTGTGTTTTTGTTTGTTTGCCACGCGCCTTTGTTTTCTTATAACATGTGCCTTTGTTGTTTTGGTCTGTCTCCTCCCTGGTCCTGCCCCCTTGTCGCCGGCTCCACCTGCATGTAGTCTGTAGCCCCGCCCTCATATTAGTCTCAGGTGTTTCTTGTTTCCCCTCAGTGTATTTATACCCCTGTGTTTGCTCAGTCCCCTGGTCTTGTATTGTCTATATACCCTGTTGTTTTTGCCTCTGGTTGTAGGTTTTGTTTCTCTGGTTGTAGGTTTTGTTCTCTGGTTGTAGGTTTTGTTTCTCTGGTTGTAGGTTTTGTTTCTCTGGTTGTAGGTTTTGTTTCAGTTCTGTTTTACTTTGTTTTGTTTCTTCATGGATTTATCTGTGCTACGAACCTTTGCTGCTGAGTTTCTGCTTTTCAAATAAAAGCAACTCGCACTTGCATCCTGCCTCATCGCCTCCTACGTTACATTAATAGCGTCTGAGACAAAATAATAAAATGTGTAACATATAATCCGGTTAATAACGAGGGTCACTGAAAGTCAGTTAACCTCTTTCAGGGCTCCTAGTGACCATTCCTGCAGTGCAATAGAAATGATCTGGGATATTTATAGCTTGTAACTAGCACTGTTTTGAAATGTGGTGACTCTGTGTTGAGCTGCTAGTGAGCAATGAGGGGGCAGCGATGTGGAAAGACAATTCACACCTCTCCACAAAGACAGTCGCACTGATATGAAACAGACAACTGCAGGTTTCATATCAATATATGTGCAAAAGTCTTAGGACATCTATGAAAATGATATATAAGACTTTATGTGGGCAGTGAGTGATTATTTGTTAAAGTAACAAACGTTACAATAAATCTACATTAACATACATTAATGTATATAAATATACTATATACTATGTATAATATACATAGATATACATTTCCAAAGTCCAGTATATACAGTTACCATCCAGTACCTGGTTTATCTGATCAGTCCTTCATTAGATTAAATCATCCATTTAAAGGCTAGAGAGCTGTGAGAAGTCAGGATCCAAACCTCTCTGTGCTCTTCTAACTTACATATTCATAACTTTACTGAAATCAGTACTTTCTGACTGCATTTGAATGTATTTGTTTATTTGTGTTTATTCTGATGTTTTAACGGTGTATTTATTCTAATGTGCTCAAAGATAAATGGTTTTTCTGGTTGCCATAGACTTCTGCTCTGTTCTGTAACTTATTGATGATTTGAAGTTGTTTTATTCATAATTAATTAATTATTTTATGCTTTTATTTTTTTATTACCCAGGTATAATCCGCCCTAGCGACGGTCTCCATGCTCGTTATCCAGTGGAGGACTACCTGGACCTTTTTGATCTTCCAGCGCATCAGATACAGGACCGTCTGCTCGCCAACAACTCTGGAAGCTCAAATCAGGCCAACATCATTATCGGTAATCCATCTCCCTCGTATAGAGCCACTCATATCTCCAGGTCCAGCAGACTGGACACTCCGGCTGATCAATAAGTGATGCCAAACAGGTTGGAGATGTTTGAAAGCTTTTCATATCAGTAATGTTGGCCTGATAATTTCCCTTGAACTCCTGGAGATGAAATACATTAACTTTCAGCTCTTTTGAACTAAAAACTAAATTAAAAGTTATCTTAAGGCTGCTGGACGCGTCGCGCCACGAGGGCTGTGCCACTCAGTGTAGCTCACATAGCAGATACAGTGCAAAGCGCTGCTGTGCTGTGTTGAATGTGTCACAGTCAGAGCACCATTAACACTCCGCTCTTATTAAATTAAAGACATAAAACTTTCAGCATAATTTATCACGTTTTGCCGAATGCCTGATATCGTCTCCAGCGTGTGTATCTTCATTAAGAACACTGGTTTCACATTTTTGGACGCTGCGCAACGCGTCCAGCATGCAGTGGCGGTAAGTGCTCAGAGCTTCTTGCTGTACCGTCTTACAATCAGAATTTAGTCTCTTTTTAACATGAAGATGATATTAAAAGCTATTTTATCTTGCTAGAATGGCATAAGAGCTGACTTAATTATAAATGATTTACAACATTTAAAATCAATTAAAATAAATGAACTAGACAGATTCATAAATTAGTCACTTTAATAGGACATTCATAAACTCAGTCATTAAATATTTCATTAAAATAAGTGCAGTCTTTTTAAAAATCTTTGTATAAAATATATATAAAATATATAACTTGTTTAAAATATGATCTGTATTAGAGTTTCTGTGATTTTTCCTCATCACGCTAAAATTAGCTGTTATGAACGCTTTCAGAATGATTAATGGATAATTAAACTTTATTATAATTTGAAACTATTTATTAGTAAGTAAGTAAAAGCAGCAGCACTTCTAGACGGAGAACAGCAAGCAGTAATTTAGAACTGATGACCATCAAACCAGCATAGGTTAAATACAGCAGGAACCACACCAACAGTCTAAAATGCAACACTACAGCGTGTGTGTGTGTGTGTGTGTGTGTGTGTGTGTGTGTGTGTGTGTATACTGACAGTAGAGCCGCTCAAAATTACAGTATATTCATGGTAAATGTTTTACAATATTTTACTGCGTATTAAATTTACAATAATTTGCTGTAAATGTACTCAACTCTGCTGCCAGTAAATTACTGTAAATTGTGTTGTCCAGTATGTTAAACCAATGCAGCATTCTAAGTATGATCCTGTAAAATAACTAGCCAGTATTTTATTATAAAATAAGTACTTACAGCATTATTTATATATATATATAATATATATATATATATATATATATATATATATATATATAATATGTATGTGTGTGTGTGTGGTGTGTGTGTGTGTGTGTGTGTGTGTGTTTTACCAGTAAAAACACTCTATGACATTAGAAAAAAGTAAATATAGATATGAAGAAGGACGTTTACAGTTATATATATGTAGGTTGGGACATTGGTACGTTGGTTAGGCTCCTGACCTCTCACAGAAGTGCAGAAGTGTGTTCTCTGTATGGAGTGTTATCTTATTTTAATATATAAAACTACAAATGCATGTCATTTGACCAGGGGCGCCCGAACTTTTGCACACAGTGTCCCTCTGATTTGCAGATGTATGTTCTGTATGATGCGCTCACAGAAGCTGAGTGACCGGTTTTCTCAGAACTCTATCTGAGTCGGTTCCTGCAGCATGTGCGTCTTTCTGTTCCAGTGGTTTTGTGTATCTGAGCTCTCAGTGTGTTGTGGTGAAGTGTTTCTCAACGTCATCCTGTCAGCCTGATCTAATCGTGATTTGTGGTTATGAGTGATTACACAATATCGTCTTCTTTGAGTTGCGTTTCTCACCATTTATCAGACCGTACTCGAGCTCTTCAGGGCAACTGCAGCAACTGATTCTGTGTATTTTGGCGAAACACGTCACAGAAACTGATCGGACTATTTAGTCGGTCAGATCCGGTTCTGTTCTCTAGTACTGAAACTGTTAATAGTTTCAGTGTGTAATGATGAGTCATATCTGGTCGCGCGCAAACGGCAGTTCTTCCTAATTCTGCTGTCTGTTTTTTGTGACGTGAGGCAGAGCGTAGTAGTGTCAGTCTGAGTATAGAGCAGAGCTTTCAGAGTGTGTGGTCAGTGGACATCATGTGACCATCCATGTGTTGATGACTGAAGTACATAATTTCTGCATTTTCTTGAACTTGAAACAGAAACTCATATTATGCGTACAGTACTGTGCAGTACTCAGTCATTTCCAGTCAAACGGCCATTAAGCATGACTTCTTCAGGAGATGTTTCTGAGTAGATTAGATATGAGATAATCCACCTGCACGAAGAAGAGGACAGTCAAACGAAACTAAGTTGAAAATAGACGTTTCGGCCACACTTTGTTTTGCTGGTTGCCTTATAGAAGATCTACAGATACTTAAATTATTTCCAGATTTTCTGGTAATAATTGATTATCAAGATTATAGTTAGCAGTGACGTCTCTGGGGTCTGGCCCCACCAGATGTCGCTGTGGAGCAGTGCACGACATGATCAATAATTCAGTGTAACAACTAATACATATATTTATTTCTCCGTAACTAACATTGTTGCGCGTTTATTCCATATGATAATGGTCAGGCTGTCTGATATATTCCACATATCTTCCTTTACCTGTTGTGTAAAAACCAATAGGCTCCCTGTTTCTCCTAGCAGTCTTGGTTTGGTGAGTGTGGGGCCGGCCAGCGTCCGTCTAACCAAGGGAGCAGTTAAAAACACTCTGAGCATGTTCCACACACTTTCAGTAACCAGCTGTGGGCCCGATCACAGTGACCCCATGCTGAGAGCAGCCAATAAAACATAATATATTTACATACGTCTGGACGCTCTTGCTATACTATCACTTTAATTCAGTCATGGATTGGTGACTTTGGGAGGAAAGCTTTTGACAAGCTTGAGCTGAAAAATTGTCCTGTATCTTTTCTTTTCAGCAGTGACCGTCTCTGGTGAGTCATTCTGCATTATTACAGGTCAAGTTATTCCTAATGTCCGGAAAGTGTGATTCCCTGCTCTGATATGTAGTTTGGATGTGTATTTGCAGACACAGTGATCGTTTACTGATAGATAACTGTGGATTTGTAATGTGATGCTGTATAATAAGGTTTTGTGAGATCTGATGTCATAACTGTATCACTCTTATTCTCCACTTCCACCGACTCCTGCATTGCGTTACGTTAATCTGTGAATTTATGATTTCATTGATGGACTGTGTTTGTGTTTGTGTCCCTAAAGTTTATTGTGCTCCACCAGGCTTTCTGTGCCAGAGATGACACTAATATTTAGGGTTAGGTTTTGGGGTAGAGCTTAGATTTAATAAATCCAATTACATTTCATGTACATTTAGTTAAATGTTAAAGATAAAAAAAAAATAATAAGAGGGAAAATAAAATGTTACAGAGGTTTTCAAAACTCGAGTCAAAAATGATTAAAAGCTAACACTTCAACACTTACACCTTAACAGAAACACACAAAAGACTCAACAACTCATAAACCACCTCAGTTTCTTTTAAGTATGTTCACACATTCATTCCAGCTTCCTCTCTTTTCAGGAGACTCACTTTCAGCTCCTCAAAGAATCTGCAGACACACCTCCAAAGTTCAGTCTTAGAAGCTGGTTGATGATTTTCTGAAGTAATCAAACACATTCAGTGGTGTTGAGGTCTGGACTCTGGGGTGGTCAGTCCATCGTTCAGCTTCTTTGTTTGATGTGTCCGTCTCCTTTTCTCAGTGAGGTTCTTCTTGATCAGCTACACATCCTTTCAGACCCACAGCGCTGAGTCGTCTTCTCACAGTGGAAGGATGGACAGAAACACCTGTGGATGTTTTCAGATCTGAAGCAGCTTGATTTTCTCCTCTCTCTCAGAGATGAAAGCTTTAAGTGCTGTTTATCTGATGGGGGCAGTTTTGGGGTCTCCCAGCTCTTCCAGGTGGTTGTTAGGAGACACATTTTCTCTGCAGCTTTGAATCCTTCTTTGAAGTCCAGTCTTGGAAAGGGACGTTTTTGTCACTTATTTTTCTTTAACTTTCTCTCACTCATGCAAATGGATTATCTTTTATCTGATCTCCTCAGAAATATTTTTCATTTCCTAAAGCTGAGTGAATGGCGTTCTGAGAAGTCTATCTGCGTCGATGTTCCTGCAGCATCGCGTCTGTATCTTCTAGTAATTTAGGGAGTGTTTTTATCTGAGCTGTCAAACAGTGTGTTGTGGTGATGTGTTTCTCAACAGCATGCAGGTCTTTCAGGTGCTGATTGCTGTTTTGACTGGAATTAAATAAATTGAAGGTGGTCTCTGACTTTTGCCCAGTACTGTATTTGTAGCTGTGATAAGGTTGCTGCACACAGTAAACAGTCAGCTTGGGAACAGGATGTCCCAGTTTAGAGGTATTTGTCGTAAGGAGAGAGAGAGTACTAGGAGCAGCGTTCATGACCGGGGTTCTGTGTTACATTGACAGCAGTATCCGGTTTGGTGAAGATCCGTAGCTCCAAACTTCCTGTTGACCTCCGAATCAGCCTTGTGACTTCATTTGCTGTTTATTTCCCTCCCGAAGACGACAGGAAGAGGAAAGAGTGAGATTGGAGAGGAAGAGTATAATTAGGGGTGGGTGGATTAGAGCCTGCACTGTCCAGGCCTGTTGTTTGTTATTCAGTCTTTAGTCAGTATTGTGATGATGTTAGGACACTCCAACACATCACCAGAGCTGTAGTTCACCTCTTATCCCCGTGGACATTAAGGTGACTTTTATTATGGCAGACATTTAATGGAATAAATCTAAACATCTACTTACCTGAGGTCCAGGGGATCCAGGTTTCAGGTAGCTGTAAAAGAGGGAACACATGGCGATAGTGTGTATGTAAGTAATCTACACCGATCAGGCGTAACATTCTGACCACCTCCTTGTTTCTACGCTCATTGTCCATTTTATCAGCTCCACTTACTATATAGGTGCACTTTGTAGTTCTACAGTTACAGACTGTAGTCCATCTGTTTCTCTGATACTTTGTTAGCCCCCTTTTACCCTGTTCTTTAGTGGTCAGGACCCCCATGGACCCTCACAGAGCAGGTACTATTTGGGTGCCAGAGAAGGCGGCAGCATTTCTGGATCCTGTTTATATTTGGTTTCTTCTTTGCATTTCAGAGTTTATCTTGCATTTGTGGATGCAGTGATGAACTGTTTTCACAGACAGTGGTTTTCAGAAGTGTTTCTGAGCCCATGCAGTGATTTCCACTACAGAATCATGTCTGTTTTTAATGCAGTGCTGACTGAGGTACCAAAGATCACGACCAGCAAATACTGGTTTTTGTCCCTTACATACAGAGATTTCTCCAGATTCTCTGAGTCTTTTAATGATATTATGAACCGTAGATGATGAAAAGCAGAAGTTCTTTGTTATTTAATGTTGAGAAACGTTATTCTTGAATTGTTGCACTATTTGATCGTGCAGTCTTTCACAGAGTGGTGAACCCCTCCTCATCTTTACTTCTGAAAGACTCTCTGAGATGCTCTTTTATACCCAATCATGTTACTGACCTGTTATCAATCAACCACCAGGTGTTTTTTTAGCACTGCACAACTGTACCAGCCTTTTGTTCCCCCGTCCCAACTTTTTGTGTTGTTGGCATCAAATTTAAAATGGGCAAATATTTTTACAAAACAATAAAATTTCTCAGTTTCAACATTTGTTGTTTTTGAAGCAATGTCAATGAAATATAGAGTATAAATGATTTGCACATCATTGCATTTTGTTTTTATTTACATTTTGCGCAGCATCCCAACTTTTTTGGAAACAGGGTTGTAATAATAATAAGAAGAAGAACAATAACTGCAACTGCTAAAAATAATGCACAAAAAAGATGTGAATTTTAAAATAACTCTAACAGGGTAAAGACCCGTGTGCTGGCTTTAGAGTGGGCTGTGCTCTGTTTAACTTCTGCATTTTCGAAAAAAGAAAAACAATGTCAGCAAATGATTTTGCATGAAGTCATTGTTTAAGTCACACGTGCACTCCCCAACCTAAAACCCCTCTCCGCGTCTAGCCTAGACTGTTTAGCGGTGACAGCTGTGTTGTCTGTGCCAGCTCAGCGCGCTCATGTTAAAGCACTCATGTTTCAGAGTTGAACAACATTCTCGCTTTAGATCAGACTCACAGACTGGAATCCAAGCTTTCCTTAATCTGGTTGGGACAGTCTGTGTAGCTGTAGCGCCGCGTCAGACTGATGGCATTGTGTGTCTGTAACTCAGGACGTGGGCGGAGCTCACAGTAGCTCACAGTAACTCACAGTAGCTCACAGTAACTCACAGTAACTCACAGTAACTCACAGTAGCTCACAGTAACTCACAGTAACTCACAGTAGCTCACAGTAACTCACAGTAACTCACAGTAGCTCACAGTAACTCACAGTAACTCACAGTAGCTCACAGTAACTCACAGTAACTCACAGTAAGTGTCGTTTCAGTCTGTTTTCTGCTGCTGTAGCTGTGAGTTTAAAGTGTCTGCAGTGATGATGCAGCTTGTGGTCCTGTGCAAACATTTGTCATCACTCACTGTCACTCAGATCTGCTCTCTATTCTTAGTGGAATGTGGAAAGTGGAATGAAATTCTGAGGAGAGGAATGTTGATCTGGGAGCACTGGTTGCTTTTTGGAATTTTGATTATTACAGTTAATTCTGATCTGAGATCAGCTCTCTTTAATGATCCTGCAGATCCTTTGAGAGTTTGCACACAATAGAACAGGATGTGGGTCAAATAGATACTGAATCAGAAGTAGATTATAAATATAACCAGAGAGAGAGAGAGAGAGAGAGAGAGGGAGAGAGAGAGATGGAGAGTGAAAGAGCGAGAGTGATAAGAGGGAGATGAGAAAAGAAGAGAGACAAGAAGAAAGCAGGGGAGAGAGATGGAGAGGGACAGATGAGAGAGAGACAAAGACAGAAAAGGAGAGACACAGCAAAAGAGACGAGGAGACAGGAAGAGAGTAAGAAGAGAGAAATGAGATGGGGAACAGAGAGAGCGATAGAAAGATGGAGTGAGAGTGAAAAAGAAAGATGGAGAAGGAGGGAAGCAGGTGAAAGAGGGTGAGTAGAGAGATACGAGATGGGGAGAGAAACAGAGAGTAAGAGGGGGTGAAGGAGAGAGGAAAGAGGTGAAGAGAAAGGAACGTTGGGGAAAAGCAACACATAAGAAATACATCATCAGAGAAAAGAATAAAATAATAGTAATAAAGAAGTCTCTTTAAAAGTGGGGGTGAGTTGCTTGAGGTAAACAATAGACATGCAGCAGTAAAATTCATTAGATCACAATTAGAGAAAGAACTGAAAGAACCAAACGAGGAAAAACACTGGAAGATTGTGGGTTTGATAGGAAAACCTTATAGGAGACTTTATCGATTTCTGTGCTTAATGCTCAGAGATGCACAGTGACCCAAAAGTCATTTAGACATTTGTGCCGTACTTTAAAATGTGTTGATTTCATTATGGTGGGAAACAAAATGTCAAACCAAGTGGTCTTTATTTTAAACAGACCGTTCCAGGACTGTCATTTAGTTCTTGGTAAATTATTCCTTCAAATGGCAGCTGATGAGTTTCAGATCATTATCGCTAGAATGTGTTACACATACTGATAGGAGTGCATGTTCAGCTCCTCTCTTGGCAGCGTTATCTTGGAGCCGTGTGGTTAACAGTTACATAGATCTACATCTAAATGTGGTTTAGCGCCTATTTCACTCTGTTTCTGTTGAAATTCTTGGCAGAGATCAGAAGATTGTTTATGTCACCAGTTGGCCATAAGTGCATTGCTTTCATCTTGAAATTGCTGACCATAGCAAAAGTTAAGCTTATTTTTCAGTTTGTTTTTGTTTTATCTTGGTTTTTACTTTTGCTTTTTATTAATTGACTTTATCAATTATCCAGGAAAATTAAAGTGCTGTGTATAGTTCTGTCAAGTTTATTGTTAACAGAATACTTAAATTGTATTGGTTCAGATATTAAAAGAAAATATAATGTAAGACAAAGACAACCTGAGTAAACACAAATTACATATTTTTAAATGATTCATTCATTTATTAAAGGAAAAAACTTTTCCCACACCAAATGGTCTGAGTGAAAAGCCCTCAACTTAGCCCTCAGATTAGACAAACACCCCAGACTTGAATGCAGCCAGCTGTGAACCTAAACATCACTTCCCCACCAAGCAGCATATTATTCAGCAGCAAAAAGAATTTCTAGTTGCATATATAATGTGAATAATACAGGTCCTAAAACAGAGCCTTGTGGAACACCATACTTTACTTTTGCGAGGACAGATGATTCACCGTTTATATTAACAAACTGATAGCGGTCAGTGAGGTAGGACCGGAACCAGGAAAGAGCTATTCCTGTTACTCCTACAAGGTTTTCTAGTCTGTCTAATAAGGTAGAGTGGTCTATCTTGTCAAATGCTGCACTAAGATCGAGGGGGACACATTTCCTTGGTAATAGAATAATAAGAGCTCGTTTGCTGTCTCTGTACTATGATGTGGTCTAAAACCAGGCTGAAATTTTTTGTGTATTTGATTCCTATACAAAAAGGAACTTAATTGTTTTGCCACAACTTTTTCCAAGATCTTTGATATAAAGGGGAGATTCGAGATGGGTCTATAATTTGATAGTTCGCAGGGATCGAGGTTCGCTTTCTTAATCAGAGTCTAATTACTGCTAGTTTAAGAGATTTTGGGATGTACCCAAGGCTAAGAGAAGAGTTTATTATTGACAGAATAGGCCTGGTTATTTCTGGCAAAATTTCCTTGAGTAAACCTGTAGGAATCAGATCTAATATACAAGTAGAAGATTTTGAGGAGGAAACAATTTTAACTAGTTCATTTTGTTGAAGTAAGGTAAATGATTCCAGCCTCTCTGCAGTGATTATAATATTTTCAAGATTGAGGCTGGCATTACAAGGCAGCAGGTTTGTAGAGTTTAATTGCGTATTCTGAATTTTCTGCCTAATTTTTCAATTTTATCACTAAAGAAATTCATAAAATCATTGCTGCTATAGGCTGATGGCATCTGGGGTTACAAAGCCATTTCTAAGACTCTTCAGTGGTGAATCTTGCAAGAAGTCGCCAGGCTACCAATATTCCTCCAAGAGTGCTGTGACTCCAAAAAGTCACAAAAAGACCTAGACAAACATCTAAGAAACCGCAGGCCTCGCTCACCTCAGATAAGGTCAGCATTCATGATTCCTCCATTAGAAAAAGACTGAGCGAAAAAAAGTCATCCATGGGAGAATTAAAAGGCATAAACCACTGCTAACCAAGAGAAACACAAAGCTTCACATTTGCAAAAAACCATATTGATGACCCCCAGTCTAAAGGGTTAAAAAATAGATTTTTGGAAGACAGGGGTCCCATTACAGCTAAAATCATATCTGCAGTGAAACATGGTGGTGGTAGTGTGATGGTGTGTATGGTCTACCATAAAATCTTGCGGGCAAATGTTTTGTCATCAGTCTTTAATCTGAAGCTCAAGCAAAATTGAGTTTTGCAGCAAGACTCCAAGAGCAAATCCACCTCTGAATGGCTCCATAGAAGTAAAATTGAGGTTCACGTCCTGACTTCTAAATCCTGAACCTACTGAAATTCTGTGGAAGGATCTTAAATGAGCAGTGCGTGCTAGAAAGCCCTCCAGTGCAGCTGAATAATAGCAAATTCGCAAACGGTGGAAAGATCGTGAAAGATTGATCTCCAGCTATAGGAAGTGTTTGGTTTCAGTTGTTGCTGCTAAATGTTTCACAAACAGTTATTAAGTTTAACATCACTTTTTATGTTTATTTTTCTCATGGGTGATTATAGCTGCTCTTTCAACAAATGAATTGACCATTTCTTGTCTTAAATTGCATTTTGTATGAGGTTCTGAAATTATTTAGTTTGACAAATACGCAAAAATAGAGGAAATATTTTTTCATAGCACAATTTTTATATCTTAGAATGTTTTTTAACTGCACTCTATTATGGTTTAGGAGTCACTCCTCTGTGTTTATCTGATAAACCATAGGTTTCAGTATAGAATACAGTCATGACTACAGCACAGCTGTATGTGATCCACTTGTACCAAATAACAGCTACTAACATGTCAGTACTATGTCAGTGTCACTGCACAGAAAACAGTCTCTAATTGTAGAACTACAAAGTGCTCCAGGAAGGTAAGTGAGGCTGTGTCATTCTCACAAAATGGCCTTATAACATGTCCATAAATGTTAGTGTTATAAGCAACACATAGATAAACAATATTCAGTTTATCAGATCAGTTGGAGCTTTTTATGGTGCAGTGAAAACTTTGAGGAGTATTTATTATTTATTATTTTTCATTTAAATGAGCCTTTATTACTTGTAACTGTTGATTTTTTTTAAATGTAAAGTGAACCAAAACAGTAAAATATTTTGTGATACCAGTAAAAAAAAAGCCTCAATGACAAATATAACAAAAAAAATGTGTTTTAAAAAAGAGGTTTACAGATTACAGTGTACAGGTTATGAAAAGAAAACAAAAAAATTAATTTTCCAGTTTTTGTTAAGTTCTTCAAAATTATCCAGCTAATGAGTGTAGACACAAGAATGGTGTACCTAATAAAGTGACCAGTGTGTGTATGTGCAAAGTTTCTGCCAGTAGATGATGCTACTCCCTGCAGACCTGTGAGAAATCTATCTTTTGTCTGTGATTGGCAGGTGAGGCCAGTGCGTCCACTATGTGGGACAACAACGCTTGGGCCTATTTCTATGACAATGCCACTGAGGGGGAGCCTCCATTCCTGATCCAGGACTTCATCCATGCCCTCCAGCCTGAGGCTCGCTTCATCGCCATCCTGAGAGACCCTGTCGAAAGGTCAGATGTCAAAAGGATCAACCAAACTCACAGTTTAATGTACCTCAGCATTAAAATCAAGAAAATCAGATTGCTTTGGTCACTGAAAGCCAGACTAACCACGCATAGACACAGAGCTGCTACTCTCTGCGCTGACTTGCCAACATTTCTGTGTAATTAAATTATTGAAATGTCCATCAAGTCACTCAGAAATGGTTCAGATGTCTTTACAGTGGTGGTGATAGGAACCAGGGGTCGCCATGACTACAACACAAATATAGACATTTTATTTACTATCTAAACCACCAGTGAACCTACACGAGTCTTCTGACTTGTTCGCAATGATAAAATAGTGTTAAATATAGGATTTTTTTGGGGGGGGGACTATTTTGCCTCACAGCACCCTGCATGTACCCCTCCCATGTACTCCTACTATTCAAAACTACCATAAAGGCATAAACCACTGTTAACCAAGAGAAACACAAAGTCTCGTCTCACATTTGCCAGAAGTGACACATTGATGACCCCAGCCTGATGGGTTAAAAATACAATTTTGGAAGAAAGGGTCCTGTTACAGCTAAAACGTGTCAGCAGTGAAACATGGTGGTGGTAGTGTGATCAGGGCTGTGGTGACTTTCCACAGTTAACAGAACCATGAATTGTGCTGTCTACCAGAAAATCCTGCAAGGGGAATGTTTTGTCATCAGTCTTTGATCTGAAGCTCTAGTGCAATTGGGTTTTGCAGCAAGACAACAAGAGCAAGTCCACCTCTTTTCAGTTAAAAAAAAGAGTTTGAGACCACAAACTTTTCAAAACTAACGTAAAACAGTGTTTTAGACATTGAATAAAGTGTTCAGGCAGTGAATTCATAACCATTTCATGTAGTAACTTTCTGTGAGGGAGCTTTTAGAGGTGGACGTCTGGTTCCTATCACCACCACTATGAACAGTTCTGACTCAGTAAGTTTCTCTAGAACACAATTTCAGAATTTCAGACCTTGTGGAAGAAATCTCTAAGGCTGCGTTCACATTACAAGCCTCATTTCTTTAATCCGATTTTTTGGCTCAAATCTGATCTTTCTGACATGATGGTTCACACTGGATTAGCTAAGTGATTCAAATCTGTCATTAATGTGACGAACCGGCGTCCTGAAATGACCCTCATGAGCTCATCCTACTCAGTAACGTCACGTGAATGAATCACGTTCATCATCAGCACAAACTAACGAGCAGAACGAGCTTCACTGAGAAGATCATTAACTCTGATCAGCTCTCAGCTTCATTATTAGAGCGAGACGAAGGAGAAAAAGGTGAGATGAGCTGCTTTTCCACCGTTTACAGGCTTTATCTTCTGTTCGGCGCTGCTGCCATGGTAACGCTGAATGATGGCGCAGTGGAAAAAAAGCACATGAATTCCGATCTGAGGGTCACATTAAGGAAGCATGGCCATGAATCAGATACGCATCCGATCTAGGAGCACATATGAAAGTGACTCACATTAGGGCAGAAAATCAGATTTGTGCCACTTCAGCCTGGTAATGTGAACGTAGCCTAATTAAAACAGAAAAGGTGCGAAGTCACAGAGTCACAATTAAATCCCCAAACTAGTATTTTAAAAATCACAGCCAGGGAGAAGCTCCTGGTAAGAGTACCCAGAGATCTCCACTGAGGCCAAAATCACAGAGTTATGTAGCTCCCCAGCAGAGTGAAGATCACTGGTTAACAGAGAACAAAGAAGTTCCAAGGCATTGGTAACGTAATTACAATATGAATAAACAAAAGAGTTTTAACATTTATGCATAATAAATGAGAAGAAAGAAAGCTCCAATATGGCCAACAGGTTCATCACAAGTTTAGCGTCCTCAGGATGAGCTCGCCTGTAGCTAGCTAAACAAGGCCACTGCACGAAGACTCCACAAAATGTAAGGGGACGCAAACTTGATACCAAACAGCTCATCTCTCAGCTCACAGAGGAGACAGCAGAGCAAGTTCACTCTGAATTATGAGTGACATGCATAACTTTTATAGCCTGTATATATCAAGAAGATAAAGGTTGTATGACTAGCTGCATGAATCTGCTGTCATGCCTGAATCTGCTTCCACAACCACAACCTCTTAACTGTTTAACTGTGCAGACATTTTGGAAATTTGGGGAATTCCTGTATAATCCATGTTAACCACATTCACTCATAATAAAGGAGGAACATCTGTGTTCCTCTAGATTTGTTTACTGGGTTTAAAGCTCTAAATGCTTTGCTGCCTTCATCCATTCCAGAGTGTCCAGCAGATTATATTCAAAATCAGACCTTTAGCTCATCAGATGCTTTGTTTGTTCGCTCCAATCGATCCTTAAAAGAAAACACAGCTGAAAACGTGCTAACTTCAGTTAGCTTTTCTTTTCACTTTTTCAGTGATTTTTGATTTATACCTGCTTTATTTTCACCTTAAGCTGCATTTCTGTGAGTGAAAGATGCAGTACAATAATAATAATAATAATAATAATAATAATAATAATAATTAGGGAACACCTGAATATCTGAATACACATTCTTACAATCATTCTTAAAAACAGTATATTAACATTTCGTCATAACCATGATTATAAATAATTTTAACAATAATTTTTATTAAATATATCCAATAGGTGGCAACAGTCGATTAGTAATCAGACAGAAGCCCAGCTTCTGGCATTATATGTTGCTATAGAAGCTGTAGTTGCAGTCCTTTCATTCATATACAGCTCTTATTAATCATGTAGATGCATAAAGGCTTTCGTTTTGTTTATCACCATCATGGTTTAGTTAGTATTAGTCATGGCTTCAGTGAATTTATGATGCATTTAGATAATTTTAAACATTCTTTATGTATAAACAATAACTATCTGAAGCCCATTGCAGATAAAATTTGTTATAGTTATATATTATATTTTCTTCTTCTTCTTCTTCTTCTTCTTCTTCTTCTTCTTCTTCTATTTTTTTTTCTTTTTCTTATTTTTCTGCTGGCTTACTGATCCACACTCCTCTATATGTTGTTTTTTCATCCCTCCTTTCTTTCATAGACTCCCATTTATTTTGAACAACACGTAGTTACCACTTAGTAACTCCCGGCAAAACTCTTATAATAAACAAAACAAAAACTGCCTAGCAGCACCCTAGCAACCACCTAGGATACCAAAGAAACAGGCAACACCTTAGAAATCACCTGTGGTATCATAGCACCCACCTAGCAACAGCGTAGCAACCAGCTGGGATACCATAGAAACTACATAATAACTACCTATGATACCATAGCAACCTCCTAGCAACACCCTAGCAATCACGTGGAATACTACAGCAACCACCTAGCAACACCTCAGCAAGCACCTATAATACCACAGCAGCTACCTTTCAACACCCTAGCACCTATAAAAAAAATACCATAGCAACCGCCTGGCAACACCTTAGCAACCGTTCTCAAATCGCTGCGTGATGCACTATTGTAGTGTTGTATTATTATTTTGTTGCCATCAAAATATACAGAACCACCGTATAGATTTTGTTTAACTGCTGTGGAAGTCAGGATCAGCATCATCAGGTTCACTCAGCTACGAGCTTTAATCCGTCCGTCTTGCTGCTGCTTGTCCTTCCGTCTTGAAGATCACTGCATTGTGATAATCATCAAAGGGCGTCATTTCAAAGTGCATTTACCTTCTTGTTATTTCTCTTTAAATCAGAGCTGTGATTAGAGGAGAATTAAACTGGAATGTGGGGGACGAGCTGCAGCTCTGATCAGCGCGTTTGAAGGGAAATGTCTGCGCTCGCTGTAATTGCTTTTGTCAGTCAAGCTCAGTGCCTGTAGATACAACCCTGATTCCAGGGTAATGACTCTATTCAGCGCCGCGTGGTTTAACTCTGCCAAATAAAACACGTTAAACAAACCTGAAGAGATAAAGCTGGATCAAACACACTGTCACTGAAGTCTGGATCAGATACACCAGGAAGGCTCCACCTGTTCTAGATCTCTTTACAGTGAGTAATGGATTATTATTAGGAACTGTTTGCAGCCCTGTACAGACTAACAAAACAAAAACAAAAATATGTTATGAAAATATGTTATGAAAATAAACAACATATCGCAACCCAAAAACATAACTTTACAGGAGAAGGAAAAAGCATACTTTACTTTTAATGTAAGTCAATGGAACCAGAATTTTTTCAAAGTCATTTTGGGTCGTTTCTTTTGGTCCATTCTTCATGAAATTTACACACAATGTAAAAGGCAACAGGTATTTTCAAATTATGTAAAAAACTGAAAGACAAAAAATGAAGGTTTTCTTCCGACAGCAGAGATGTGTATTGGTTAGAAGAGGACAGTTAGAAGAAGACGACACCTTTATTTCAACTCAGCAGCACATTGAGGGCGACCCTCATTTACAGTGTAGCTCAGTAAGTTAAACAGGGGTTGAATAAGTTAAAATAAAATGAAATCAACTAAAACAAATCAGGACTAGCTAGACTAAATGAACAGTATGAGGAAAATAAAATAAATAAAAGCTTAAATAAGAAATAGAGATAATAAAATGTTAATAATAATAAAATGAATTTTTTTTAATAAAAAAATAAAATAAAATAAAAGACCCAACTAAAATTATAGACAGTAAGAAAGTGACGGTCTCTCTGCACTCAGTCATCCACCAAAACACAATTTATTTACAATTTAAAGGAATTTTGGGAACGATGAGAAGGTACGACATGGTAAAGAAAATAGGAAATGTTATTAAATAGTAATAATTGTATGAATAAAAAATGCTAATATGTTCTAATATAGTCCTGTATAATTGGTTTCAGATAATCAGTAGGACACTAGAAAGCTGTAAATAAACCTGAGGAAATGTTAGAGGTGTCCAGAATAATCAACTGAGAAAGAAATATAGAATATTGAATATTCCTGTAGAATACTGAGAATAAAACTATAATACAATGAATATCCTGAATATCTACGAGAAGTGCAGCATATGATTTATGATTTAATGTGTTCTTGTTGATCCCAAAATGCATAACATATTGAATAAAATGTCTAATAATACCTTTTTGGTTAACAGTACTTAAATCTACATTGTATAAGCTCGTGTGTGTTTACACTGAAACTTATTGTTATTATTATTATTATTATTACAAGCTTTTGAATGCTCGTGTAGAGCTCTCTCAGTTATTATGGAATCATCTTCAGCTTTGTTCATCATCAAAAATGTCTTTTTTACAGCTTCTTATAAATTATTTGAAACCTTTTAAGGTTGATTTCCCAGACAGGGATAAAGCCCAGTCCTGGACTACACAGCATTCTGAATGGGGAGTATCCATTAAAAGGAAACTGTAGTCCAGGACTAAACTTAGTCCCTGTCCATCTATAGGATACTGACCCTATAAAAGAATCATTTCATACATATGTCTGCATAGAATTTGTTTTATATTATTGAAAGCAGTGATTCCAAACGGAAGCTTAAAGGGAAGTAAAAAAATCATAAAGTATTGATTATTTCCTTTATTTCTCTGAATGTTGTGGTTTAATGCAGGATTAGACTTAATGAGTGTCCAGAAAATGGACATTTAGATGTGATTGGAGCAAAAAAGGGTGGCAAAATAAAAACTGGTGTGTTTTGTGCAGGTTGTACTCGGACTATCTGTACTTCGGGATGGCCAACAAGTCTTTAGAGGATTTCCATGAGAAGGTGTGGGAGTCTCTGCAGCTGTTTGACGCCTGTCTGCAGGAGTTCAGCATGAGGGCCTGTGTGTACAACAGCAGCCTCAACAACGCCATGCCTGTGAGTAACATCAGCACAGTGAGGAGAGAGAGAGACAGAGAGAGAGACAGAGAGAGAGACAGAGAGAGAGACAGAGAGAGAGACAGAGAGAGAGACAGAGAGAGAGAGAGAGAGACAGAGAGAGAGAGAGACAGAGAGAGAGAGAGAGAGACAGAGAGAGAGACAGAGAGATAGAGAGAGACAGAGAGAGAGAGAGACAGAGAGAGACCCTGCGAGATGAAGAGCCCTTGTTTGTAATGTGTTGTATGCAGTTAAAAACCCGAGACCGGGTGGTGTGCAGGGTATTCTTAATCACGTGTATGCAGCCACACATGCGAGTGTGTCTGATTAATAGATGTATTATTAAAAGATTTAAATGCTGTGACTTCACTCTGACTTACCCTGCATAAATTATTTAAAAAGCATATCCATATTCAAACATGTTTTCATTCTTCAAAGCTGCATTTGAAATGCATGAATTTTGGATTTTTATGGAAATATCACTTTTACTAAAAGGTCACAAAACTGTCCATGTATGTGAAAACAAGGAATGTAGCAGTTTCAGAATCATAATTAAATAGTGTGTTTAAATATCCCTGCCCTTCTCCCTGTCCCATCTTGTCCTGTCTTGTTCCACCCTGTCTCACCTTCTGTCCCAGTGTCTCACCTTATCCCACCTCCTGATCCATCCTGTCCCACCTCCTGTTCCACACTGTCCCACCTCCTGTTCCACACTGTCCCACCTCCTGATCCACACTGTCCCACCTCCTGTTCCACACTGTCCCACTTTCTGTTCCACACTGTCCCACCTCCTGATCCACACTGTCCCACCTCCTGATCCACACTGTCCCACCTCCTGTTCCACACTGTCCCACCTTCTGATCCACACTGTCCCACGTCCTGTTCCACCCTGTCCCACCTCCTGATCCACACTGTCCCACCTCCTGTTCCACACTGTCCCACCTCCTGATCCACACTGTCCCACCTCCTGTTCCCCCCTGTCCCACCTCCTGATCCACATTGTCCCACCTCCTGATCCACACTGTCCCACCTCCTGTTCCCCCCTGTCCCACCTCCTGTTCCACCCTGTCCCACCTCCTGATCCACACTGTCCCACCTCCTGACCCCTTTTGTCCCACCTCCTGACCCATTCTGTCCCACCTCCTGATTCATCCTGTCCCAACTCCTGATCCACCCTGTCCCACCTCCTGAATGATCCTGTCCCACCTCCTGGCTGAACCAGTCCCACCTCCTGATCCACTGGTTAAATTTACCTATGTAATCCTATGCATATATTTAGACCTTGTTCTTTATATATAAATCGGTTTAGGCAACAAAAACAAATACAACATAATTTTTAAATATATGTACTTTATCAAAATGACAGACAGATTTTAGTGATTTTTTAAAAAAGTATTAAAAACATAATTAGGTCTATTACTACATTATGTCCTCTGGGTTGATTTCAGAGGTAAAACATGTAAAGTAACCAAACCTCTCAGAATCTCTCAGTTCAGATAACAAATCGCAAAAGGTAGTTAACATCTAACTTACCAAAAAAACTGTCCACAGCAGTTGTAGAGGAGTCAGAGACGAGCGTCTGGCAGATGACCACTCACCACTGCCTGGACATTCAGCATCTGTTGTTTCTCTGCTCTCCACTTCTCTTGATCCTGTCTACTTTACTCTTCCCTACTGTGTCTTCCACTGTCTAAAACTCAGTTAAATTCAGTTTAATAAAAACAGTAGTAGCCAAAAAGCACATAAGCAAGACTAGTTGAGATAATTAAACTTGACACAAACTGTCACTTTTTTCTCAACTTTTTCATCACTCTTGCAGTGTAACCGCCAACGCCCCCCCGCCTTATTCCTACTGATGCTCTCTCCCCAAGCTGACTGCCAGAGATGACCAAAGGCGCAGTGCCAGTGTCTGAGCGTCCAACTTCCTCTCTTTGCCCAGAGCAGGAAAGAGGAAAGCACTGTTTGGCCACTCCTCTCAGTATCTCCCTCCGTGGAGTCAGAGTGGAGCAGTTCAGCTTTTGTGCTGAAATAAAAGGCTTGGCTCCTCTTCATTACTAGGCCTCCTTGTGTAGCTGCGCTCTGTGGCCTGGCTCAGAGCTGCACCGTGAGCCCCTCTCTCTGTAATTGGCCCCCCGGGGAGCCTCTTCACTCACTGTCACTTGCACAGCCTTGTTGACTCTTGTTGGCCATCCTTCACAGCGAGCCTCCTCATGGAGCGCCGCTCTGGGGCCTGGATGGTGTTCGTCTGGCCTCCGCATGGAGATCTAGCCTGAGGCCTTCCATGGCCCACTCAGCTGAATCCCAGGGACGTTCAACGGTTTGTCTAAATTAAACCGATGATGTTCAATGACTATCTATCGTTAGCTCAGTAGCTAAGCTAGAGAAACGTTAGATCTGAAGCTTATAATTGTGCTGTAGGATTTCCAACCTAAATAATAGACCAATACAAGCCTAAGCAGATTTCTCTCTGGGAAAAATGAAGACTGTTTAAAAAATCTCATTGGATCCTCTGAATTACGAGGCAGTTAAGGAGTCAAAGTTCAACTGTTCCTGCATGCAAGTTAACACTGCTGTGCACTAAACTGACATCATAGGACTGGAAACCTCACCATAATAGCCCAGAAGATCCAGCAAGCTTTGTTAAAAGTGGCAGTTTAGACTAGTTTTGTTACATAATAGTGTTGAAGTTTGACAGAAGGCTGACTTTCATGCGACATCATTTCAATATGCATTTCAAGAGTGCTAGCTTGCTTGTAGCATGTATGTAGCATTATTTGCATTTTGAGTACTAAAATACAAACAGATTACAACATGATCCAGGCAGTCAGAGGTCTGTGGCTGCATTCGCATACAGTACTGTCTTAGTGTTAGACACCAATTAAAATGATTTACAGATATTTATCTGCATAGTAAATATGTTTTTGTTTGTAAAAACAAAGAACCCTGTATGATATTAAAATCATCATCATCATCATCATCATCATCACTTTTATTTATATAGTTCCTCTCTCAGGCTCAAAGTTGCTTTACAATCAGAAAGTAACAAAATACATAATCAACAATACATAACACGGTTCCCACAGCTAGTGGTGGTGTTCATTGACCATGGAATAGCATCACTTAGTTAGCCTGGAAAGCACGGGGGAAGTCTGCCCATCACAGAAGCGGCCAGCCTGGGAAGCCTCAAAGGCTGAAAATGTCCTCAGCCTCGAAGAAAAGGCTGCGATGTAGCGTCACTTAGGCAGCTGGCCTGAGAGGCCTTGTAGCCGCAGCATAGCGCTGCTCATGCAGCCGAACACCACCAGTCCAGGCAGCCTCATGACTGCAACGCAGCGTCAACCCAGGCTGCAGTGCCCCTGTCCAGAGAACCTTGTAGCCGTGATAGAGCGTCACTCGAGCGGCCGGTCCAGGGAGCATCATAGCTGAGATGTAGCATCAACCAAACAGTCAGACCAAGAAGCCTCTGAGCCACAGGTTGGAAAATCTCTCTCAGCCACTGTCTCAGTGGAAAGGATGGCAAACTTCTCAGCCAGCAGGGAAACATCAAAACATACACACAAGCAATACAGAACAAACAAAAAAACGATGTAAAGCGGCAGCCATACTGCACCAGCGTACATAGAGTGGAGCACACACACACACACACACACACACAGAGAGAGCAGAATAACTACAAATAAATATAAATACAGAAAAGTATGTATACCATGTGTACAGTCAGTGGATCCAACTTCTCCATGATTCCAGCCTTTCACTCTCCACTGTTGCTTTTGCTAGTTTGCTTCTTGTTGATTAATCCAGAGGTAAATGTAATTGATTTCATACCTAAATATAAACATAATTCCATTTAAAAGGTTTGGAAAAAACTGCAGTAATAACTCTGGACTGCTGAGAGTTAACTCATAAAAGCTCATAGAGTTAAATTCACAATGCACTGACAGATTAATCTCTGGATACTTAAATGATTCAGTGGTGAGTGCATCACTGGATGCAGCACAGAATCTTTAAAAATAGTGGAAAAAAGCCCTGAGAATCTGACAGACGGGACGTCTGAGGAGGCCAAGGCTGGCGATGCAGGAGCTGATATCCAGGAACAAAAGGACAAATGGAACAGATGATGTTTGTTTGATTGGCGGCGCATTTATCTGAGCAGCAAATGGGCTTCAGGGTCCAGCTAGAAAGGACGGCCGTCTGACAATCAGGCTGCAAGAAATCGATGTGTAATTATTGCTTGGAAGCGGCTGTGTGTGCCTCTGTTGCTCTTATTGCAGTCAGACTTGTATAAAGTGCAAGTATTGCAAAATATTAAAGGACCCCTGAGGTCCACTTGTGATGTTTGCGTGGGTTTATGTACCAAGAGCAGTCTTATCATTTTTACATGACCATTTTCCAGCCTCTCTTTGTCTCTTACAATTAAACTTGCTGCTTTTGTTACTGTGCCTTCAAGACTGATATAAGTAAATGAGCTCTGTTCCGATTGGCTGGCCTGCATTGAATCTTATTCTAAAAGCAGTCCAGGCTAAAATGATGTACCTGTAATGCTGTGTTTATATGTTGCCTTTGTCTGAGTGTCAAAGTGGCACACAAGTGGCGGTTTTATGCAGCCATGGAAACGTTCCCATGGTGCCAGCGTCTCGGAGCAGAGCTTTAACAGCATTTAAGGTGGAACGAGACAGGAACATGCTGCTTACTCTTTTTATTTCTTCCTGTATAAGACTGGATGCACTAGCCTGCTCCACCGGCATAGGTTGGAAAAATTAATCTCTTAATGGAACGTTCCGCTGACCGCTGTAGCACGAGGCCATTTCCGCTGGCAGTAGCACATTTTTCCGTCATTGGAATATTCCAACAATGGAATATTTAGTTTGCTGTCATGTAAATTACATTCAGATCGAAATCTTCATGGATGGAGAATAAAGCTGCAGTCGCTCCTTTTGGATTTGTGGATCTGTTGGAAGGCTGTGTCTGTGGTTACATGCAAAGATTTTCTCCAAACCGATTGAATAAATTCCGATTACAGATTCAGACTGAGGTGTTTATTCTCACTCTGCTCAACAATCTGATGAAAATCTCCGTTTTCAGGCTCACTACAAGTAAACAGATCCAAAATGACCCTGATGCGTAGAGAACCACTTAGTGTAGACGTTACCATGACAACCAGCATCACGTGAGTCCAGTCAGAGTGAGATGAGCAGCAGTGAGCAGCGCTTGTGTTTTTAACTGCTTTAAAATGATGTCAGACTCAGGAAAACGTCCTTCACATGTCCTTATTAAAGAAGGCCGAGAGGAAGACGTCGTGTTCTGAGACACATAAGCTGGACGTCCGTCCCACCGCCGTCTTTTAAAGATCAGAGCATAAACTTCGTCTCCTCTGCAGACCAGTTTCTGCTCCGCCATGTTGAACGGTATAAACTCTCACTATGACCCGACGAACATGATCAGAACGGACTTAAACTTTCCGATAGGGAATGTAATCAGATACAGGCGATTACACGGATATTATTCTTCTATTTAACTGATTATTTACAGGATTACCCACCTCGATCAGTCGGATAGACACTGTATTCTGAATGGCCTCAATCAGACTAGACCATTCTGATTAAGGTGTATAAATGGACTTGTTCTATTGCGATTGAGCTATTAGTCAGATTATTAATGGATTATTAGGCTGCATGTAAACATGGCTTGCAATGGTCCATTTGCTTACCGACAGCCAAGAACAGCACAACGTTTAATAATTTTCTTCACTCTCAATCTTCACTCCAGTAACTCTGCTTTAGACTCTCTGCAGGAACAACACTCTGTGACACTTCAGTGGGAATGGGCGGGGCTAAACTGCTCATGTGTAAATGTGTTTATGGATATGACATCACAGCCATGCTGAATTGAAAATGAGTTATCTTTTTCCTTTTTCCTTACTCCTATGTTCTCTCTCTCTCTCTCTCTCTCTCCCTCCCTGTTCTCCCTCTCTCTCTCTCTCTCTCTCTCTCTCTCTCTCTCTCTCCCCCTCTCCCTCCCTGTTCTCTCTCTCTCTCCCCCTCTCCCTCCCTGTTTTCTCTCTCTCTTTCTCTCCTCTCTCTCTCTCTCTCTCTCTCTCTCTCTTCCCCTCTCCCTCCCTGTTCTCTCTCTCTCTCCCTCCCTGTTCTCTCTCTCTCTCTCTCTCTCTCTCTGTAGGTGCGGCTGCATGTTGGTCTGTATGTTGTTTATGTTCTGGACTGGTTGTCGGTGTTCGGTCGTGATCAGCTCTTGGTTCTGAGGTTGGAGGATCACGCTGCAGACCGGACGCTCTCCATGCACAAAGTCTTCCAGTTCTTGAGTTTGAGTACGTAATAAACACTCTAATGTTATCGCGACCTATTATTTATCTGTTTGTTTTTTTTCGTAGTTGGTCATGTTATTACACAATAATAATAATATTAATAATAATAATAGTAATAATAGCATCATGTTATTATATCGTAAAACAAAAAAATGTATTATAGCAAAAATATTTCAATAATACTAATACTACCACTACTATTACTACTACTAGTCATAATAATACTACTACTACTACTACTACTAATAATAATAATAATAATAATAATAATAATAATAATATTATTATTATTATTATTATTATTATTATCATTAGAAGTACTAGTAGTAGTAGTATTGTTATTACATCCTGGCAGTAATAACTACTATATAATAATTTTAAAAACTTAAATTCTTTCTTGTTAGTTGCATTTTTGTTGTATTTTTATTTATACTTTTATCTTGTGCTTTTTAATTGTAATTATTTTTATTTATCCCTTTTTCTGTTATTCATTATTTGTTTGGTTTATTTTTGATCATCTTTTCTTCTGTTGTTTTTAGGTGTTTAAAGGTGCTATATAAATAAACAGCATTATTATTATTATTATTATTATTATTATTATTATTATTAGTAGTAGTAGTAGTAGTAGTAGTAGTATTAAACTCCTGTTATTTGTAATATTATTGTTATGATTGTTCCTCATGACAATAATAAGTATTATAATTATTACTACTATTACTATTATGATAATGATAGACAATTACAGTTATATACTGTGCATCATGATATTGTGATATTGTGATGATGAAATGTGACGGTGTGCATCATGCTGAATTCTATAATTCTAAAAATTCTATTAATTATGTCGTCTAATGGGAGTTCAGTGTCCGTCATACACCCTGACCAAACACAATAATCACCCATAACATTCCCAAATCTGTGTAGTTGAATGTATTTTTATACCTTTTCTGTTTCTTTATTTATTTGTGTGTGTGTGCGTGTGCGTGTGCGTGTGCGTGTGCGTGTGCGCGTGCGCGTGCGCGTGTGTGTGTGTGTGTGTGTGTGTGTGTGTGTGTCTGTCTGTGTGTGTCTTTCTCAGGGTCTCTATCGGAGCAGAAGGAGGCCGAGATCACTAAGCGTCCAGCGTCCAACACTCGGAGGCTAGCGGATAAAAACCTGGGACCGATGTTGCCACTAACGCGAGAAATCCTCTCCGATTTCTACGGCCCTTTTAACAGGAAGCTGGCCAACGTGCTGCAGGACGACTCCTTCCTCTGGGACACTCACTCCAAACCAGCAAGCAGAAGCGGATAACAGACAAACAAGAACCGAAACAATCAATATTTTCCACAGAACGTAATCAAAAACGGGTACAATCACTTTCAGCTTCCAGAGCGCAAACTTCAATTTTAATAAAACGCACTTAACCAGATCATAACATTATTACTTTGTCCCTAAACGTATACTTAATGAAGTAACAGTGACTGATTGCTTTGGTGTTATTGCTAATTTGCTAATCATGCAATCACGAAAATTGTTTTGAAGTATTAATCTCAGCAGTAAGTGACCAGCAGAGTGTGGATACAGAAGTGGAGCTTGAGATACAAAAGCACCAAAATCAAAACCAGAGGGTAAATATTCATCAAAAGGCTGCCAAAATACAGTCAGAAACCCAGTGTAATGAAGGCTCTTCAGACGTGTTAGAATTTCCCATTTTCAAAAATCAATTTCAAAAATTACAAAACCAGAAAAAACAGCCCAAAATGTTCAACAAACCATGAAAGCTTATAAAACCCAGCAAAAGCACCAAAGGAAGTTCAAAGGAAGAAAGTCCAAGAGTTCAAGTACAAGTCCAGACCATAAATCTGGAAAATGTAGAGGGGTCGTTCTCCATTTGGGGTGGGAATTCAGGGAAACACATTTTTGAAAAATCAATTTCTTTCATCCCAAAACTAAATAATCTTAATGTGTCCATTAACATCTGATGGTGACTCCAGTGACTTTCTGGTTAAAACTGAGGATTTTGTAAATTGGCTGACTCGTTGGCTGATCAGGTGACCTTGAACTACTATTTAAAATCAGTAATAAAATTATATTTTGGCAAATTTTAATTACCCAGCCATTAAACCAGTGACACATAGAAGTTATGAGCTGCCTGATCAACAAAATGATTAATAAATTAATGAAATATAGTGAGCGAGTGTGACTCGCCTCCTCAGGCCTTGAGCTGCTTCCTCTCTGATGAGCCTTGACCCAAAGAGGCAGTTTAATACTGTGTTAAAATGTAAAATAAGAGTCCTGATAACACCAGTGACCACAATCTTTGAGAGAAATGAATTTTTAAATAAAATACATATATTTTAAATGTAGTGTAACGGTAATGATATAAAAAGTAAGCATTAATCTTTTTATACAAATTCCTGAGTTAAACCTCTGAAAAATATTGTTTTATATTAAAAATAGTTGAAAACTGGTTTTGTGCTGAGCTGGTTTACAGATGCAGAGTGACTATGAAACAGGATAAAAAGAGAAAAATCAGAGAATCATAAGGGAAAAGTGTTATTTAATCTCAGGTCGACTGTGTAAACGCATCTTTTCAAGCCCTGAAACCTCTGTGACATGGTTACCCCTCCAAATGCAGAATGACCCGGAGACGTGCGGCTCAGTAAGCAGACAAACTGGCAGTACTTCACAGAGAGCATGTGATGGTGTGGGTCCTTATAAAGGGTCATAGATGAGCTGCAGGTGAATGAGATCAAGGTGTTAACTAGGAAACAGTTCAAAACTCAGGTGAGGCTGACCTCTGGTGTCAAGGGTGTATATTACACGTGATCGACTCCAGAAATGGTCCAGACTTCAAAAACCAAAAGGACAAAAATACAGACAAACGTCTCTGAATCATCAGCAGAAAAGAGCAGCAGTACCTCGAAAGAATATGCAACATCAGTACTGAACTGTACTAAACTGCATCCTATACTGTACTAAACTACAGTACCATACTGTATCACACAGACTCTGTACTACAGTAGTATGTGGATTGAATCGTTCAAATAGTCCAGATTCAGGTGTCTGTGAAGGGCAGAGCTGGAGATCAGTAAGCTCTTAAAACAATATATAAAACAGAAAATTCCGGTCTTGAAATCTGATTGGCTGAGCCACGTTTGAAGCCACTGTAAAATCCACAATATTAACACATCTGTGACGCCTCACAGTGACTGAACTCTGTATCACTGCACCACGGCATGAAAATCCCTTGTGCTGTTAATGGAATAATCTTTGACTGTAGTCTTGATCACATGGAGCACCGAGTGAACTGAAGAAGTAAGAACCTGTTTTTAGTTTAAACTGAGGGGCTGATGACTTATGTTCTTATCTAGAACCAGGCTGGTCAGCTAGCTAACAGGCTAAAAGAGCCAACAGCCTAAACAGCTCCATCATTAATATCACAGGCTTGAATTAAAGTACGTACGATATGATTCACTGAAAAACAGCAATATAACACACAAAAGAACATCACCTGAATGTCTTACGTGCTTCAAATGTGTTACAGTCAGAAGTCGGCTGAATCCCAAACGGCTCCATACTACCTAAATAGTGTTCTAGCTAGGGAAGTTTACTCCAGCCTCTACAGTCAAACAGTATTGAGTCAGTTTATCGAGTGTGGATGTGTCTGAGTTCCAAATGACTGTTTCTCAGCTGTATTTTGCTCTGTTGGGCTGCAGGATCCAGTATTTAAACTCCTACCTAGTGCACTATGTAGGGAGCAGGGAGCCATTTGAGATTCAGCCCCAATGTGAGAAGAGGGGCCGCTGGATTGGTGCTAAATAAGACTCGTGGTGGTGATTTGGTGACCAAAAAGTACTTAAAGTGAAGGTTTCGCATAAAACAGTGCTGTTATCATATTTTCGTCGTTATAGGATTAAAAATTCATAAAATGACCGCAGTGAACAGCGATGGGTGACCAAACGTTCTTCTCATTCAACGGTACATGGTTGCTTGGCAACGATACCATAAAGGAACTACATTTGGAGGAATACTTGTTTATGTTGATTATTATTAATATTAAATTATTTTATGAAAAAGTGTGTATTTTATCATAGTTTATGTTGGCCCTGGTTTTATTAAAGCAGTAAGCCACTTGAGGCTGTGCGTTACAGTGATTTTTATCCAGGAAAGGGAGTTTTAGGCATGTTTAAGAACAACCTCCCCCGTGATAAAATCTCAGTAACACACAGCCTCGAGTGGCTCATCCTCTCATAGCTTAATACTTCAGTGTAGCACTGCAAAAATACAAAGAAATATAAAAACAGTTCTTGCTTTTGTTTACATTCTGTGGAAAATATTGCATATTTTTGGTTTTCGTTTCGGTTCCCTGTGCGTTTCTAACCCCGCGCACACTTAAGCGGCCTCACAGAAGCACTGGCTCCGGTATCAAACAGCGCTTTTCTCGGCTGTTGCTAATCTGTGTGTCAGAGATGAGAGATCAGAGCGAGGATTAGTGATCCTGAAGAGCGCGAGCTGATCTCAGAGATCTGAGAGACGAGAGTCAGTTCCCTACGGGAACCTTACTGTGTAAATAAAATTATTTTTCTAAGTTATGGAGGGGTCTGAGTGAAAGATGGGGCAGTGTTTGATGTGTGATATGAGCGTATTTTTTGGGGAGTGGGTCATTTTTATGTGCATTTTTCATAGGGTAATAAATGACACCTGTAATTTAAGAACTGTGAAAAGAAAAATGACCAGCGTTGTCGTTCTTTCATTGTGTGGTGAATGGGACACATTTTGGTGTGATTTATTTGAAGTCGGTGCACCAGAGATGACCACTTCTTTCACACATTTGTAAACCAGCCCTTCTACCCAGTCCCATTTCTTATTTTCACCCCTACCCCTTGTTTTCGAGTGTTGCCCCTTGGAATTGAGTTACAGGGTAGTGGTTGAAATCTTCCCTCTGAAATGGGACCCTCAAATAAAAAGAGCATCACTTCATTAACAGCTACCAGCGCTGCTCTGTAGGAGACCCTGCCAGTCTGCAGTGACAGCAGAGGAGGGTAAAGTTCAGCTCCTCACTGCTGGGCTTTAGTTACATTTAGGGACTCATATGATCTTCAAAGAGGGGGGCAATTATTTATTATCACCCACCCCTAATTCTTCAGTGATACGAAGCTGAAGTCAGATATTCACCAGATTCTTGTTCAGATTTACCCGTTCCACCTTAAATGGAGCAGCAGTTACATTCTGGTGTTTCAGGCTTCAGAACTGCTGGACTATTTAAGGTGGAATGGGAAAATTTAGCTCGCTACCGAGACATCTAGCGATTTTTGTGCTTGTAATGATGAAAAGGACCAGAAAACATTGAACATTAAACTAAGATAAAACAATGATTATTGTACTTTTTAACAGAGAGAATTTATGGGGCTCACATTTGTGGGTTTCTTTGGTCGCTTGTTCAGCCATCTTACCAGTTTTTCCTGGCCTCTGAAAAACCTCCGTTTGGAGGGTCATGTAGCTCTAACACTTCACCCTCCCCCTCTATCTCAACAAGAATCAGGACACCCTACCCCTAGACGAGAATGTGCAAAACGGAGTGATGAGGGCTGAGTGGTGGGGGCGAGGGGTGAAATGGGATTAGGCCTTTAGGTCAAACTGTAGTTAACGGGACAAGAAAGATAAGACTCCACTCACGTCACTGTTTAGTCTCATTAGACTCCAGTCGTCTAGATACAGGTAATATTTAGTCATGAATAGTGTTAAATAATAATTTAATTTATTTTTAAGTATAATTCATATACTTTCTATTCAGTCAGTTAAACCAGTGTGACCCCACTGATCTGGAACTAGTCTGAAAAGAAAGTTTCAAGCCTGCATGTTTTTGCGTTTTCACTGCTTTAACACACTGGGCAGGTCACGAGGGGCTTTATAGCTAACTGTCGGTTTCTTAAAGGGCTCATATCCTACATTTTTCTTGGATTTTCTTGCATCGTTTCCCATTTTCAACGACCATTTCCTGCATCTTTTTATCCCTTACAGTTAAACAGGCTGTTTTTGTTACCGTGCCTTTAAGACTGATAAGTGAATGAGCTCTGCTCTGATTCGCTGGCCTCATTCAAAAAGCAGTCAGGCTGAAACACTCCTTATAGCTTCAACATGAGTGGGCGGGGCTGAACAGCTGTATGCTAAAGAGGTGGATATGTAAATTGTGTTTTAATGACATCACAAAAACAATGAATCTAAAAATGGGCTGTTTTTGGAGCTTAATTCTCATAAATGGACTGTATGGATTGGGGAAGGATTGGTTTGTTTACATGCTACATCAAAGTCCTTTACCTTAAGAAAACAAGGAAATCTTGTTTGTCTATGAAATGGTCCTTTAACTGAATAATTTGGCCAAATTCACACAGTTCTGTTACCTCTACATGAACTTAATTGGCCAAGACATGTTTGGCTAATGTAGCTAACTAGTCAGGATACACAATGATATCGGAATCATATCAGTATCGACAACTATTTGCTTTAAAAAAGAAATCAAATCCAGGTAGATTTAGTCCATCAGCAACGGCCTACAATTCCCTGTATTGGTGCATCCCTACCAACAAGTGGAAGATCATACTTTAAAAATGAACATCATACCATAATTATCACACATTCGCTTCAAACCTGTGAAGATATTAAAGAGGAATTCCACTTATTTTTCAAGTTTTCTGCACAGTTAAGTTGTTGAGATGTAAACAAAGTCATTCAGGTTGGTTTGGTGTGAAATGGTTGATTGTGGAGACTCAGATGTCTTTACAGTGGTGGTGATAGGAACCAGGGGTCGCCATGACAACAACACAAACATAGCCATTTTATTTATTATCCATAATTGTCCTACATGTGTCTTCTGAGGTTTATGTAGAATGTTGATGATAGTAAAATAGTGATGAATCAGAAAAAAAGTATTTTTTGGCCAAAATCTTCGCAAAACTGTGGTTAAAAAAATATCTTGGTGAATTCATAACCTTTTCACATTATAACTTTCTTTGAGGGAGCTTTGAGTCATTAAACTCTTCAGACATCTGGTTCCTGTCACCACCACTGTGAACAGTTCTGACTCGGTAAGTTTCTCTATAATTGAGCATTTTACACCAAACCACTCTGAACGACTCTGATTACATCTTTTAATTATGCAGATATTTTGAAAAATCAGTGGAATTGCTGTTTATGTGATCTCAAATAGACCTGCAGGGGTCAAAACTCAAGCCAGAAAAAGCTATTAAAAATGGCAGCTCTCGATATTGTAAAATCGCTCTCTTGAAGACCTAAAAAAGGGTGAAAAGACTGAAAATCTAAATCGTAATTCGAGTGAAAAATCTAAAATTTCTATTTGAGTGCAATTTTCAAATTGCAAGAGATGCAGTTTTTTTAAATTATAGTCTATATTATCAACAACATTGTCTGAAGTTTTAAGAGGGGAAATTTAACCTAAACACAGAGCTTGTGAACTGCCTATTGATGAGTTAGACCAATGAGAGGCAACCAAACATCCATGTGTTGTGACATCACAACCACAACGTACCGGCATTCTGGCACACAACATTCTGGGGTTGAGCCTCAAACCAGAAAAAATGGATATTCTGGTCTTCTTTGTCAGAAATAGGCATAAAATTAATATTTTTTAATTTATAGAAATTCTTCACAATTTAAATCCCAACATTAGACAGAAAAATTGCACTTGGACATTTTTCCCAAATTGTTCAGCACTACTTGCTTATGTGGTTTCTGACACTGTATGACATACTGTTTTATAAACATGACAATAAACATGGACTAAAGTATGTAAATTAAAAATACTTTTTTAGGTTTGCAGTGTAGCTTAATTTATTTTTGTAGATAGCACCAGCAAACAGTATCATCAGGGTGATATTTATATCTGTATACTGTGTGAATTATGTTATTTTTCCACCTTTTAAGTACAACCCCATTTCCAAAAAAGTTGGGACTCTATATTTAAATGAAAATACTACTAAGACAACATATCAAATGTTGAAACTAAGAAATTTGATTTTGTTTTTTTGATAAATATTTGCCCATTTTGAATTTGATGCCAACAACATGTTCCAAAAAAGTTGGGACGGGGGCCTGTTTACCACTGAGTTTCACCACCTCTTCTTTAACACTCTGTAAGTGTTTGGGAACTGAGGAGACGCTGCTGTAGTTTTGAAAGGGAAATGTTTTTCTGTTGTTGTTTGATACAGGATTTCAGCTGCTCATCAGTTCAGTCTGGACTGCAGGCAGGTCAGTTTAGCACCCGGAATCTTTTAATACGGAGCAATGCTGCTGTAATACATGCAGAATGTGGTTTGACATTGTCTTGCTGAAATAATCAAGGCTCTCCCTGAAAAAGACGTCGTCTGGATGGCAGCATATGTTGCCAAAACATGTATATATCATTCAGCATTAATGGTGCCTTTACAGATGTGCACGTCACCCATGCCATGTGCACTAATGCCCCCTACACCATCATGAATACTGGCTTTTGAACTGTGCACTGATAACCAGCTGAGTGGTCTTTATCCCGGAGGACACAGTGTCCATGATTTCCAAAAAGAATTTCAAATGTTGATTCATCAGACTACAGGACACTTTTCCACTTCAGCTCAGTCCATTTTAAATGAGCTCAGGCCCAGAGAAGGTGGCAGCATTTCTGGATCCTGTTTATATTTGATTTCTTCTTTTTGTTTAAGAGTTTTAATCAGCATTTGTGGATGCAGCGATGAACTGTTTTCACAGACAGTGTTTTTCAGAAGTGTTTCTGAGCCCATGCAGTGATTTCACAGCAGAATCATGTCTGTTTTTAATGCAGTGCTGTCTGAGGGCCCAAAGATCACAGCCAGCTAATACTGGTTTTTGGCCTTGACCCTTACATACAGAGATTTCTCCAGATTCTCTGAGTCTTTTAATGATATTATGTACCGTAGATGATGAAAAGCAAAAGTTCTTTGCTGTTTTATGTTGAGAGACGTTTTTCTTGAATTGTTGCACTATTTGATGGTGCAGTCTTTCAGAGTGGTGAACCCCTCCTCATCATTACTTCTGAAAGACTCCGCCTCTCTGAGAGGCTCTTTATACCCAATCATGTTACTGATCTGTTGCCACTCAACTTTACCAGCCTTTTGTTGCCCCCGTCCCAACTTTTTTGAAATGTGTTGTTGGCATCAAATTCAAAATGGGCTTTTTTTTTCAAAAAGCAATAAAAGTTTCAACATTTGATTTGTTGTCTTTGTACTATTTTCAATTGAATATAGGGGTTAAATGATTTGCACATTTTTGCATTTTGTTTTGGTTTTTATTTACATTTTGCACAGCGTCTCAACATTTTTGGAAATGGGGTTGTGGATAAAACACAGCGTTTCAGTGTCCCAAGGTTGTGTATTGAGATCCAGTGGACCTTTGAGGAAAATCCTCTGGACTGTTACAGTCCAGGACTAGATTTAATCCCTCCAGAAAGCCTCTGTGTTGCTGAGTGAATCTCATTTTTGCTCATTACACTTATCACTTGCTCAGACAGTCCTATTTCTACATTGTTTGCTCTACATCAGTGCCACCTACTGGTCAGAGACTGTTCTGAACTGTTCCACACAGTCCTTTGTATGTTAACCCTTTAACATCCTGAGATTATTACACCCTTATTGCCTTATTATCTTTACTGCTTATTATTCACTAATTACTCAGAAAACAAAGCAAGATGTCTGATTCCTACTTAAGTTGTAGAAGCATGTAATAAATTTTGTGTTTGATGTAGATAATGTGTTAATTTATTTAACTCAGAAAATCAACAAAACATGCCGTTTTGACCGGGGTGTTTAAACTATTTTGCTGTACCAGCATTGTAAACAAATTCTTGAATCCACAAAAGTCATTGAAAATTTTACAATGCACTAAAGTAATTTTTGGAGACTACTACTACTACACTATTATTATTATTATTATTATTATTATTAATAATAATAATAATAATAATAATAATAATAATAAGAGCTAAAATAGATGGTTATATATTTTACAATGCATAATGAATGAATGAATGAATGAATGAATGATTGAATGAATGAATAATGCATTAATGCAGTTACAGTCAGACATTTTCCTTTTCAGTTGGACCCATAGTCATTCTTAACCACTGGGCTCGACTCCACACAGGTCTGTAGTTCTGCCCAGAGTGGAACAGCACCAGAACTTCCCCTATAAAGCTTCTGGTCACAGTTCTGCCGTCTTATGCGTAATGATTTGGTGCAGTTGTTCGGCCAAAAATCTAATGTATAGAGTTTTCCCTCCTAATCCTAAATGTAGCTGATCAGCCATGACGTGTTTGGTGTCTGACGTTTCCTTCTTTAGTGTTACACCGGAGCTACAGTGCTAGTTAGATATTAAAACAGACAAAATAAAAGATAAAAACTTGAAAGCTGAATTTTGTTTGTACAGTTGCTCACGTTTAGAGATAACAGTGAGTCATACAGCGTCAGAAACCACAAAATCAAGACTATTAGAGAAACTGAACACCTCCACACAGAGGTGTAATTTTAGGACCGTCCACTAGGAGGCAGACTCACACTGTTTATTTCACAACATGGCCTTAGAATGTGCACGGAAATGGGCTTTATTTCATAAAGTGGGGCTGGAACATGCTGTAGATAGCATATACTGGTCTCACAGCTCTTTAAAACATGCAAGGCTGCATCTCTGTTTTCACCAGTTAGACCTGATTATATTGCTTTATACTGCAGTGATGGCCTTCAGACCACCAGGACTACGTCACCATGCAGACTGACCATCTCAGTCTCTCAGTCAGTAAAAGGTGCAGGACCTGTTCAGTGACGAGGCTGGATTTGTGAAGACAGACACTCAGGGTTGCTGTAAGTGTGTTACAGCTCTGCACACCAAAAACAGCAGTGTTCAACTGTGATGAACCCTTAGCAGTTTTGCTGCATAGCTATTTATGTAATTGTGGAATTACACTTATTCAGTTACATATAGTCACATATTGAATTACATTTTGCTGCTGTCAGAACAAAAATTTGTATCTCCAAAATGGTAACTTTACAGAAGAAAGACAAAACATACTCTACTTTTAATGTAAGTCAATGGAACCAGACTTTTTCCCAAGTTATTTTGGGCTGCTTCTTTTAGTCCATTCATCATGAAATTTACACATAATGTAAAGGAAAACAGGCATTTTCAAATTATAGCATAAACTGAAAAACAACAAAAATGGACATACAAGGTTTTGTTTCCGACAGCAGCGATGTACACCAATCAGACATAACATCATGACCACCTCCTTGTTTCTACACTCATTGTCCATTTTATCAGCTCCACTTACTATATAGGTGCACTTTGTAGTTCTACAGTTACAGACTGTAGTCCATCTGTTTCTCTGATACTTTGTTAGCCCCCTTTTACCCTGTTCTTCAGTGGTCAGGACCCCCATGGACCCTCACAGAGCAGGTACTATTTGGGTGGTAGATCATTCTCAGCACTGCAGTAACACTGAGGTGGTGGTGGTGTGTTAGTGTGTGTTGTGCTGGTACGAGTGGATCAGACACAGCAGTACTGCTGGGAGGTGGTCATAATGTTATGTCTGATCGGTTTATATATCCGATTCTAATTGTTGACCGGTGAACATGGCAACAACATAAAGGATGTTTTTTCTTTACAACATTAACTTGTCATCTAATTCAAATCCTAATCTTCTGCTTACAAACACAAACGTGGTGCAGATGAAACTTTCAGGATCTGCCCGTTCCTCACAGTTCCTCCACTGTGAGCTGTGAGTGAGGAATGATGTCGTGTTACCGTCAGTGAAACATGCAGCTTCTGTGGGTTAAAACTGGAGCCCATTTATTCAGCGTTAAACTGACTGGTCTTTAAAGTGGATGAGGAAATTTCAAGAATGGAAATTTTGACTAGGCTTCAGTGAGGAAGTCAGTGAAGCGTTAAAGAGCCCATATCCTACATTTTTTGGTATTTTTATTGTTTTCCCTGGAGTTCGCTTAAGACATTTCTGTGGTTTTATGCTCCAAAAACAGCCTTAATTCATTGACCTTCACTGACATGACTGATTTCCAACCTGTCTGTATCCCTCACAGTTCAACAGGTTGTTTTTGTTACTGTCCTTTCGGACTAATATACGTAAACGCGCTCTCTTGTGATTGGCCGCCCTGTATTGTGCCTCATTTAAAAATCAGTCAAGGCTGAAACACTGCTAATAATGTCAGAATGAGTGGGTGGAGCCAAACTGCTCTAGGCTGAATGGGTGGAGATGTGAATGCAGTGCATTTTTGTGACATCATAAAAACAGTAAGTTTAATTATGTCTCTGCAGCTTAGTTTTAATATGTGGGCTGGAAAGTGTGACACGTTTTGAAACTGTTTAAATGCTTACAAGCTCTTATCATTAAAGAAATAATAATAATAATAATTTCTGAGACACAAGCCCTTTAATATGTTGTGAAAAGTTATAGTCTCTCCATTTGCTCTCTCTGCGGACGCTCTGAGGTCTCGGGTTGCTGATGGCTCTGAGGTCTGGAAAACGACTGTTTGAGAAAGTGCTGCGCTGCAGCTCAGCCCGCTACGATTTATTACAGCCGGAGTTCAGTCCGCTGCCTTCGTTCTGAGCGGTTATTGAAAACTCAACGGAGGTGAAACTATGAAAGATGTGTTCAAGCTTCGCTAAATAAACCCATCATCAGCACCACTCAGGAAGGCCCTTCTCCACTTTACTGTTCTCCTCTGGGAAAGACTTGATTTAAGAGCAGGTCTTCATACCAGTCCTTTTAACGAGCTCATTAGAAAGACTGCCACCCTGTCATTAGCCTCATTCATTAGCATACATCATAGTAATGCACTTTTAGCTAAGTGTGTTCTGTATGGTGTGTAAATGTAGTGTCTACATACCATAAACCAGTGCAGCCCTTTGGAAGTTTAAAGTAGTTTAACCCCTATAAACAAGACAGACATTATAGAAAAGTAAACTTGCTGCATTCTTTAGCTAGCACTAATCCACAACCCACTAATCTGGTGCTGAGAAATACATAAAGTTTAGTGGTCATTTAAGACCCTCCCTCAGTCACGAGCTCACCCAATAGAAATTTATAATCTGCATTAGCCTGTCTTCTGTGGCCTGTAGGGGGAGCCATTCAGCAGAGCTTGTATGAGCTCGAAATGATTTTCTCAGTGTCTGATAATAAATATGTTTGTAGCACCACTCTAACCCCTCTGAGACCACCTTGCAACCCCCAAGGGGGTCCTGACCACAAGGTTAAGAACCCCTGGTATGAACAATATTATGGCCACATTTGGTTCTATATAGAAACATTTAAAAAAAAATTATTCAAAGGTGGAGTCATGGAGTCTTTGGATATAATAATAATAATAAAAATTAATAAGAATAATAATAATAGATGCAATAGAGCAGTGGTTCCCAACCTTTTGCAACTTGTGGCCCAAACAACTGACCACAAAAGATTCTGTGACCCAAAGAAGATGCAAATAGAGCAGGGGGTCCCAGCTTTTATTAGTATTATTTTTATTATATCAATGACTGTTGTATATGGATCTTTGAAGTACTTTTTTAAATGGGTCTACATAGAACCAAAATAGATATTATACTGTTTATAGAACCTACATTTATACAAGTCTATAAAAGGTTCTTTAAATAATAATAATAATAATAATAATAATAATAAAATTGTCAGGTATTATTATTTTCTGACCCGCTTCATGGAATGGCAGATGTTTTTGGGAGCTACCATTAGCATTTATTTATTTATTTATTTATTTATTAATTATCCGTTACTATGACTGTTGAATATGTTCTTTAAACAATGTTTTAAAATGGTTCTACACAGAACCAAAAATGGTTGTTTTGTTGTTTATACTATGTAGAATCTACATTTATACTAGTCTATGAATCACTGAGTGGTTTCAGCCTAGATTACGTCTCTGATCTGTACAGAATCTGAACTGAGCAGGTCTGTTAGATCTATTGATAAAGGTCAGCAAGCAGAGCCCAGAGTCCAAACTAAACATGGTGAAGTAGCATTTAGCCCTTATGCTATACAACCGGAACAAACTGCCTGAAGAGCTTAGATCTGCTCCAAACGTGGAGCTTTAAATGAAGGATAAACACATTTCTCTTGTGATTCTGTTCATGATTGAGCTCTACGGTTTGTATTTCACTCTGACTGCACTTCACATTTTCATTTTGATGTTCCTTTTCTGCTCTTATTTATGTGAAGCACGTTGAATTGCTTTTGTGCATGAAATCTGTTATATTAATAAACCTGCCTTGCTGGATGTCAGGCTGAAGAGAGGACAGTTAAGGGTGGACGTCTGGCTCAGTTCAACAGGTTTAGATGTGTATTCAATATGTTTAGCCTTGAAGTCATGGCGTTTGTTTGGATCCAAATCTTTACTGGAGCATAAAACAATAAGCTGTAGTTGCTTGTATTTTTTCAGTTTGGTGGCTGCTTCACTTGAAGACAGTGACCTTTTAGTGATTGTACCTTTTGAAGGACGCTGTTTGTAGCCATTTATCCAAAGTGGATGAGCTCCGTACGGTCGAGATGTGAAATCCTTAACTTTGACTTGCACTGACAATACAATCATAGCTACCTAGCATTTTGGCAAACCAGTCAACAAGCTCAAACAAAATATGATGATTTATTTTTGCAAATTATCATAGCAGTTATCGCATCAAATTTGTCATATTAAAAATATACAGGGTGATTCGAAAAGATTCATCTGATTTCAAAGCACCATATTTTCACAACCGTGAGGCGCAGAGGAACCAATCACAATCCAACTGAAAGAGGGGGTCATAGAGTTTCTGACTGTCAGTGGAAGATGGCTCCCTTCAGTCTGAGAGGAGATGCGACCCCTGAGCAGAAAGCGTTCTGCGTTCTCCACTTCAATAAGAGTGAATCCGTCATAACTGTGCAGTGTGATTTTCGTGGGCAGTGAAGCTCCAACAGCTCAGAGCGTTCGGCGTTGGTTCCACAACACTGGATGATCTCCGAAATCGCACTGAAAGAGCCGTGAGTGCAGCGACACAGACCAATAGAAAAGCTCCAAAAGTACTTGAAAAGAATTCTTTACATTTACTTTACATTAATCGTAAAAAACATTTCTGTCTTATCCTGTAAAGTTTCCCTTTTAGAGATACATGTTTTTCTCTGGACAGCAGAGATATGGTCTTTAAAGTGCCATTCCACCCTAACCCTAGAGTTTCATATGTTCTATATTGTGTGATGTAGTATTCTGTAGCACAGCATTATACAGTCATATGCAAAATGTTGGGTGCCCCTCTCAGATTCCATATTTTGTTGCTTTTCGAAGTGGAAATAAGTTAACATTCCCACTACAGCAGGGCTGCACAGTCCTGGTGCTGGAGGTCTACCACCCTGGAGAGCATAGGCCTAACACACTGGCGCTGTTCAGATGCCCCGAAGTCATTTATTACCTGGATTAGGTGTCTCAGATTAGGGGCGGAGCTAAACTCTGCAGGGTGGTAGATCTCCAGGACCAGAATTGGCACCCAAACCTTCGCAAATGAAATTTGTATTCTGAGAAATGGGGACAAACTGAGGTAAGACACTTAGATATCCAGCTACCTTGCTAACTTTAGCTTGGACCTTCTAGTCCACCTTATCTGGCAAGTCAGTTCTGATGATTCTCTGTATAATGATGATCTGAAGACATTACCACAGTCATATCACACTCTATAAGATTCAGCCTCGTAGCTGGAACATGAGCTGTCTGCCTTCCTTTTGTATTCACCAGATAAAATCCCAAAACTCCACCAGAAATCCACCTCAAAGTAAGTGTAGTTCAAAAATACAACAGTACCTCTGATGGAAGTTCTCCTAGTCTAGACATGTTCTTGATTTGTTTATATCTTCTTAAACTCTCCTCTAAAGGCTCTTCATATATCATGATCCTCATATGTTTCATATCTAAATGCTCCATTATCTTCATCACTACTTTCCAAACCCGCTGCAGCAGCTTCAGCAGCTGTAAACTCTCTGCACGCCGTTTCACATGAGTCTCCGATGTGGACTGAATGAAGAATGAAGGGTTTCCGGCGTGATGGTCAGTCCTTAGTGATTTCCTGAGTGTCCATTGGTCAGTTTCACACAGAATGTAGACGGACACACGAACCCACCAGTTCCACACGGTGAGAGGCAGATGACGTGTATCTCAGCCCCTCATCATAGGCTCATAACTCCGGATGTGAGTCTCGTATGATCTCGTGATAAGATGGTGTGGAAAGGGCGACTCTACAGATTCAGGAAGTGTCTGAACTGGATTTCTGAGCTGGATCATCACAAAGACAAAGACACAGATATAGAAACAGAGAATTTGATGCACGGGTGAGTTTGTGGACCCCAGAGGGTTAAACAGGAAAATCTCACTCTACAGAATACCGTAAAATGTGAGTAAGCATGTCTGCAACAGATGGTAACGTTTCATTTTGGCCAGCGTCCCTTTAAATGTTTAAATTGTTCTGTGAGTGGATCTGTAATGTTGGCCTCTATTAAAGAACCCCTGAAGATCCACTTTTTTCATTGTAGATTTAACAATTTGCCATTAATTGTAAATCAGAAGAAAAAGAGATTTTCAGCACTGATGTCTGTGTATTTAGAGGAATGTTCACATTTTCCAGTTTCTCATTCATGTTTTGATATTTTTCACAGAGACGCTGAAGGAATTAGCATCAGTTCTGAGGAAATTGCTGAAGAGACATTTTTTCCCGTTTGTTTTCCCCCTCTGTCTTTTTTCTCTGCTACTGTGCGTCTCTTAGCTCTTGTAAGTCGTCAAATGAAAAACTGATCAAATTCCAGCCTGCTGGGGTGTTTCAGTTCAGCAGAAGGTTAGTCTGACTTTTTATTCATTACTACTGTACTTTGCACACACATCACTGGCTCATA
The DNA here is from genome assembly GCF_904425465.1 of Colossoma macropomum. Taxonomy (NCBI): domain Eukaryota; kingdom Metazoa; phylum Chordata; class Actinopteri; order Characiformes; family Serrasalmidae; genus Colossoma; species Colossoma macropomum. The sequence continues at coordinate 304,556 of NW_023494790.1, forward strand.
CAGAACTGCTCAACAGTACCGAAGCCTACCTGACCACTTCACATACAGCAGGACAGTTCATACAAAACATCCTCCCCTTTTCATGCAAATACATCACCGAAGACACTGTATGTCAAAAAGATTGTAGACACTGTTCAGAGAATGATCTTTGTGTGTTATATTGCTTGCATGGATCAGCAACATTGATTAGTGGGGTCTTGGAAATGTGTAAATGAGAAAAAACAAATCCTGAAATCATACTAAACATATGTACTAAACCCTACACTATACACTGTCAATATACATAAATAAAAAATAAATTAATTAAAAAAATCATGACTGCCAGATAAAAGCCAGTAACAGTAAAAGTTTGTTTTCTCAATGACGGTAAAAATCTGTAAAATTACAGCTATTTAATTCTTAGATTCTGAGAAATACTGCATTTTACTGTAATTCAACAGTTTCACTAGTTCAGCTATTTATTCTGATATACGGTGTTTTACCACAGTAACAGCAACAACCAATAAAAGAAATGCAAATTTCTGTATAATCAAAGTGGTCATTTGCTTTTGTGAATTTACATTTTTCTATTTCTATGTCTGTGAGTTTAACACAAGCAGTGTTAAAATGCTGCGTATGTATGTATTTATTTATTTATTTATTTTTAACTGATATTGACCACTACATTTTACAGTACTTTTACAGTGAAAACACTGTACAACTCATTTTAACCAGAGGGACAATTTAATACCTTAACAACTACGTCTTGGCTGAGCTTCTCAGCAGACAGCTAACAGGCTCCTCCAATAATATTCAGAATTAGGTTTTAAATTTAGACACGTACTGAATTAATGTAATGATATTCTGAGTGTGCCTAACAATGCCTGGTATTTCTGATTAAATCACTAATGTGTGACTTATTAATTTCAAATAATGCCTCTTGTACAAACAATGATAATTCAAAGTGCAGCTTAAAAGACACTTAAACTTGTTATACCAAGATAAATATGAACTACTGATCTAGAAAAGGAAATAATTAAGAACCAAAGAGGATCAATCCAGCAATCTGAGAACAACATTCTATAACAAGCAACTATGAGGATTTTTGTTATTTCACCCTTTACAGTGCGCAATAACATCAAAGGAGTTCAGGAGAAAGATTCAGGAAATGTTTACAAATCTTGTACAAATTAATGCCTGTGATCTTTGACCCCTCAGACGGCACTGCATTAAACTGGCATGTTTCTTTAATGGATATCACTGCATGCGCTCTGTAATACTTTGACAAACTCTTTGTCAATAAACTCCATAAACACTACATCCACAAATGCAAGTTAAGACTGTACTGTGCACAGTGGAAGCCATATGTTAACAGTGTCCAGAAACACCGCCGACTTCTCTGGGCTCAAGCTCATCTGAAAAGGACTGATGATTAGTGAAAATGTGTGTTGTGGTCTGATGAGTCAACCTTTCAGATTGTTTATGGAAATAATGAACGTCATGTTCTCTGGGCCAAAGACGTAAAGGAACATCCAGATTGTTACCAGCATAAAGTTCAAAATCCAGCATCTGCCATGGTATGAGGGGTTATTAGAGGGTAACCTGCACATCTGTGGTCGCACCATTAACAGTGAAAGACATTTACACATTTTGGAGTGACACATGCTGAACATCCAGGCTTATTTCAGCAACAACATAATCAGAGATTAATAATCTGCCTGTCTGCAGTCCAGAACCATCTTACATTGAAAACATGAAGAGAAAAATATGAAGGCCCCATATGGTTGCACAGCTGAAGACTTGCGAGAAGATGGCAATAAGGAATAGCAAAAAAGCTGCTTTCCAATCTGGATCAATTGGTGTCATTAATCCCACAAATGTTAAAAGGAAACAAAGGCAGTGGTGAGAATGCTCCCCATCAACTTTTCTGACATCAAATTTGGAATAAATATATTTTTTCCAAAAAAAGAGTGTGTTTTTATACTGTTCTCAACAGAACACCATCCAAACTTTTCTGGAGCTTATATGTAAAACATGCTCATGTGGGCCAGTTCAAACAAAACACACCAAAGAAAATGTTTTTCATTTTCTTTCTTGTCTGTCTTTATCATCTTAACTCGTACTATCCCAAGCCAGCTTGTCAGTGATGATGGGGTCTTCAGTGTTTCTGCCAGCTACACGCTCACTGATGATGATGTGTTGATGCTGGGCTGAACAGAGATGCTTTGTGCAAGTCTAAGCAACTGATGCCTACCAGACTCATCATTACCATAAAAAAACATGCATCAGGCAGAGCACATCTGCTGAACGGGCTGCATTTGCTGTTGTTGACTTCTCCATAGTGACAAATGACTTTTGTGTGGATGCAGGACCGCTGCGTGTTTTGGTTGCATGTTTTCTGTAAATCACACTTGCTTGACAGGACGCCTGCCAGATATATATAAATGCCTTTACCACATAATGTTCAGTTGTTGCAGTGATAAAAAGTCCAGACACCATGTTGCTATAGTAACGAAAAATGTTTTTAAACCAAAGCTCATACCCCACCAATTAGCATCTCGCTAACTGCATGCCTAAGTCTTCACACACTCACCTCAAACAGTGTGGAGTTGTTTAGTATCTCTAGCAGACTAAAGTGTGGTTTATCATACTGTACAATACACTGTTATCTATGAAACTATAAAATATAGACAAAATTCAGACTTTTTTATAGCTAAAAAGCCTGTAGCTCCAGTGTATAATATATATTATATATATATATATATATATATATATATATATATATATATTAACATCTGCTTTCATTTTATCCATAGTCAATGCATGACTGAGATTATTATTATTATTATTGTTATTATTACTATTATTATTAGTCACCAAAAATGATTTAAGTGCATCTAACCGGTCATTCACACATTATGAAAATTTATTTGAAATGCTGGTCAGAGAAAGTGTGGGCACGCTGGTCACCTGACATGTTTTGCTTTCTGTCCAGTCATATCTTATTTTTCTATGAAAACATTCAAGCAAAAACAAATAGCTTCTTTAGTTATGATTTTTTTATTAAAGTCTGCTCTAAACCTCTAATTATTATTTTAGAATGACTGAAATGAGCTGGAATATTAACTGAGTATAAATACAACTTGTTTTTTTCTTTACAAACTTATTATTTTGTTTATGCAAACGGTTTATGATTTATTCCTACATTTCTAACAAACCTTTAGGTTATTAATTTATGCGAGTTTGACACAATATTTGACACAAGAGTTTAAAATGGCTTTTAAACAGTAAAAATCCTTTTTTATGGCCTTTTAGATTCCGTATTTTCTCAAAAGGAACTCATTTCTAATTTATTTCATTCTCACTTGAGTGAGGACAGTTATGTCTCATTAATGTACGGAAACATGGATTAATAATTGATGGATTATTCATTTGGCCTATTTTACTATGAAGTGCAGAATAATCAAATAGAAAATCTGTAAATGGATATTGATAATAAGTGAATCAGCCTGCAGTTTAAGGGGTTAAAGGGACCTTGTCAAGTAAAATGATCCTCCTTTATTGCTGGACAAGGTTCCTGCTTTCAAGAAATACTGCTTGGAGGAAATTAAACTGCGAATACAAAAGAATAATCTCACTTAATGTAGGAGTGGAGGAATATTCATAAACCCAAAGTTCTGCATAAATAAAATAATAAGTTTGTTAAGAAGAAATAGTTTGTATTTATACCCAGTTAATATTTCAGAATGCAGTAAAAGAAGGAACACATTCCTTCCACTGGATCCCAGTCTGTTCAGAATAGGCTTTAAGGAGCTGTTACTGCTCTATAATGTCTGAATGGTCAGGAGCAGCGTATTTATCTGACCTGCTGCAGCGATGTGAGCCGAGCAGAACTCTCAGATCATTAGGAACTGGTCAGTCAGTCCTGCTGAAGGTGAAGACTAAACATGGAGGAGCAGCGTTTAGATACTATGCTGCTCTTAAATAGACGCCGTGGACAGAGAGCATTAGAAGAGCTGACACTGGACACTTTAAACCAGCCTGAAAACGATCCTGTTAGAGCTTTCAGCTCAGTTTAAACACGGTCAGCGTTTCTAGACTCTTTTCCTCTGTAACGACACTTTTTTATCCTAATCTAACTTTTTAATTTTTTAACTATCCTAACTTGATTTTTAATGTAATGATTTTCTCTTTTAAATCTATTGTTTTAATCATGTTTTACTTTACTTTTTTAAGCAACTCTGTATTTTCTCATTTGTGAAGTACTTTGTATGAAAGGTGTTATATAAATAGACTTGCCTTGATAAAACCTTTAAAACCCCATTTTTGACTTTTTTTTATGTATTTTATTTATAACATTTTTTACAGTGTTTGAAAACTACACTTTGCTTCATATGAAAATTTTATGATGAATGGACCGATAAATATGGTCCACAATTTTGTAAAATTTTCTTACATTACTTTACATTGAAATTTACTGTTTAACTTACCTTTTTAATTCTCTTGTGATGTTAACATTTTCTGAGGTATCCTGTGGGAGGTCCTCTGGGAGTATGGGGTGCTGGGGCTACTCCTCCGGGCCATTCAGTCTCTGTACTCTCAGAGTGAGAGTTGTGTCCGTATAACCAGAGTAGAGCCGCTACTCCTCCACATTGAGAGGAGCCAGTTGAGGCATCTAATCTGGATGCTTCCTGGACGCCTCCTGGTGGGGGTTTACCAGGCACAGCCTACTGGGATGAGGCCCCGGGGTCATCCCAGGACCCACTGGAGGGATTATACCTCCAAGTTGGCCTGGGAGCGGCTCGGAGTCCCCTGGAATGAGCTGGAGGAAGTTGCTGGGACAGGGACATCTGGGATTCTTCTCTCATGACTGCTACCAGAACCCTATCTGGATTAAGTTAAGTGACCCTTATTAGTCTCACAACAGGGGAACTTTCACCTCCACATTTGACCCATCTGTGCAGTGAAACACCACATACACACTAGTGAACACACACACTAGGGGGCAGTGAGCACACTTGCCCAGAGCGGTGGGCAGCCCTATCCATGGTGCCCAGGGAGCAGTTGGGGGTTAGGTGTTTTGCTCAAGGGCACTTCAGTCACGTACTGTCAGCTCTGAGGGTCGAACCCGGTCACAAGGCTGGTTCCCTAACCTCCAGCTCACGACTGCCCTAAGTGGTTAAAGATGATGATGATGATGATGATGATGATGATGATGATTGTTAACATTTTGGAGTCATTGCCACATTTTAAAATGCTTTCACTTGGCAGGTTGTTGTTTACTGCAGGAGACCTGGATTCTATCTAAAGCATATGCTCTGCTGTTGAAGTCTCAGCTCATACAGCACTGAGACGTGTACAGTACTGCATTGTAAGCATCTCCTACTGAGCCAACCTTGCATATCATTACTCCTGCAAACACTTTCTGGCGTGACTGCGCTGCACGTCTGCCAGCGTTTCTAACTGGTCTGAAATGTATCTGTGTCGGTTTGAATGGTGCACCATGGAATCAGATACTGTGGGACAATGTTTAAAAACAACAATTTCCATGGTCCTTAAATCAACACACTCACAAGGGCAGTAAGTCTCTCCCTCTCTCTCTCTCTCTCTCTCTTTTCAGACTGATTTCCTGCGCCATAAAGCTGGTAGACAGATGAAAATCCCAGATGAAGAGGAACTGCTTTGGTAGAAATGTGCTGCTCTAGTGTCTACAGTGACCCTTGGTCAGGCCTTGGTCACATGTATGTGGATTAGGGCTGTCAAACGATCAAATAATCAATCACAGTTAAGCACATATTTCTTATTAGCTCATATTTGACCCTAAAGAAAGCTTTTGTTCCAGTTATAAAGCAGTGCATTCTGTGGTAGTGAAACATTAAGCCTCATCTGATTGAATTTATACCTGTAATAATCGGGACTTTCCATGATTAGAGTTCAATTTACATCCCATTACCTTTTTAAAAGCACAATGGGGATTTTGGGCTCTCTCACCTCCCCGACAATTTCTCTGTGAAATATATGAATTAAAATCCTCTAATAACACCATAATCGAGACGTAATTTGGTTCATTTTGGTAATTTGGTTGATTTTCATCAATAATTTATTTATTTTTAACAAAAGAGTCCTTTTAAACTGTATCCCACATTTTATGAGCAAACCTGCTCCCCTTGTAAAAAATAGAATATTCAATTTTTTTATTTATTATAGAGTATGCATGAATTTGCATCTTCCTGTTTTCTGCAGAATGACCATCAGACAGGTCAGTTTTCTCATTCTATTTTCTCTATTGACTCACAAAACTTTGATTTGGCTGGATTATTCTTAAAAAAAAAAAAATAATATATGTTAACTAAATGATTATTAGCAGGTAAAGCTGACCACTCATGAATGCTGCTAATTTTGGGCCTGTTGCCCATTTTTTAACCTTCAGTATTTTTTTTAATGAATATGAAACAAAACTGGCTCTAAACAAAGATTTTAATGAAAACGTGTTGATTAAAACAGTCTTTCCACTTCCCTTCTGCTCTACACTGTGTTTTTCCTGCATGTCCACTCAGTGGGGGATGCGATCTCTGTGTCCAACCCTGTAACAACCCTGTGTGTCATTCATGGTGTTAATAGCGCATGTTGTGTCTGATTCGACAGCCTGAGGTGGGAAAATAACACTTTCTGAAAGTTAAGCTCTTACTTTGATTACTATTGTGTCAAAAACACCAAAGAAAAAGAGTAATTTTATGGACTTTCAAGGCATAAAATAAAAAATAAAATAAAATAAAACTCTATTCACAGAAATTCCCAATTGAATAATTTTTTTTTCATTTTATTAATGATCATAAAACTTCCTCAGATACTCAGATACAGAGTCCTGAAGCTTACTCAACACAAAACTCAACACTCACTTTCAAAAAGACACATTTAACGTTTAAAAAGCTTCTAAAAAGAGTGCGTTTTTCAAAAAGCTCCACTTTCAGTGACCTTAAAATGACATGTGGACGGCCAAAACACGGAGAAAAAAACTACATTCTTTCACCAGTCATGTGAAAAATTGGAGAGACAGCAGGTCTGTTCTGTGAGAAAGACCTAAATTGCTTACATCTGCAATCACGCGTCAGCAGGACTGCACTTGATGGAGGGATTGAGGGATGGAGGGATGGGGGGCGCTGAACTGCATGGTTTAGGCCAAGCATACTCCAACAAAAGACTTCCAAAATCCTCCATTCACACATTTAATGACTCTTTTCCATGAAAAATACATGAAACAGGAATGATGAGGGTGCTGTTCACTGCAGTCTGCTCTCTAGTATCTGAGATCAGACACAGTGAAAAGACTGTGGCTCTTTTCTGATGACGCATCAGACGCTGGAGTTGATTCCACAGCTCCAGCTGTGCCTTAATTCTTTTCTGCCCAGAACACCTGACCGCTGCTCCTCCTCACGGCTGTGGTTTGTGTTTCTGAGAGCTCAATGTCTCATCATCCTGCAGCTTATGTTCACTGTGGAGCTCACTGTACAGGAGCTAAGACTAAAGACTAGAGGTAAACTCCAGCCCAACTGATAATCTCTCAAGAGTCCCAGACCAGGATCACCAGAGCCTGTGACCATTTTACATTCACCCCCAGAACCGGGGCAAGACAAGTTTAGTTCTAGAGCTCCTTTCCTACACTGTGGTCATTCAAAGTGCTTTAGAAATGAGAAAAAACAAAATAAAATAAAAAACAGAAGAATAGAAATTAAAAACCTGATAAAAACAATAGATTTAAAAGAAATTAAACATTAAATTAAAACTCAAATTAAAGACTAAATTAGTATAATAAAGTCTTTATAGGAGAGAAGTGCAGCAGAGCTAACAGTGTTTAAACTGAGCTGAAAGCTGCTCAAACAGATTTTCTGCCCAGATTTTAAAGTGTCCAGTGTCGGCTCTTCTAATGCTCTCTGTCCACTGGGTCCATTTAAGAGCAGCACAGTATCTAAACGCTGCATCTTCATGTTTACCATAGATGTCGAAAAGCAGAGTTCTTATTTTATGTTGAGAAACGTTATTCTTGACTTGTTGCCCTATTTGATGGTGCAGTCTTTCACAGAGTGGTGAACCCCTCCTCATCTTTACTTCTGAAAGACTCCGCCTCTCTGAGATGCTCTTTATACCCAATCATGTTACTGATCTGTTATCAATCAACCACCAGGTGTTTTTTTAGCATTACACAACTTTACCAGCCTTTTGTTCCCCCCGTCCCAACTTTTTTGGAACGTGTTGTTGGCATCAAATTCAAAATGGACAAATATTTTTCAAAATACAATAAAATTTCTCAGTTTCAACATTTGATTTGTTGTCTTTGAAGCATTTTCAATGAAATATAGGGTTTAAATGATTTGCACATCATTGCATTTTGTTTTTATTTACATTACACAGCGTCCCAACTGTTTTGGAAGTGAAGTTGTAGAATTGATTATGCTACAATTATATTCCCTGACTAAAGGTACTGAGATGTACCCTTGAGGGAACCACCCCAGTGACAGTTTAGTACCTTTTTTCTGAGAGTAAGAACAGCTCAGCATGTTTGCACTGAAGTCCATGTAGTTACTGAACAATAAGGCTCAGTTTGGTCTAAGTCTGGGATTGTATTCGCTGTGTTCAGCTATTTAGGGTTAATTAGCTGAATACAGTGCCGTAAAGCAGAGGAATCACTGAGGAGCTGCAGCGTAGCCTTCAAATCCAAATCCAAGCTTTTTTCCCATCAGTCCCTGGTTCACTGAACAATTTCAGCAGCCTCTCGGCCGCTGTGTCGATGTGTCTGACCAGGTCAAAAATGCGCGTGGGTGGACAGTCTGCAGGATCTCACCCTCGAGGACTGTGGGCCGAACACCTCTGTCCAGAACTGTACAGGGGCTCCGCAGAATTAGTGTTGAATTGCTCTGTAATAAAGTTGAAGCTCTAATTAAGGCAAATAAACATCATCGCTTTACGGCTGACCAGGAAACACCAGTGGAGCCCTCGGGCAGTTTATATGTCTCCTCTATTCCTGCTTCCAGCAAACCTGAGGCAGCTGACCAGTGTTCTACCACACTTAGTTGCCTGATGCCTGATACCTGTCAGAGATCCTTCCTTCAAAATGAAAGTTCCTACATGGTTCTAGGCTGGAGTGAGGGAAAACTTTACATTAGTATAGAACTTTTTACATTATGTGGAGTTTCTATGAACTTTGGAAAGGTTCTTTGTTCTCACAGGTCTCATTTACAAAAATGATTCTTTACAGAACCAAAAATGGCTCATCTAAAAGAACTGTTTTACTTCTTTAAAGAACTGTTCCTTGAATTGTTCTTTAGGGAACCAAAAGTGGTTCTTCTGTGATAAAGTTCAGGTGACCCATCCATTAAAACATCCATCCATCCATCCATCATCTAAACCGCTTATCCTTCTGGGTCGCGGTCCATTAAAACATTCTTTAGGAAACCAAACATGGTATAACTACACAGAACCCTAAATTATTCTTCAGAGAACCAAAATTCATTCTTCTGTGGTAATGCTTTAAAAAATCCTTTTGGTTCTTTAAACAACTATCCATTGAAATGTTCTTCAGAGAACGAAAAGTGGTCCTATGATGACACCACTACAAAGATGCTTTTCGTTTCTTTAAAGAACCGTCCATTACAATATTCTTTAAGGAACCAAAAGGGGTCTTCAATGGCAACACTCTAAAGAAACCCATTGTTTCTTTAAGGAACCATCCATTGAAATGTTCTTTAAAGAACCAGAAGTAGTTAACTTATAGAAATACCCCAAATAACTTATTTGGTTCCTTAAAACAAAACAAAAAAAAGTGAAACATTGCTAAGGAACCAAAAATGGTTCTAAAATGGCAATGCTCAAAATAGTAATTTTGATTCATTAAGAACCATCCTTTTAAATGATCTTTAGGGAACCAAAAGTGGTTCATCTCTGGCAATGCTCTAAAGAACTCATTTGGTTCTTTAAAGAAACACTGAAATGTTCTATAGAGACCCAAAAGTGGTTCTGTTATGGCAGTGATCTAAAAACAGCTCTTGAATAGAACTATCCATAATAATAGAACCACTTTTGGTTTCCTAGAGAACATTTCAATGCATTCAAATGTTGTTTAGGGAACCTAAAGTGGTTCTTTGATGGCAGTCCTCTAAAGGTTCCATTGGGCACCTTTTATTTTTGGGACTGTAGTTGTAGTTTGAAATCGTCTCAATCTTCCAAAGCTTGAGGAGGAGAAAACTTTGTTATTGGCTCCAGTGTGTTTTGAAAAGTAGAAGGAAGTACAGTCTGCGCTGGATCAGCAGCGAGAGATGATATATCCACTGTTTAGATTTCTAGGTTTCCTGCCAGCTGTAGTTCTGAACTTCACCATGTCTGTATAGCTAGACGGCTAAATGTGCACATGCCAGCAGGGGGCGCGCCGGGTCATCGGGGTCTGTAGCTCCACTGTAGACGTTTTCCACCAACACCGGCTCCAGTGAACGAACATCTCCCCCCCGCTGAGCTCTCGCTCTCTCAGATACCGACAGCTTTAGAGGGAAAATGGAAACTGTTCCTCTGAAAGCGGCTGAAGCAGCAACTTAAACCACAGACTGCACGTTAACGTCAGTCAGCAGCGCTGAAACACTGACACAGAGCTTCTTTAACTCCGTATGATGAAGTTTATCCCTTTACTAACAGCACAAACCCATTTTCCTCTGTTCATCATCAGCGGACAAACCACTGAAACTGAGATGAGGCTGTTTTTGCCACTGCAGTGAGCTGTTCACGCTCTACTCATCACTGTTGCTATTGTTATTACTTTAGCAGAAGCAGCGTCACCTGCAACGAGAACTTCCAGTAGAAAAAATGCGGAAATGTGAAAAGGGCCTATAGTGAGAAGCAGAAAGTCCTAAACCAGCTATTAAGACTGAAACTTTGGAGGTGTGTCTGCAGATTCTTTGAGGAACTGAAAGTGAGTCTCCTGAAAAGAATGGAAGCTGGAATAAAGGTAATAACACTGAAACATCAGTGATCATATTTAGTTATTGAGGCTTTTGTGTAAGTTTCTGTTAAATATATGTTTCTACATGCTGAAAAAATTACGCTTAATGGCTGTTTTGACTGGCAGCTACTTGAATGAATGGTGGTCTCTGACTTTTACACAACACTTTTTGTTTGTTTTGTATTTTTGTCGTATAAATTTTTCCTCCCTAAATAATTCCAGCTGTGTGCAAACTGGACTGACTGGTATCTTATTTTTCATTGTTGCAGTAACGCAGCTGAGTTCCCTGCTGACACTGATTGTTCTGAGTGGGTTCGTGTGCTTTTGGACGGCTGTGATGACTTTAGCTGCTGTAATGGTTTGAGAGGTAAACAATAAATCGAGAGAGAAGCAAAAGAAGCCCTTCCTCCTGATTAGAAACACAGAGGCATCTTTTTGCTATTCACCACAGTTCCCCTTCACTGAGTTCTCATACTTTTCCTAAATTACTTCTGCCTCTGTTTTCATTTTCCTTGGACGCCTCCAGGAAACCCTTGGTGCGACTCCAAAACAGCTTCCTAATGCTAACTGTCAAAAATACCATTTAGCGCACCGCGTAACAAACGGTGATCCTCACCAGCGACCTTATAATGCAGGGTTCAGAGGACTGGAGGGTGATTCCAGCAGCAGACAGGCTCAACAACAATACAGAGAACTGGCAAAACAGACCCAGCTGCACTTACAGGCTTCAGCAGCCTGGAGAAATAAAGCTAATTCAGTCAAGCTTCTAATGAAATTTCATACTTTAGTAAACAGACATCAGTGACATGAAGGAGAAAGACTTCCAGAGGTGCAGTTTCCAACGGAATCTTGTCGAATATCAGTGAGGGAAACGCAGTGATTTCAGAGCTTAAACAATTCCCCATTATTGCTAGGGTGTTATAAGGTGGTATCCCAGGTGGTTATTAGGGAGTTGCTAGGTGGTTGCTGTGGTATCCAAGATTGGGCTTTGCTATGGTATTCCAGGTGGTTGCCAGGGTGTTGTTAGGTATTTGCTGTTGTATTCCAGGTGGTTGTAGGGTGTTGCTAGATGGTTGCTATTGTATCTCTGGTGGTTGCTAAGGTGTTGCTAGGTGATTGCTATTGTATCTCTGGTGGTGCTAGGGTGTTGCTAGGTGATTGCTATTGTATCTCTGGTGGTGCCTAGGGTGTTGCTAGGTGATTGCTATTGTATCTCTGGTGGTGCCTAGGGTGTTGCTAGGTGATTGCTATTGTATCTCTGGTGGTTGCTGGGGTGTTGCTAGATGGTTGTAGGGTGTTGCTATGTATTTGCTGTGGTTTCTCTGGTGGTTATCAAGGTGTTGCTAGGTGGTTGCCATGGCTTTTTTTAGGTAGTTGCTAGAGTGTTGCTAGGTAGTTTCTAATTTATGTCAGGTGGTTGCTAGGGTGTTGCTAGGTGATTGCTTTGTATCTCTGGTGGTTATTAGGGTGTTGCTACGTGATTGCTATTGTATCTCTGGTGGTGCCTAGGGTGTTGCTAGGTGATTGCTATTGTATCTCTGGTGGTTATTAGGGTGTTGCTAGGTGATTGCTATTGTATCTCTGGTGGTGCCTAGGGTGTTGCTAGGTGATTGCTATTGTATCTCTGGTGGTTGCTGGGGTGTTGCTAGATGGTTGTAGGGTGTTGCTATGTATTTGCTGTGGTTTCTCTGGTGGTTGTCAAGGTGTTGCTAGGTGGTTGCCATGGCTTTCCAGGTGGTTGCTAGAGTGTTGCTAGGTAGTTTCTATTGTATCCCACACAATTGCTACGGTGTTGCTATGTGGTTGTTATTGTATCTATCTCACACGGTTAATAGGGTGTTATTAGTGTACTTGTATGATTTTGTGTACTTTTGCCATCCGTTCATTCATATAGGCGCCTCCAATCTCATCACCTTTTTTTGATTTTATATGTTCACAGGCTAGAATTAGAGCCCGAACCTGATGGGACTCGACTACTTATGTTGAGTTTTGAGCTGGGTTTGAATGTCATTTCTCAGATGTGTGTCAGGCTTGGTTAGGGTTTAGATTTCACACTCGTCTTTTCGCAGCCTGCATTTCCTCCACCTTAGTTTCACTCCTCACTTTATTCTTCACTGCTTTTACTATTCAAATCATTTAGAGTCACGCACCAAGGACCAAAAAGAAAACAAAACACATAAAAAGAATCAGTTTGGGAAAGGACTTTTTAGTGCAGCCGAATGAACATTTGATTTGTTTGCTCAAATGTTTTGTATGGTCAGTGTGGTCTATTTAACATGTTCTGTGTACAGAAATAGATTTTTTGTGTTAAACAGGTGAAACAAACATTTTGCTACATCATTACTACACAGCATGAAGACAGCACGGAAAGTTTAGCCAGATAATCAAAAGTTTGAGATGCTGTTCAAAAGCGTTGTTTGACAAATACATTGTTTAATCAGGATTTAAACTTAGTTTTGGAGAACTGGGGCGGGGAGCAGGGGGCACATGATTACATACCATGCCCCAAAAGCCACCTTTATAGTACTGAGCAAATGGCAGCTGCCACAATATATATATATATATATATATATATATATATATATATATATACATACACATATATATATATATATATATATATATATATATATATATATATATAAAACTCTAGCTCTGATGCACTTGATCAAACGCTTTTAAGTTATTAGTTATTTATTAGTTATATCTATTAGTTAATATGTTAATGGGGATCTCCAGGAGTGGAATTCTCTATATGAGTTTTTGAGGTTACAAGCAGTTTAGCAGTTTCATTCAGCTTGAATACTGTAAATAAAATAATGCAAAACAAAAATAAATAGGTTTTGAACAAGGATAAACAAAAGTAACATGTTATATAAACACAAACCTTGATTTCTGCACTGTTTTACTTTTTTCAATGAAATTCCTGATATTTTATTTATTAAACTTTCAACAAACCTCCAGTTATATAGGCCACAGTTCAGTTTGATTAGACCAACATAACCCCTCAAAATCTCAATCTCTAGAGTCTGTGCACAGCATCAGCCAGGCCCCCTCTCCAAGATGCACCCAAATTGTAAACATCTAAAATGTCTAGTTCTGATCATGGCCAGTGGATCCCATGAGGAACATTTTTGTATTTCTATTGACTGCATTGAAATTGATACACCTTCAGTAAACACCAATACAATAATAACAGCCTCCAAAGATCAATTACCAATATAAATAAATTTAACCTGGTTTATCTGAGTGAAAAAGCCCTTATATTCTCTCTTTCTTTCTTACAGAATGTAATTACCTCTGTCCAGTCATGCTCGACACAGTGATCTCATTTTCCCTTCTGACATCAGCTTCGCCACAAAGTGGAGAACTTGTCCAAACAGAGAGATGATTGATCGGCCTCGCTGCGTGCGCTCGCAGAGTGTCAATAAGTAATAAATTCAGAGTTCATTTTTGCAGTGACTCAGGATCAAATGTAGTCATATGTAAACACAAGCCAGGCAGATTTATTTGTCCCACTCTGTGTAGTAATGGCTTTGTTGTCCCCTCCGCCTTTGCTTGGCCTGTTTCACTCCCAAGTCACATATTACTGGCCTGCCATGATATCTGAAGAGGAAGCAGCTCTTTTTGGTTGTTAGAAGGGAATAAGACAGTCTTCATTTCTCATAGTCATGGTACAGTCCACTTATACAGCCTCAAATCCAAAAATAAAAGGATGGGGCAGTATGTGATACGCTAATAAACACAGAAAGTAAATTCAGTTTGACCCATATTAAACAGAAAACAATACAAAACCCAATATTTGATGTTTCACAAATTTGATGCCTGCAAAGAGCATGTTTACCACTCACCTTTCCTTTTAACAGTAATTAATAATGATTTGGACACTGAAGACACAAATCTATCCCGTTTTAAAAGCAGAGTCTTTTGCAGAAAGCAGAAAGTCTTCAGCTGAGCAGCAGTATGAGGCCTTTGTAGTCGTATTTTGTGCTTTATAATGTGCTGCATGTTTTCAGGTCTGGACTGCAGGCAGGTCAGTCTAACACTTGCACTCTCTGATTACGCAGCTATGCTGCTGTAACACATGCAGGACGTGGCTTGGTGTTGTCAGGTTAAAAAAAGCATGGATGCCCCTGAAAAAGACGGCGTCTAGAAGGCGGCTATGCTGCTCTGAAATATGTATCTTTCAGTGTTAATGGTGCTTTCAGAGATGAGCAAGATCACTCGCTAATATCATTTATACCATGATAGACACTGATTTTTGAACCTTTGCTGGTAAAGGTCTAAATGCTCCTTTACTTCGTTGACCTGGAGAACACAATGTCTACATTTTTCAATCAAAAAAGACTCTTGTTTCCACTGTGTATCAGTCCATTTCAGATTGCATGTGTGGATGCAGTGATGAACAGGGTTTAACAACAGTTTGTCAAAGTCTTCCTGGGCCTGTGTGGTGATATCAATTACAGAAACAAGCCAGTTTTAATGCAGTGCGATCAGAGGGGTCGAAGGTCATAAGCAATCAGTTGTGGTTTTGGCCTTGCTTCTTATGCACAGATTTTCCCAAATTCCCTGAATCTTTTGATAATACTTTGCACTAAAAAGCATGAAATGTTTAAAATCTTTGCAATTGCTTGTTGAGGAACACTGAGGAACACTAAGTGTTTTCTTAAATGTGAGAAAGGTCCTCAGGAAAAGTCTACGTCAAATCATGTTCTCCTGAGTGTGTGTAGATTCTGTTTTTACCTAAGAACAAATCCTAAATAAGAAAACATTGCTGAATTTCAGAATCCTCAGAAAAACTGTGTCAGTGGGCTTTAAGAGGAAATTTCACTGCATTTCCAATGCATTTCACTGCAAAAAATGGTATCTTAATAAGTAAAGTTATCTTAAATATAGTCAGTAAATCTAACATTGCTCCTGTTAAGATTGTTGTTATCTTAATTTAAGATTATTTGCCTTATTTCTAGACATTTTTTACTTGTTTTAGGTCATTTTATTAAGTAAATGTATCGCACTATATTGGCAGATAGTTTCGCTTGTTTTAGAAATAAGCTTGAAACCAGCAAAATTATCTGCCAGTATAGTGAGATAATTTTACTCAATATAATGACTTAAAACAAGTGAAAATTGTCTAGAAATAAGCTAGATAATCCTATAATAAGTGCACTACCATCTCAAAATGGAAAATATTAGATATGTATTGACTAGATTTCATATCATTTCACTTGATAAGATGCCATTTTTTGCAGTGTTCTTGGCAAAGTGGACAGTCTTGACCCATCACTGGTCATAAAGGACTAGGCCTTTACTGGATGACCATTTTATACCCACATCTGATTACATCATTTGTTTAAGATGTTTTTTGGAAATCACAAATCTTAAATTTCACCCATGCTTTTGTGACAAATTGTAGGCATCAATTTCAGAATGAGCAAATATTTACAAAAATAATAAATTTGAGGAAAATTAAATCTGGTCTTTGTACTGTTTTCATTTAAATTCAAATCAAAGTGAACACAAATCACTGCTTTCAGTTTCTATTTGTGTTTCACACTCTGTTCCTTTTGGGATTAAAGTTTGTAGTAATGCATGTTGTTCTTAGTTTCTCATCAAGTTTTCAATAGAAAATCTACTTTGGCAGATGTTAAAGTGGCTCTGATTTAGTTTGGCTGGTGTGATTCGCTATGCCGACTCTCAAAATCGTTGACGCAGTTAAAAGTATCAATGAGCAGGAAGATGGAACCTGTTTGGAGAAATTTGGCCAATCGAACAGAGCAGAACGTCAGAGGGTAGCGACGGCCCCTCTGTTCCCCAGACATCAACACGCCTGATGCCAGGCGAGGCCTCTGCTCCTGGCCAGTGTTTTACGAAGTCTATGTGTTTTCCAGTGTCTCCTTGTCAAGTCAAATCATGCAGCTTTAATCCATTTGGACACAGTCACTGAGGAGCTTGGTGTTTTTTTCATACAGAAAGAAGTTAACCTGACTGTGACATGCTGGCACATACGAGAGACAATAAGGGGAAACTGAAGAATCCAGGGGAAACACTTCACTGGAGCCTGGCAGTTCATTTTCTGTGGTAATTTTCATGTTCTCCAGTTAATAAGCAGAGCTTGGGATGGTTTTAATAAACAATAAATTCTATCTTGGGTTTATGGTGAAAAGAAAAGAACACTATTAAATGAGATGGTTTGTGAGTACATTTTGTGACCTACTTTATGAACCAAAATCATCTCTTTCACCTATTTTTCAGATTTATCACTGCTTCAACATCATCAACATTACATATAAAACCTCACAGGAGGTTTTGGATAGTAAATTATAATTGCGACCCCTGGTTCCTGTCGCCACCACTATAAAGAAATCTCAGTCATAAGTTTCTCAGTGAGAAGAAACAGTGAGCCATTTCACCTCAAACCACTCTGAATGACTTTAAGTGACTGAAATGTGCAGAAATTTTTAAAATCAGTGTCATTCCACTGCCCAATGACACTTTGTCCAGCAGGTGGGGCCACTGAGTACTTAAAGCTCAAAGCCAAAATGCCCTGCCATAGCCAATCAGAGAGGCAGCCAGTTTCTGCATTAACCGGTGACAGTGTTTTATGAGGATGTTGCAGCGGCACTCTTAAATCAGAAAATAGAATATATCTCTCCATGCTCTGATGCGTTTGATGCTTGGTCCCCTAAGGCAATAATAAGGTAAATGGATGTGCTCGATGAAGTTTAGCGAGCACTACTCTGTCCCATCTATCAGAGCGCTGTAACTCATACACATGCTCTTGTCTTCAAACACGGATCTCCGTCTAATGAGACCCACATGTTAGAGTGCATTCCTCCACTGTAGAACAGTTAGCTGTGGGCTTTGGAGCTCATGGGTTTCATCAGTCTGCTGGCCAAGTGACTATCAATTACATTTTTAGCTGCCTAACCAAGAACACATTGAGCTTCGTCATGCATATTAAAGCAATAAGGCAAATCCTTTGTGGTAATTAAATTTTTTTTGATATTTCTTGCCCTTGGTCTGGAGTTGCATGCATGCATGCTTCAAGCATAAGGAAACAAATCTCTGTTTGTTTCAAGCAGGGTTTCTGGAAAGAGGCCTTGTGCGTCAGTTATGGTGATCCAGCATGGTGGCATGAGCTGAAGTATGATGCATACACAGCTTCTATGGCTGCCTGCTATACTATTCAGGTAGACTAGCTTTTAAGAATGTACTGTATGTCATTTTAATGCACGGCTCATACCAACCCACCTGCCGCGATTAGTGGAGAAGGATATGTTACATGAGGAATGTGCTGATAAACCTTCATTTGATGTGCAAAAACATTCTTAACTTGAAATTCTATAATTACAGTGCCTTGCAAAGTATTCAGCTCCGTTAAGTCATCACTCGCCTGGATTGCAAATGACACACAGATTCTTCCAGCCAATTTTTTAATTACAAACAGAATTCTTCAGAATTCTTTATTAGTCAGAGAAGAATTCTCAGATATTTAAAAACATGAAAAATTGAAAAATGCTGCTTGTGTAAGTATTCAACCCCTTTAGACTAATACTTGGTAAAACCATCTTTTGTCACAGTAACAGGTTTAAGTCTGCTGGAGTAATTATCTACCAGATTTGAACTCTGTTCAGGAATGATTTTTGTCTATTCTTCTTGGCCGATTTGCTCCAGATTGTTCAGGTTGGTTAGTTGATGCTCGTGGACTGCAGTTTTCAAATCGTGCTACAGAGTCTCGATCTGGATTCTGTCTTGGATTTTGTAGAACATTCAGCTTTTTGTTATTCAACCACTCCTGTGTTGCTTTGGCCTTGTGCTTGGGAAATGAATGCACAACACGTCCAACATTGAGGCCGATGGGCTACAACAGCAGAAGACCACACTGGGTTCCACTTCTGTCAGCCAAAAAACTGGACAGCTGAAAACTGTAAAAATGTAGCCTGGTCTGGTGAATCTCGATTTCTGCTGAGGCTCACAGATAGCAAAGTCAGGATTTACTGCCAACAGCAAGAATCCATGGACCCAACCTGCCGAGACAGGCAGTCCAGGCTGGTGGAGGTGGTGTAATGGTGTGGGGAATGTTTTCTTGGCACATTTTGTATCCATTAATACCAATCAAGCTTCGCTAGAATGCTGGAGCCTAGCTGAGTATTGTCGCTGACCATCGTTCATCCCTTCATGGACACGTTTTACTAATGGCTACTTCCAGCATGATAAGCAAAAGTCATTTCAAACTGGTTCCATGAACATCAGTGGTATTCCCAGTCACCGGATCTGAATCCTACAGAACACTTTTGGGATGTGGTAGAACAGGAGTTTTACAGCATGAAAGTACACCTGAAAAATCTGCGGGAACTGCACGATGCAGTCACGTCAACAGGGACCAGAACCTCAAAGGAATGTTTCCAATATCTTGTGGAATCCATGTCATGAACTGAGGCTGTTTTGAGAGCGAAGGGAGGCCCCACCCCGTATTAGAACAGCGTTCCTAATAAAGTGCCTGGTGAGTTCATGTGTTGTTTGTAAATTGTTTGGCTGATCCACTTACTGTATTTCCACATTTTGCTACATATGAATTGTCTGGATAGTGATAAGCTAATGAATCACTCTGTGGTCTTTGGACTTCAGCATGATCTACTAAATAATGTTAAAAATCCTGTTTTTTTTCACCATGGAAAATGGTAGTTACTGTTTGCATTTAATGGACATTTTATGACAAACGGCCAATAGAAATGCTCCAAAATAACTTGGATTCAAATGACTTGCATTCAAATCTCTCTTGGAGCTGTTGGAGCTTGTCCAGTGGCCTGCTGTAATACTAGCTTTGCTGTGTAACACAGACACCTGCATGAATCTACTTCATCAGCTATGTCATATTTTTTGCGTGACCCCAGAGACGAGTTGGAGTGGTCAGAAATGCCTGGAAAACAAAGAGTTGGCTTTAAAAATGAACAATACTCGAGTATAAAACTTGACCATCAGCAGAGCTACAGCATCAAAATGTGTGCAGTTCTCAAATACTGTAGAAGAGATTGAAACATCCTCCATTAAAAGAGCTGTTAATAATAATGAAACACTGACTTCAGAAGAATATTCCTTCTTCAAGGGTTCTTTAGTACAGAACATGGTTATATATAGAACTGAGCCATAAAACTGCCGCAATATCAAGTTCAGCTCAGTTTTGTCAGTTTTTTCCAGATCAGTATTAATGTTGTTTTGTTCCAGCCAGTCTGTAAAGCATCTTACAGCCCATTTAGTTTGGCGAATGGTGTTGGGTTCATTTCTGGCTGATTCCAGGTTGTTCAGCTGTTCTTCTGTCTCAGCTGCCGACTGAAAAGCTGCTCAGTGGTGACGACAGTTTGGGAATTTAGTGTCGTCTCATCTTCAGAGTCTGACCAAATCGGCTGTCGGTCAAATGTGATCTTAAAAGTGTCCGTTTTCTGTTTGTGGCAAAGTAAGAAGTAAAAACGTTCAAAGGGCTTGAGCGTCTCCTACAGCTGTCAAAGTCGTTGCTTAGCAACAGCATCTCAAGTCAAGTCAAGAGGCTTTCATTGTCATTCCATCTATGTATAAGTACACAGTGGAGTGAAATTACGTTCCTCCAGGAACAACACGGTGCAACATAGAAGTGCGAACGTGCAGACAAAAAATTAAGCTAGAAATAATACAATAAACACAATAAATTAAACAGACATTAGACACAATAAACAGACAGGACAGTGCAGCACCGACACAGCACTCGGAAAGAGAGACTTACGTCATGTAAATAGTTGTTGTTGTGGATTTGGGTATATGTATATGTGTTGTTTCTATGGGGCCGGTTGGTGGGGTTTTGTGGTCACTATGGATTGGACATTTGGCTGGAGGTGACTTCAGCTTTATGGCTTTTTGGCAATGCTGATCTAGACTTTATTTGGACTCATTCTCATCTTGGTCTGGACATCATATAGGCTCAGTCTCGTCTGGGTCTTGACGTTGTTTAGACTCAGCCTTGTCTCAGTCTGGACATCATTTGGACTCTGTCTTGTTTCAGTTTTGATGTCATTTCAACCTAGTCTTGTCTCATTCTAGACTTTATTTGGACTCATTCTCATTTTGGTCTGGACATCATATAGACTTGGTCTCTTATCAGACTGGACTTTATCTGGAGTCTGGTCTCAAACCAAACATCATTTGGACTTGGTCTCGTGTCGATTTGCACATCAATTAGACTCGGTTTCATCTCGGTTTGGATGTCATTTAGACTCTTGTCTTGGTCTCTAAATCATTTGGATTCTGTCTTGTCTCGTCCTTGGGGTGAGGAGCACTGAGAAATTGTTCCAGAGAAGCCACGTGTGACGTCTCTGTCTGAGGTAACTGGAAATGGAACTGTTTATCTATCACTGTTGAATATCAACAAAACCTTCAAACAGAACCAACAGTCCTTTCTCTACATGTTTAAATAAAATCTGTTCACTGCTGGTTGAGGAACTAATTGATCTTTCCATGATGACTTAATGGAGTATTGTTTCTTTGTTTGTTTGTTTGTTGTTGTTCCTTGTCTCCAGATTTTAAACATCCCCTGAGGACAGATCAGAATTTTATTATTACTATGTTTTCATATAATAATAATAACAGATGTTAGTTGCTTGGATTATATTCAGTTGACTTTAGGTGGTGATTCTGAACCGAGAAGAACCTCAACTTCATTAACTTCCAAAAGTTACAATGCAAAGTTGGACTAAGACTATAATACAATAATTAATACTATTTTAGAGTGTTTATTGTTTAAGAAAGCAATAACTCTTAAGAGGCCATGCATTACAGTGATTTGATCATGGGTGGGGGGGCTATACTTCCCTTCTTATTATGCCTATGAACACCCCTTACCTGTGATGCAGTCACAGTAATGCACAGCCTCTCATGGCTTATCGCTTTATCAGGAACTTGATGTGAACACATGAGTGTAGGCATAACGGATGTTGCCACCAATGTTATGTAATGAAATTAAACACAAAAATGTAATAAATGAAAACATTTAAATAAATACAGTATGACAGAGAAAACAATTGATTCAAATAAAAGTGTTAACATTTAGAAAAAGAACAGTAGAAACTGATCAGACTTGTGTTGCAGGACATTGAAATTAAGACTGAATTTGAACTAATTATTCAGCACAGATGAACAACATATGAGCTGAATGTGACCTGAAGTTTTTAGTTTTTCTTTTCCAGTGTAACTGACTGCCAGGCATTGATTTTTAATTTTTTTTGGCATGTTAAGAATGAGTTAAATTCCTCTTCCGCAGCTGAAAATCATCAGAAAGCTCAGATTTCTTTTTCACCCCTGTGCTTTTTGTTTTTTGCTCTGAGTCTGATTTGGATGCTTCATACTTCAAGCATGAGGAAACAAATCTGTCAGTTCACCTCAAACGGCACTGAGATAAAGTGGCCTGTGTCAGCGTGGTGATGTAGCCCGGTGGCGTAAGCTGAAGGATCATAAACGCTCAGTATTAAATATCTGTGGCTGAAGGAATAATAGAGTATATTTGTGAAAGAGTGAATGATTTTGATGAGGCAGCTTATTTTATTTTTTATTTTTTTCCATTTTATATTGTGCCACAGTTCCATTGCTTCTCATGCTTATATCTGCACAGGCACTGCTGAACCATTTAAGGTGGAATGGAAAATTTGAATAAGAAGCTTCAGCTCCATGAGACTGTGTGAGTTGGAGTAAATATTAATGATACACTACATGGACAAAAGTATTAGGACACCTACACATCAGACCTACAGGAGCTTTAATGAATCCCGTTCTAAATCCATAGGGATTAATATGGAGCTGGTCCCCCTTTGCAGCTCTAACAGCTTCCACTCTTCTGGGAATCTTTCTACAGATGTTGGAGAGAGTCTGTGGGAATTTGTGCCCATTCATCCAGAAGAGCATCTGTGAGGTCAGACACTGATGTTGGACAAGAGGGCCTGGCTCACAATCTCCAGGTGT